>NC_132848.1:606060-909090 GCF_048164855.1 Canis lupus baileyi | reverse complement strand
ACTGTGTTCAACTAGCTTCTCATGTATGGAACTTAGTAAGTAGCACCAATCTAAGAGAGCAGTTCCTCACATATCTCTGGATTGGGCTTGGAGACACTAGTTGTGTGGGCCGGCACCTTCCACTAACCTCTGACAAACTTCTGTCATGAATCTAATCTAGGCCTGATAGGAGCAAAGTGTACCTGCAGTCAGCATGTGCGAGGTACAAGGCATAAATTCAACTCTCAGAAGTGTGTATGCTTTGCAGGCCGATGTCTGCTAGACACTTTTCGAGGCGAGGTATACCCGAGCTACACTCTAATTATACAAGGACATTGGCAATCACTGTATTGAACTCAGATACACGTGAGTACAGTCCTGACACTTCCACTTGCATTTCTCCAACCTCTCCCAACCTAAAATAAGAATGTTAGCAGCTTCAACTAGAGGCAGTCAGAATGCGGGAGGGTCCTGCCCTGAGCTCAGCTTTCAAAAGGAGGCATGCCTCGAAGCCAGCTTTCTACTAACTGCGTTCTGATGGCCATGAGAACGTGGCAGCATTGAATTCAGGATGTTCCATGAATACCGCTTTACTGCACCTGGAGACACAACCTTGAAATCTGCAGCTTCCCTTTGCATCCCATTAGCTTCTGACAAACATGTCTAGTGAAGATGTTTGTAACTGTATCTGTAGGCAGTGTGGAACTGGGAAGGACCACGTTTCAACTCATCTCCGAGAGGGAAGTTCCCCAGAGAGAGAGCTTTCAGCTAGGTACTCAGGTTTGGAAGTTAGTATGTAGCTCCCATCTGAGGGAGGAATTCCTCAGAAGTTGCTGGATTGAACTAAGACACATTTGCCTCTTGCAAAACTTCCGTCCCGCATTGAACGATATCCTTTGGAAGTGAAGCGTACAGGTGGTCAGCATGTGGGAGGTTCAAGTCCTAAGATCAGGGATCCCTGGGTGGCGCAGTGGTTTGGCGCCTGCCTTTGGCCCAGGGCGTGATCCTGGAGACCCGGGATCGAATCCCACATCAGGCTCCTGGTGCATGGAGCCTGCTTCTCCCTCTGCCTGTGTCTCTGCCTCTCTCTCTCTCTCTGTGACTATCATAAATAAATAAATAAAAAAGGAGAATTATTTAAAAAAAAAAAAGTCCTAAGATCAATCCAAAGGAGAGTGCATGCCTTGGAGGCAGCTGTCTGCTAGTCACGGAATTGACAAGGTAGACACTTGTTTCTCACTCCGCTACTCTCCCCCATACAACGAAATGCTGTGGAAGCTGTTCGTACACGCAGTCAGGATTGGGGAGGTACAGGCCATAAGCCCAACTCTCAGAAGTGTGTATGCTTTGCAAGCCGATGTCTGCTAGACACTTATCGAGGCGAGATATACACGAGCTACACTCTAATTGAACAAGGACGTTGGCAATCGCTGTATTGAACTCAGAACACGTGAGTACAGTCGTGACACTTCCACTCGCATTTATCCAATCTCTTCCAGCACTTCACGTAAGGATGTTAGCAGCTATGCCGATGGGCAGGCAGGATGCGGGAGGGTCCTGCCCTGAGCTCAGCTCTCACAAGAGAGCATGCCTAGAAGCCAGCTTTCAACTAGCTGCATTCTAATGGCCATGAGACCATAGCAGTTTTCTAACTCAGGAGTTCGAAGAATACCACTCTACTTCACCTGGAGACACCTTCCAGGCCTGCATTATTCCACTTGCGTCTCACAAGCTTCTGACAAACGTCTCTGGTGAAGATGTTCAAAACTCATTCTGCAGGCAGTGTGGAACTGTGAGGGACTGGGTGTGAGCTCAACTCTCGGAAGAGAGATGCTTTTGGACATGGGTTTCAGCTAGCTTCTCACGTATGGAACTTAGTATGTAGCACCTGTCTAAGACAGAAATTACTAGGAAATCGCTGGATTGAGCTTGGAGGCACTAGTCTTGCATGCCGGGACTTTCCACTTACCTCTCACAACACTTCCGTCATGCATCGAGCCTAGGCCTGTTAGCAGCGAAGTGTACCTGCAGGCAGGATGTGGGAAGTACAGGCCATAAGCTCAAGTCTCAAAAGTGTGTATGCATGGGAGGCAGATGTCTGCTACCCACTCGTACATGGGAGTTAGAAACTAGCTACACTCTTTGAAGAAGGCCATTTGAAATCGCTGTATTCAACTCAGATAATCGTGAGTACAGGCCTGACACTTCCACATGCAAATCGAATCGAAACAAAATAATCGCATCGAATAGAATCGAAAGGAACAAAACCGAAACTATTGTATCGAAAAGAAAAAAATCAAATCAAATCGAATCGAAATGTATCGAATCACATCGAATTGAAAAGAATCGAATAGAATCGAATCGAAAATAATTGAATCAAATCAAATAAAAAGGAATCCAATAGAAAACAATCGAATCGAAAAGAAATGAATCGAATCGAATCGAAAAGAATCTAATCGAATCGAATTGAATCAAAAAGAATCGAATCGAAAAGAATTCAATCGAAGGGTTTCGAATCGAATCGAATTGAATCGAAAAGAATCTAATTGAACCGAAAAGATTCGAATGGAATCAAAAAGAAACAAATCAAAAAGAATTGAATCTAATTGAATCGAAAAGAGTCGGATCCAAATGAATCTAATCAAAAAGAGTGGAATCGAAAAGAATCGAATTTTTTCAAAAAAACGAATCGAATTGAATCGAATCAAAAAGAATTGAATCGATTCTAAAAGAAAGGAATTCAAATCGAAATGACTCGAATCGAAAGATTCGAATCAAATCGTATTGAAAAAAAGAATCGAATCAAATAGAATCGAAAAGAATGTAATCGAAAAATATATCGAAAAGAAAAAAATCGTATCGAATCAAAAAAATCGAACGAATCGAATCAAAATGGATCGAATCAATTCGAAATGAATCAAACAGAATCGAATCGAATCGAAAAGAATCGAATCGAATCAAATTGAAAATAATTGAAACATATCGAATAGAAAAAAATCGAATTGAAAAGAATCGAATCGAATCGAAAAGAATTGAATCGAATCAAATCTAAAACAATCAAATCGAATCCAATTGAATCGAATCAAAAAGAATTGAATTGAAGAGTTTCGAATCGAATCAAATTGAATCGAAAAGAATCTGATCGAACCGAAAAGATTTGAATGGAATAAAAAATTAACGAATTAAAAAGAATCAAATCGAATCAAATCAAAAAGAATCGAATCGAATCAAATAGAAAAGAATCGAATCCAAATGAATCAAGTCGAAAGGAGTGGAATCGAAAAGAACCAAATCATTTAGAAAAAAACGAATCGAATTGAATCGAATCAAATAGAAAATAATCGAATCGAATAGAAAATAATAGAAAAGAATAGAAAAGAACCAAATCGAATCGAATCATAAAGAATCAAATCGAATCGAAAAGAATCGGATCGAAGAGTCTAATCAAAAAGAATCGAATCGATTCGAAAAAACCGAATCGAAGAGACTCGAAAATAATCGAATTGAATCGAAAAGAATCGAATCGAATCGATTTGAAGACATTCGAATAGAAAAGACTCGAATCGAATCGAATCGATAAAAATCGAATCGAATTGCACCGAATCAAAAGAATCTAATCGAATGTAAGTGAAAATAATCAAATCAAATCGAATCGAATCAAAAAGAATCGAATCGAATCGAATCAAAAAGAATCGAATCGAATCGATTCGAAAAGAAAGGAATTCAAATCAAAAACATTCGAATAGAAAGATTCGAATCGAATTGAATCGAATCAAAAAGAATAGAATCGAATAGAGAAGAAACGAATAGAAAACTATCGAATGGAAATGAAAAAAAATTGAATCGAATAAAATCGAAGAGAATCGAATTGAATTGAAAAAGATCGAATCAAATCGAATATAAGAATCGAATCGAAAAGAATCGAATCCAATCAAAAAGGATCTAATCGAATTGTATCGAATAGAAAAGAATCAAATAAAATCGAAAAGAATTGAATCGAATCGAAAAGAATCGAATCGAATTGAATCGAAAAGAATCAAATCAAATCGAAAAGAATCGAATCAAATCGAAAAGAATCGAATCGAATCAAATCGATTCGAAAAGAAAGAAATTCGAATCGAAGAACCTTGAATCAAAAAGAATCGAATCGACTCTAATCGAAAAAATCGAATCTCACCAAATCAAAAGAATCGAATCAACAGGAAGTGTAAAGAATTGAATCGATACAAAAAGAATCGAATCGAATAGAATAGAATCGAAAAGAAAGGAATAGAAAACTATCTTCGAAACGAAAACAATCGTATCGAATCGAATCGAAAAGGATCGAATCGATTCGAAATGAATAAAAAGAATCGAATCAAATCAAAAAGAATCAAATCAAATCAAAAAAATCGAATTGAAAAGAATCTAAAAGAATTGAATTGAAAAAAATTGATTCGAATGGAATCAAAAAGAATAGAATCGAATCAAATCGATTCGAAAAGAAAGCAATTCGAATCGAAAAGACTCGAATCGAAAAGAATCGAATCGAATCGAAAAAAATTGAATTGGGGATCCCTGGGTGGCGCAGTGGTTTGGCGCCTGCCTTTGGCCCAGGGCGTGATCCTGGAGACTCGGGATCGAATCCCACATCGGGCTCCCGGTGCGTGGGGCCTGCTTCTCCTTCTGCCTGTGTCTCTGCCTCTCTCTCTCTCTCTGTGACTATCATAATAAATAAATAAATAAATAAATAAATAAATAAATAAATAAATAAATATTTTTTAAAAAAAGAAAAAAATTGAATCGAATCGCACCGAATCCAAAGAATCGAATTGAATGGAAGAGAAAAGAATTGAAAAGAATCGATTCGAAAAGAATCGTATCAAATCAAATTGAAACGAAAAGAATCGAATCAAATTGAATTGAAAAGAATCGAATCGAATCGGAAAGAATCGAATCGAATCGGAGAGAATCGAATCGAATCGAAAAGAATCAAATCGAATCGAAAAAGCTGAATCGAATCAAATCGAAAAGAATCGAATCGAATCAAAAAAATAGAATCAAAACGCACCGAATCTAAAGAATTAAATCAAATGGACGTGAAAAGAATCGAATCGAATCAAATCAAATCGAAAAGAATCGAATCGAATCAATTCTAAAAGATAGGAATTCGAATTGAAAAGACTCGAATCAAAAGATTCAAATCAAATCGAACCAAAACAAAAAGAATCGGATCGAATAGAATCGAAAAGAAACGAATCGAAAACTATCATATCGAAATGAAAAAAATCGAATCGAATCGAATAGAATCGAAAAGGATCGAATCGATTCGAAATGAATCAAATAGAATCGAATCGAATTGAAAAGAATCGAATCGAATAGAAAAGAATCGAAACAAATCAAATAAAAAATCGAATTGAAAAAAACAAAAGGAATCGAAAAGAATTGAATCGAATTGAAAAGAATTGAATTGAATCGAATTGAAAACAATCGAATCGAATCGAATCAAAAAAATTGAATCGAAGAGTTTCGAATCGAATCGAATTGAATCGAAAAGAATCTAATCGAATCGAAAAGATTCGAATAGAATCGAAAAGAAACGAATCAAAAAGAATTGAATTGAATCGAAAAGAATAGAATCTAATCGAATCAAAAAGAATCGAATCAAATCGAGTCGAAAGGAGTGGAATCAAAAAGAATGAATCGATTCAAAAAAACGAATCGAACTGAATCGAATCGAAAATAATCGAATCGAATTGAATTGAAAAGAATAGAAAAGAATCGAATCGAACCAAAAAGTATCGAATTGAATCGAAAAGGATCGAATCAAAAGAATTGAATCAAATCGAAAAGAATCGAATCGAAGAGTCAAATCGAAAAAATCGAATCGATTTGAAAAAAAACGAATTGATTCGAATCGAATTGACTCAAAAAGAATCGAATCGAATCGAAAAGAATCAAATTGAATCGAATCAAATTGAAAAGAATGGAATCAAATCGATTCGAAAAGAAAGAAATTCGAATCGAAGAGACTGGAATTGAAAAGAATCGAATCGAATTGAATTGAAAAGAATCAGATCAAATCGAAAAGAATCGAATCGAATCAAAAAGAATCGAATCAAATCAAATCAAATCGAAAAGAATAGAATCAAATTGATTCAAAAAGAAAGAAATTCGAATCCAAGATACTTGAATCGAAAAGAATCGAATTGAATCGAAAAAAATCGAATCGAATCGCACCGAATCAAAAGAATCTAATCGAATGGAAGTGAAAATAATTGAATCGAATCAAAAGAATCGAATTGAATCGATTCGAAAAGAAAGGAATTCAAATAAAAAACACTCGAATAGAAAGATTCGAATCGAATCGAATTGAATCGAAAAGAATCAAATCAAATCGAATCGAATAGAAAAGAAATGAACAGAAAACTATCGAATGGAAACGAAAAAAATCAAATCGAATCGAATCAAAGAGAATCAAGTCGAATCAAAAAGATCTAATCAAATTGAATTTAAGAATCGAATAAAAAAAATTAAAAAAAAGAATCGAATCGAATCGAATTGAAAAGAATCGAATCGAATCAAAAAGGATCGAATCGAATTGTATTGAATAGGAAAAAATCAAATCAAATCGAAAAGAATCGAATCGAATCGAAAAGGATCGAATCGAATCAAAACGAATAGAAAAGAATCGGATCGAATCGAAAAGAATTGAATCGAAAAGAATCAAATCGAATTGGGATCCCTGGCTGGCGCAGCGGTTTAGTGCCTGCCTTTGGCTCAGGGCGCGATTCTGGAGACCAGGGATCAAATCCCACGTCGGGCTCCAGGTGCATGGAGCCTGCTTCTCCCTCTGCCTATGTCTCTGCCTCTCTCTCTCTCTCACTGTGTGCATATCATAAATAAATAAAATTTTAAAAAATTTAAAAAAAGAATCGAATCAAATCGAAAAGGATCGAATCGAAAATAATCCAATCCAAATGAATCGAATCGAAAAGAGTCAAATCGAAAAAATCGAATCGATTCGAAAAAAAAGAATCGAATCGAATTGAAAAGAATTGAATCCAAATGAATCGAATCAAAAAGAGTCGAATCAAAAAGAATAGATTCGAAAAACGAACGAATCAAATGGAATCGAATCAAACATAATCGAATCGAATTGAAAAGAATAGAAAAGTATCGATTCTAAAAGAAAGGAACTCGAATCGAAAAGACTCGAATTGAAAGATTCAAATCAAATCGAATTGAAACAAAAAGAATCGAATTGAATAGAATCGAAAAGAAACGAATTGAAAACTATCATATCAAAACGAAAAAATCGTACCGATTCGAAAAAAATCGAATTGAATTGAATCAAAAAGAAACGAATCAAAAAAGACGAATTGAAACAAAAAAATGGAATCGAATCGAATCAAAAAGAATCGAATCGAATCAAAAAGGATCGAATCAAAAAGAATTGAATCCAAAATAATCGAATCGAAGAGTCGAATCGAAAGAATCGAATCGATTCGAAAAAAAACCGAATTGATTCGACTCGAAAAGAATCGAATCGAATCGAATCGAAAAGAATCGAATTGAATCAGAAAAGATCGAATCGAATTGAATCGAATTGAAAAGAATCGAATCGAATCGAAAAGAATCGAATCAAATCTATTCGAAAAGAATCGATACAAATCAAATAAAGAAGAATCGAATCGAAAAAATCGAATCATATTGAAAAGAATCAAATCCAATCGAATTGAAAAGAATCGAATTGAATGGAAAAGAATCGAATCGAAAAGAATCGAATCGAATCGAAAAGCATCGGATTGAAAAGGATCGAATCGAAAAGGATCGAATCGAATCAATCGAAATGAATCAATCGAAATGAATCAAAACGTGTCGATCGAAAAGAATCTAATCAAATCGAACAGAATCGAATCGAAAAAAATTGAATCGAATCGAAATGAATCGAATCAAAAATAATTGAATCAAATTGAATCGAAACGAATTGAATCGAAAATACTCGAATCGAATCACATCGAAACGATTCGAATCGAAAATAAACAAATCGAAATGAATTGAATCGAAAATAATCGAATCGAATCTAATCGAAACGAATAGAACTGAAAATAATCGAATCGAATCAACTCGAAAATAATCGAATCAAATCGAATCAAAACGAATCGAATCAAAAATAATCGAATAGAAACGAATCAAATAGAAAATAATCGAATCGAATCGAATCAAAAATAATCGAATTGAAACGAATGGAACCCATTCGAAACGAATTGAATCGAAAATAATCTAATCGAATCTAATCGAAATGAATAAAACGGAAAATAATCGAATCGGCTCGAAACGAATTGAATCAAAAGTAATCGAATGGAATCGAATCGAATCAAAAATAACCAAATCGAAAGGAATTGAATCGAAAATAATCGAATTGAATAGAATCGAAACAATTTGAATAAAAAATAATCGAATGGAATCGAAACGAATAAAAAATAATCGAATCGAATCGAAATGATGCGAATAGAAAATAATCGAATCGAAATGAATTGAATAAAAAATCAAATCGAATCGATTCAAAACAAATCTAAAATAATCGAATTGAATTGAATCAAAACGAATAGAATCGAAACGATCGAATCAAAAATAATCGAATCGAATCAAATCGAAAATAATCGATTCGAATTGAAAATAATCGAATCGAATCGAATTGAAAATAATCGAATCGAAAATAATCGAATCAAAACGAATCGAAACGAATCGAATCAAAAATAATTGAATCGATTCAAATCGAAACGAATTTAATCGAAAATACTCGAATCGAATCGAATCGATACGAATCAAATCGAAAATAAACGAATCGAAACGAGTCGAATCGAAAATAGACTCGAATCGAATAAAAATTAATCGAGTCGAATCGAATTGAAACGATTCGAATCGAAACGAATAGAACCAAAAATAATCGAATCGAATCAACTCGAATATAATCGAATCGAATCGAATCGAAACGAATCGAATCAAAAATATTCGAATCGAAACGAATCGAATAGAAAATAATCGAATCTAATTGAAAATAATCGATTCGAATAGACTACAATCGAAAATAATGGAATTGAATTGAATTGAATCGAAAATAATTGAATCGAAGCGAATCAAATTGAAGAGAATCGAATCGAATCGGAAAAGATCAAATCGAATTGAATCGAAAAGAATCGAATCAAATCGAAAAGGATCGAATCGAATCATATCGAATGGAAAGAATCAAATCAAATCGAAAAGAATTGAATCGAATCGAAAAGAATCGTAAAAAATCTAATAAAAAAGAATTGAATCGAATCGAAAATATCGAATCGAATGGAAAAGAATCGAATCGGAAAGAATTGAATGGAAAAGAATCGAATCGAAAAGAATTGAATCGAATCGAAAAGGATCGAATCGAATCAAATTGAATAGAAATGAATCGAATCGAAAAGAATCGAATCGAATTGAATCGAAAAGAAATCAAATCGAATCGAAAATAATTGAATCCAAATGAATCGAATCGATTTGAATTGAATCGAAAAGAATCAAATCGAATTGAATCAAAAAGAATCGAATTGAATCAGAAAGAATCGAATCGAATCGAAAAGAGTCAAATCGAATCAAATCGAAGAGAACTGAATCGAATCAAATCGAAAAGAATCGAATTGAAAAGAATCGAATAGAATAGATTCAAATCGAATCGAAAAGAATCGAATCAAAAATAAATCAAAATGAATCGAAAAGAACTGAATCGAACGAAATCGAAAAGAATCGAATTGAAAATAATCGAATAGAATAGATTCAAATCAAACTGAATCGAATCAAAAAGAATTGAATCGAATCGAATCAAATCGAATTGAAAAGAATCTATTCGAATCGAAAAGAATCAAATCGAAAGAATAGAATAGAATCGAAAAGAATTGAATCGAATCGAAAAAAATCAAATCAAATCAAATCTAAAGAAACGAATTGAATTGAATCGAAAAGAATCGAATCGAATCGAAAAGAAACGAACTGAATCGAATCGAATCGAAAAGAATCGAATTGAATCGAATCGAATCGAATCAGATCCAAAAAAATCTAATCGAATCACACCGAATCCAAAGAATCGAATTGAATGGAAGTGAAAAGAATCGAATCGAATCAAATCGAATTGAATCGAAAAGAATCGAATCGAATCGAATCGAATCGATACTAAAAGAAAGGAAATTGAATCGAAAAGACTCGAATTGAAAGATTTGAATCAAATCAAATCGAAACAAAAAGAATCGCATTGAATAGAATCGAAAAGAACGATTCGAAAACTATCGTTTTGAAACCAAAAAAATCGAATCGAATCGAATCGAAAATAATTAAATCAAATAAAAAAGAATCGAATAGAAAAAAATGAAATTGAAAAGAAATGAATCGAATCGAAAAGAATCGAATCAAAAAGAATCGAATCGAGAAGAATTCAATCGAAGAGTTTCGAATCGAATCGAATTAAATCAAAAAGAATCTAATCGAACCGAAAAGATTCGAATGGAATCAAAAAGAATTGACTCGACTTGAATCGAAAAGAATCAAATCTAATCGAATCCAAATGAATCTAATCGAAAAGAGTGGCATCAAAAAGAATCAAATTGTTTCAAAAAAAAGAATTGAATGGAATGGAACTGAAAAGAATTGAATTGAATCGATTCTAAAAGAAAGGAATTTGAATCGAAAAGGCTCGAATCGAAAGATTCGAATCAAATTGAATCGAAACAAAAAGAATCGAATCGAATAGAATCGAAAAGAAACGAATTGAAAACTATCATATCGAAACGAAAAAAATCGTATCGAATGAAAAAAATCAAATCGAATCGAAACAAAAAGGATCGAATCAATTCAAAATGAATAAAAAATAATCGAATCGAATCGAAAATAAT
This sequence comes from Canis lupus baileyi, assembly GCF_048164855.1. Classification (NCBI taxonomy): domain Eukaryota; kingdom Metazoa; phylum Chordata; class Mammalia; order Carnivora; family Canidae; genus Canis; species Canis lupus. The sequence continues at coordinate 898,210 of NC_132848.1, read as the reverse complement.
CGAATCGAAAAGAATTGAATCGAATAGATTCGAATTGAATCGAATCGAAAGAAAATAATCGAATTGAGTCGAAAAGAATCAAATCGAAAAGAATCGAATTGAATCGAAAAGAATGGAATCAGATCGAAAAGAATCGAATCGAAAAGGATCGAATCGACGAATCGAAAAAAATCGAATCGAAAAGAATCGAACTGAATTGAATCGATTTTAAAAGAATCGAATCATACCGAAAAGAATCGAATCGAAAGGAATCGAATCGAATCCAAACGAAACAAATCGAATCCAAATGAATCGAATCGAAAAGAGTCGATCAAAAACAATCAATTTGAAAAAAACGAATCAAATTGTTTTGAAAAGAATAAAAAGAATCGAATCAAATTGAAAGGAATCAAATCGAATAAAAAAGAATCGAATCAAATCGAATAAAAAAGAATCGACTCGAATCGCACCGAATCAAAAGAATCAAATCGAAAGGAAGTGAAAAGAATCGAATCGAATTCAATCGAATCGAAAAGAATTGAATCGAATCGATTCTAAAAGAAAGGAATTCGAATCGAAAAGACTCGAATCAAAAGATTCGAATCAAATCGAATCAAAACAAAAAGAATCGAATCGAATAGAATCAAAAAGAAACGAATCGAAAACTATCATATCAAAACGAAAAGAATCGTATCGAATCGAATCGAATCAAAAAGGATCGAATCGATCCAAAACGAATCAAAAAGAATCAAATTGAATCGAAAATAATCGAAACAAATCAAATAAAAAAGAATCGAATAGAAAAAAATCGAATCGAATCGAAAACAATCGAATCGAATCGAAAAGAATTGAATCAATTCGAATAAAAAACAATCGAATTGAATTGAAAAGAATTGAAGAGTTTCGGATCGAATCAAATTGAATCGAAAAGAATCTAATCGAATCGAAAAGATTTGAATAGAATCGAAAAGAGACGAATCAAAAAGAATCGAATCGAATCGAATCAAAAAGAATCGAATCGAATTGAATCGAAAAGAATCGAATCCAAATGAATCGAGTTGAAAGGAATGGAATCAAAAAAAATCGAATCGTTTAGAAAAAAACGAATCGAATTGAAAATAATCGAATCGAATCGAATTGAAAAGAATCGAATCGAATTGTAAAGAATCGAATCGAATTGAATCGAAAAGAATCAAATCTAATCGGAAAGAATCGAATCGAAAAGAATCGAATCGAATCCAAAAGTATGAATCCAAAAGAATTGAATCGAAGAGTAGAATGGAAAAGAATCGAATTGATTCAAAAAAAACCGAATCGAATCGACCTGAAAAGAATCAAATCAAAAAGAATCGAATCGAATCAAAAAGAATCGAATCGAATCAAAAAGAATCGAATTAAATCGATTTGAAAAGAAAGAAATTCGAATCGAAAAGACTCAAATCGAAAAGAATCTAATCGAATTGAATCGAAAAAAATCGAATCGAATTGCACCGAATCAAAAGAATCGAATCGAAGTGAAAATAATCAAATCAAATCGAATCAAATCAAAAAGAATTGAATCGAATCGAAAAGAATCGAATTGAATCGATTCAAAAAGAAAGGAATTCAAATCAAAAAGACTCGAATAGAAAGATTCGAATCGAATTGAATCAAATCGAAAAGAATCTAATCGAATCGAATAGAAAAGAAAGGAATAGAAAACTATCGAATCGAAACGAAAAAAATCTAATCGAATCGAATCAAGAAGAATCGAAAAGAATCTAATTGAATCGAATCGAAAAGAATCGAATCCAAATGAATCGAATCGAAAAGAGTCGAATCGAAAAGAATCGAATTGATTCAAAAAAAGAACAAATCAAATGGTATCGAATCGAAAATAATCGAATCGTATCAAATCGAAAAGAGTAGAAAAGTATCGATTCAAATCGAAAAGAATCGACTCAAATTGAATCGAAAAGAATCGAATCGAATCAAATTGAATCGAAAAGAACTGAATCGAATCGAAAAGAATCTAATTGAATCGAAAAGAATCGAATCCAAATGAATTGAATCGAAAAGAGTCGAATCTAAAAGAATTGAATCGAAAAAATCGATTCGAATGGAATCAAAAAGAATCGAATCGAATCAAATCAATTTGAAAAGAAAGGAATTTGAATCGAATTGAATCGAAAAGAATCAAATAGATTCGAATTGAATTGAATTGAAAAATTTCGAAACGAATCTAATAAGATCGAATGGAAAAGAATCGAATCAAATCGAAAAGAATTGAATCGAATCGAACCGAATAGAAAATAATTGAATAGATCAAATCAAAAAGAATCGAATCGATTTGAAATGAATAGAGTAGAATCGAATTGAAGCAAAGTGAAAAGATTCGAATCGCATCAAGAATCGAAATGAATCAAATAGAATCCAAAAGAATTGAATCGAATCGAACAGTATCGAATCAAATCCAAAGAATCGAATCAAATCGAAAAGAATCGAATCGAAAAGAATCAAATCGAAACGAAAAGAATCCAATTGTATCGAATCAAATCGTAAACAAATCGAATCGAATAGAAAAGAATCAAATTGAATTGAATCGAAAAGAATCGAATGGTATTGAATTGAATTGAAAAGAATCAAATCATATGTAATTGAATTGAAAAGAATCAAATCAAATCGAATCGAATCGAATCGAAAAGAATCGAATCGTATCGAAAAGAATAGCATCGAATAGCATCGAAAAGAATCGAATCGAAAAGAATTGAATTGAAAAGAATCGAATCGAACCAAAAAGAATCGAATCGAATGCAATTGAATCAAATTGAATTGAATCGAAAAGAATTGAATTGAATCGAAAAGAATCGAATAGATTCGAATCAAATCGAATCGAAAAAATTCAAAACGAATCTAATCAGATCGAATGGAAAAGAATCGAATCGAAAAGAATTGAATCGAATCTAACCGAATCGAAAATAATCGAATAGATCGAATCAAATAGAATCGAATCGAATTGATTCGCATCGAAAAGAATTGAATTGAATGGAATTGAATCGAATCGAATTGAATCTAAAAGAATCGAATTGAATCGAATTGAATCGAAAAGAATCGAATAGATTCGAATTGAAACGAATCGAAAAAAATCAAAACGAATCGAATCAGAGTGGAAAAGAATTGAATCAAATCGAAAAGAATCGAATCGAACTGAATCGAAAAGAATCAAATAGATCGAATCAAAAAGAATCGAATCGATTCGAAATGAATCGAGTAGAATCGAATCGAAGCGAAAAGAATCAAATCGAAAAGAATCAAATTGAATCAAATTGAAAAGAATCTAATCAAATCGAAAAGAATCGAATCGAAACGAAAAGAATCGTATCGAAAAGATCGAATTGAAAAGAATCGAATTGAATCGAATCAAATCGAAAAGAATCAAATCAAATCATATTGAATCAAAACGAATCAAATCGAATCGAAAAGAATCTAATCGAATTGAATCGAAAAGAATCGAATCGAATCAAAACGAATCAAATCGAATCGAAAAGTATCGAATCGAATCGAAAAGAATCGAATCGATTCGAAACGAATCGAATTGAATAGCATCGAAATGAATCGAATCAAAATGAAAAGAATCGAATCGAATTGTATCGAATGGAATCGAAAAGAATCGAATCATATCGAATTGAATCGAAAGAATCGAATAGAACCGAAAAGAATCATATCGAATCGAATCGAATCGAAAAGAATCGAAACGAATCTTACGTACTCGAATCAAAAAGAATCGAGTTGATTCGAATCGAAAATATCAAACCGAATCGAAAAGAATTGCATCAAAAAGAATCGATTCAAATCGAAAATAATCAAATTGAATCAAAACGATTCGAATCAATACGAAACGAATCGAATCGAAAATAATAGAATTGAATCGAACCGAATCAAAATGAAAATAATCAAATTGAATCGAATTGAAAATAATCGAATCAAATCAAATCGAAAATAATTGAATCGAATCTAATCGAAAATAATCGATTCGCATTGAATCGAATCGAAAATAATCTAATTGAATTGAATTGAAAATAATGAAATCGAATCGAAAATAATCGAATCAAAAGTAATCTTATCGAATCGAAAATAATCGAATCAAATCGAAAATAATTGAGCCGAATTGATTGAATTGAGTTGAAAATAATCAAACCGAATCGATCGAATTGAATCGAAAATAATCGAATCGAATTGAATCGAAAATAATCGAATCGAATCGAAAAGAATCGATCGAATCAAAAATAATTGGATCGAATCGAAAATAATCAAAACGAATCCAATCAAATTGAATCGAAAATAATCAAATTGAATTGAAATGAATCAAAAATTATTGAATCGAATCGAAATTATTCGAATCGGGGATCCCTGGGTGGCACAGTGGTTTGGCGCCTGCCTTTGGCCCAGGGCGCGATCCTGGAGACCCGGGATCAAATCCCACATCGGGCTCCCGGTGCATGGAGCCTGCCTCTCCCTCTGCCTGTGTCTCTGCGCCTCTCTCTCTCTCTCTGTGACTATCATAAATAATAAATAAAAATTAATAAACATTATTTGAATCGAATCAAATCGAATCGAATCGAAAATAATCAAATCGAATCGAAATTAATTGCATCAAATCGAATTGAATCGAAAAGAATCGATTTGCATCAAATCGAATAAAAAATAATCCAATCGAATTGAATCGAAAATAATCTAATCAAATCTAAAATAATCCAATCGAATCGAAAATAATCTAATCGATTTGAATCGAATATAATCGAATTTAATCGAAAATAATCGAATCGAATCTAAAATAATCGAATCGAAAAGAATCGAATTGAAAAGAAATGAATCCAATCGAATCGAATCAAAAAGAATCGAGGGCAGCCCCGGTGGCGCAGCGGTTTAGCGCTGCCTGCAGCCCGGGGCATGATCCTGGAGACCTGGGATCGAGTCCCACATCGGGCTTCTGCATGGAGCCTGCTTCTCCTTCCTCCTGTGTCTCTGCCTCTCTCTATATCTATCATAAATAAATTAAAAAATCTTAAAAAAAATTAAAAAAAAGAATTGATTCGAATCAAATCCCTAACCCTAACCCCTAACCCCTAACACTAAACCTATCCTAACCCTAACCCTTAACCCTAACCCTTAACCCTAACCGTAATACTAACCCTAACCCTAAACCCTAAACCCTAACCCTAACCCGAACACTAACCCTAACTTAAGCTGTACCCTAACCCTAATCAGTACCCTAACCCTAACAGGTACCCTAACACTAAACTGTACCCCAACCCTAACCCGTACCCTAACACTTACCCTAACCCGTACACTAACCCGTCCCCTAACCCTAACCCTAAGCAGTACTCTAACACTAACCCATACCCTAACCTGTACCCTAAGCCATATCCTAACCCTAACACTAACACATACCTAACCATAACCATAACCCTAACCTCTAACCTCTAACCCTAACCCTAACCCTAACACCTAACCCTAACCCTAAACCCTAACCCATAAACCTAACCCTAAAACAAAACCTAACCCTAACCCCAAACAAAAACCTAACCCTAACCCCTAACCCAAACCTTAACCCCTACCCCTAAACTGAACCCCTAACCACTAACCCTAAACCTAACCCTAAGCCTTAACCCTAACCCTAAACCCTAACTCTAACCCTAATCCTAACACTAACCCAAACCCTAACCCTAACCCTAACATTAAGCCCTAACCTTAACCCTAACACTAACACTAACCCTAACCCCTAACCCTAACCCTTAACACTAACCCTTAACCCTAACCCTACCCCTAACCCCTAACCCTAACCCTAACACTATCCCTAACCCTTAAACCTAACACTTAACCCTAACCCTAACCCTAAACCTAACACTAACCCTAACCCCTAACTCTAAAACTAACCCTAAACCTAACCTGAAACCTAACCCATACACTAACCCGGACCCTAACCCTAACACTCACCCGTAACCTAAACCTAACCCTAACCTATACCCTAACTCTAACCTGTACCCTAAACCTAACCCTAACCCGTACCCTAACCCTATCCTGTACAGTAATCCTACCCCTAACCCTTACACTAACCATAACCTGTACCCTAACCCTAACCCGTACCCGTACCCTAAACTGTACCCTAATCCTAAACCATACCCTAACCCTAACCCGTACCCTAACCCAAACCGTAACCCGTACTCTAACCGTAACCCGTACCCTAACCCTAACCCTAACCCCTAACCCTAACACTAACCCTAACCCCTCACCCTAACCTTAACCCTAAACCTAACCCTAACACTAACCCTAACCTTAACCCTAAACCTAACCTGAAACCTAACCCATACACTAACCCGTAACCTAACCCTAACCCTAACCGTACCCTAACCAGTACCCTAACCCCGAACCATGACCCCTAACGCTATCCGTAACCCTTAACCTCAACACTTAACCCTAAACCTAACCCTAACCCTTACCCTAACCCGTAACCTAACCCTAACCGTAACCCGTATTCTAACCCTAACCCGTACCCTAACCCTAAACCATACCTTAACCCCAACCCTAACCCGTACATTAACCCTAACCCGTATCCTAACCCTAACCCGTACCCTAACACATAACCTAAATCTAACCCTGACCCTACCCCAAACAATACCCTAACCCTAATCCTAACCCGTGCCCTAACACTTACGCTAACCCCAACCCTAACGCTAACCCATACACTAACCCTAAATGGTACCCTAACACTAACCCTAACCCGTACCCTAATACTAACCCTAAAACTAACCCTAACCCATACCCTAACCCTATACCGTACCCTACCCTAACCCTAACCATAACCCATACCCTAACACTAAAACTACCCCTAAACCTAACCCTAACTCTAATCATAACCCTAACCCTATCTCTAAACCAAACCCTAACCCTAACCCTAACCTAACCCTAACCCCCACCCTAACCGTATCCCTGACACGTAAACTAAACCTAACCCTGATCCTAACACTAACCCATAAACTAAACCTAACCCTAACCCTAAAAAGTACCCTAACCCTAACCCAAACGTGTACCTTAACCCTAACACTAACCCTAAACCTAACCCTAAGCCGTACCCTAACCATAACCCTAACCCTAACCCAAAACCTAACCCTAACTCCTAACCCTAACCATAACCCTAACCCCTAACCCTAACCCCTAACCCTTAACCCGAACCCAAACCCCTAACCCCTAACCCTAATCCTTAACCCTAATCCTTAACCATAACTATAACCCTAACCCTAACCCCTAACCCTAACACTAACCCTAACCCGTACACTAACCCTAACCCATACCCTAACCCTAAACCGTACCCTACCCTAACCCTAACCATAACCCGTACCCTCACACTAAAACTACCCCTAACCTAACCCTAGCACTAATCATAACCCTAACCCTATCTCTAAACCTAACCCTAACCTAACCTAACCCTAAACCTCACCCAAACCCTATCCCTAACACGTAAACTAACCTTAACCCTAACCCTAACCCGTAAACTAAACCTAACCCTAAAAGTACCCTAACCCTAACCCTAACGTGTACCTTAACCTAACCCTAACACTAAACCTAACCCTAAGCCGTACCCTAACCCTAACTCTAACCCAAACCCGTACCCTAACTCTAACACTAACTCTCCCGTACCCTAATCCTAACCCGTACCCTAACCCTAACCCTAATGCGTACGCTAACCCGTACCGTAACCCTAAACCTAACCCTACCCTAAACCTAACCCTAACCCCAACCCTAACCTGAACCCTAACTCTAACCCGTACCCTAACCCTAAACCGTAACCTAACCTGTACCCTAACCCATACCCAAACCCTAATCCTATCCCGTTCCCTAACCCAAACCCTAACACTAACCTGTACACTAACCCATAACCGTACCCGTACCCTAACCCATAAACAAAACCATACCCCACCCCTAACCCAAACCTGAACCCATAACCTAAGCCTAACCCCAACCCTAACCCTAACCCATTCCCTAACCCTACCCCTAAACGTATCCCATATCCTAACCCGAACCCTAACCCATAACCTAACCCTAACCCTAACCCTAACCCGTAAACTAAACCTAACACTATACCTAACCCTAAACAGTACCCTAACCCTAACCCTAAACCCTAACCCTACCCCTAACCCTAACCGAAACCTAACCCTAACACTAACCCTAACCCGTAACCTACACTAACCCTAAACCATAACCTAACCCTAACCCTAACCCTAAACAGTAGCCTAAACCTAACCCTAACCCGTACCCTAACCCAAACCCTAACACTAACCCTAAACCTAACCCTATCCTGTACCCTAACCCTAACCCTAAACCTAACCCTAACCTGTACACTAAACCTAACCCAAACCCTAACTGTTACCAGTACCCTAACCCATACCTTAACCCATACCATAATCCATACCATATCTCTAAACCGTACCCAAACCCTAACCCTAACCCGTACTCTAACCCTAATCTGTACCCTAAACCTAAGCCTAAACCAAACCCTAATCATAAACCTAACACTAACCCTAACACGTAGCCTAACCCTAACCCTAAATATAACCCGAACTCTAACTCTAACCCTAACCCGTACTCTAACCCTAACCGTAACCCTAACCTGTAACCTAACCCTAACCCTAACCCTAACACTAAACAGTACCCTAAACCTAACCCTATCCCATACCCTAACCCTAAACCTAACCCTAAACCTAACCTTAAACCGTACCCTAATCCTAACCCGTGCCCTAACGCTTACCCTAACGCTTACCCTAACCCTCACCCGTACCCTAACCCAAACTCTACCCCGTACCCTAACCCTAACCTTACCCCAACCCTAAACCTAACGAAACCCAACCCTAATCCTAACCCTAACCCTACCTAATCCTAACCTTAACCCTTACCCTATCCCTAACCCTAACCCGTAACCTAACCCTAACCCTAAACAGTACCCTAACTTTAACCCTAACCCGTACCCTAACCCTAACCATAAACCTAAACCGAACCCTAAGCCGTACCCTAAACCTAACCCTAACCCGTACCCTAACCCTAACCCTAACACTAACCCATACCCTAATCCGTAACCTAACCCGTACCCTAACCCATAACCTAACCCATAACCTAACTCTAACCCTAACCCGTAGCCTACCCCTAACCCTGAACCTACCCCTAACCTAACCTGAACCCTAACCCTAACCCTAACCCTAAGCTTAAACAGGACCCTAACCCTAACCCTAACCCGTAACCTAACCCACACTTTACAGCATTGGAAGTCAGGTCGTTCCATGAATAAAACTCTACTGCACCTGGAGACACAACCGTTGAAGCCTGCAGCTTGCCCCTAGCGTCCCATGAGCTTCTGACAAACATGTCTAGTGAGGATGTTCGTAGCTCCATCTGTAGGCAGTGTGGAACTGGGAAGGACCGCGTGTCAGCTCATCTTGCAGAAGGAAGTTCCCCAGAGAGACAGCTTTCAACTAGGTACTCAGGTTTGGAAGTTAGTATGTAGCTACCTTCTGAGGGAGGAATTACTCAGAAGTCGTTGGATTGGGCTGGGAGACACTTGCCTCTCACAAAACTTGTGTCCCGTATCGAACGACATCCTTTCGAAGTGAAAGGTACAGGCGGTCAGCACGTGGGAGGAACAAGCCATAAGCTCATTCAAAGGAGTGTGCATCACTTGGAGGCAGGTGTCTGGTAGTCGCGAAATTGACAATGCAGACACTTGGTTCTCACTCCGCTACTGTCCTGCATAGAAGGGAATGCTGTGGAAGCGATCCGTACAGGCCGTCAGATTGTGGGAGGTACAGCCCATAAGCTCAACTCTCAGAAGCGTGTATGCTTTGCAGGCAGATGTCTGCTAGCCACTCTTTTATGGGAGTTAGAACCTAGCTACACTTTAATTGAACAAGGCTGTTGGAAATCGCTGTATTGAACTCAGTTACACATGACTACAAGCCTGAAACGTCTACATGCTTTTAAACACAACCTTTTCCAGCACCTAACATAAGGATGTTAGGACCTATGTCTACAGGCAGTTAGGTTGCGGGAGGGTCCTGCCCTCACCTCAACTCTCACAAGGAAGCATGTCTAGAAGCCAGCTTTCAACTAGCTGCATTCTTCTGGCCCTGAGAACGCAGCAGTATTCTAACTCAGGAGGTTCCAAGAATACCACTCTACTCCACCTGGAGACACCTTCCAGGCCTGCATTATTCCACTTGCGTCTCACAAGCTTTTGACAAGCACCTCCGGTGAAGACGTTGGAAAGACATTCTGCAGGCAGTGTGGAACTGTGAAGGACTGCGTGTGAGCCCAACTCTCGAATGTAAGTTGCCGTTGGATGCAGGGTTCTATTAGCTAGTATGGAACTTAGTATGTAGCACCAGTCTAAGACAGGAACTACTAGGAAATCGAGGGATTGAGCTTGGAGGCACTACACTTGTGGGCCTCACCTGGACGAGGTGACTGGTTCCCACCTGGGACTCACCTGGACCTGATAACTTTGCTCCACACTTTGGCCTCACCTGGCCCTGATGACTCTGGGCCCCCCACCTAGGCCTCAATCTGGACCTGGTGACTGTGGTCCCCACATGGGTTTCACCTGGACCTGGTGACTCTCGTTCCCACATGAACCACACCTGGACCTGGTGACTGTGGTGTCCTTCTAGCCTCACATTTAGCTGGGGACTCTGGTCCCCACCAGGGCCTCACCTGGATCTGGTGACTATGGCCTGCAGGTTGGCTTCACCTGGACCTGGTGAGTGGGGTTGCCACCTGGGCCTCACCCATACCTGGTGATTCAGGTCCCCACGTGGGCCTCTTGGACCTGGTGAATCTGGTCCTTACCTGGTCCTCACCCGGACCCGGTGACTCTGGTCACCACCTGGGCCTCACCTGGACCTGGTGAATCTAGTCCCCATCTGGGCCTCACCCACTCCTGGTGACCTTGTTCCCCACCTGGACCTGATTGCTGTGGACTCCTTCTTGACCTCACCTGGAACTGGTGACTCTGATCCTATCTAGGCGTCACCCAGATCTGGTGACTCTGGTCCTCACCTTGGCATCATTGGGACCTGGTTACTCTGTTCCACACCTGAGCCTCGCCTTGACATGATGACTCTTGAACCCCTCTGGGCCTCACCCTGACCTGGTGACTCTGGTCCCCATCTGGATGTCACCTGGACCAGGTGATTCTGGTACCCCTCTAGGCCTCAACGAGACCTGGTGACTGTGGTCCTCAACTGGGCCTCACCTGAACCTAGTGAATATGCTCCCCACCTGGGCCTCATCTGGACCTGGTGACTCTGGTCCCTACCTGGGCATCATCGGGACATGGTTCCTCTATTCCACACCGGGACTCACCTGGACCTGGTAACTCTGGTCCTCACTTTGGCCTCTTCTGTACCAGTGACTCTGGCCCCACCTGTCCCTCACCTGGAACTGGTGACTCTGATCCTCAGCAGCATGCCTCGAATGCACCTTTCCACTAGCTGCGTTCTTATGGCCATGAGAATGTAGCTAATTTGTAAGTCAGGAGTTTCCATGTATACCGCTCTATTGCACCTAGAGACACAAGCATTGAAGCCTGCAGCTAGCTCCTTTTGTCCTATGAGCTTCTGACCAACACGTCTAGTGAGGATGTTCAAAATTTCATCTGAAGGCCGTGTGGAACTGTGAGGGACTGGAGGTGAGCTCAAGTCTCAGAAGCAAGTACCCATTGGACACTGTGTTCAACTAGATTCTCATGTATGGAACTTAGTGTGTAGCACCAATCCTAGAGAGCAGTTCCTCACATATCTCTGGATTGGGCTTGGAGACTAATTGTGTGGGCCAGCACCTTCCACTAACCTCTGACAAAACTTCTGTCACGCATCGAGCCTAGGCCTTATAGGAGTGAAGTGTACCTGCAGTCAGCATGTGCGAGGTACAAGGCATAAATTCAACTCTCAGAAGTGTGTATGCTTTGCAGGCCGATGTCTGCTAGACACTTATCGAGGCAAGGTATACCCAAGCTACACTCTAATTAAACAAGGATGCTGGTAATCACTGTACTGAACTGAGATACACGTGAGTACAGTCCTGACACTTCTACTTGCATTTCTCCAACCTCTCCCAACACCTAAAATAAGGATGTTAGCAGCTATGACTATGGGAGGTCAGGATGCGGGAGGGTCCTGCCCTGAGCTCAGCTTTCAAAAGGAGGCATGCCTCGAAGCCAGCTTTCTACTAACTGCGTTCTGTTGGCCATGAGAACGTGGCAGCATTGATATTCAGGATGTTCCATGAATACCGCTTTACTGCACCTGGAGACACAACCTTGAAGTCTGCAGCTTGCCCTTTGCATCCCATGAGCTTCTGACAAACATGTCTAGTGAGTATGTTTGTAACTGTATCTGCAGGCAGTGTGGAACTGGGAAGGACCACGTTTCAACTCATCTCCGAGAGGGAAGTTCCCCAGAGAGAGAGCTCTCAGCTAGTAACTCAGGTTTGGAAGTTAGTATGTAGCTCCCATCTAAGGGAGGAATTCCTCAGAAGTTGCTGGATTGAACTAAGAAACATTTATTTCTCAAAACTTGTGTCCCGTATCAAATGAAATCATTTGGAAGCGAAGCGTACAGGCGGTCAGCATGTGGGAGGTTCAAGTCCTAAGATCAATCCAAAGGAGTGTGCATGCCTTGGAGGCAGCTGTCCGCTAGGCGCGAAATTGACAAGGCAGACACTTGGTTCTCACTCCGCTACTCTCACGCATACAACGAAATGCTGTGGAAGCAGAACGTACAGGCAGTCAGGATGGGGGAGGTACAGGCTATAAGCTCAAATCTCCGAAGTGTGTCTGCTTTGCAAGCCGATGTCTGCTAGACACTTATCGAGGTGAGGCATACCCGAGCTACACTCTAATTGAACAAGGACGTTGGCAATCGATGTATCGAACTCAGATACACGTGAGTATAGTCCTGACACTTCCAGTCGCATTTCTCTAACATCTCCTAGCACTCCACGTAAAGATGTTAGCAGCTATGACTATGGGCAGGCAAGATGTGGGAGGGTCCTGCCCTGAGCTCAGCTCTCACAACAGAGCATGCCTAGAAGCCAGCTTTATACTAGCTCGTTCTGATGGCCGTGAGAATGTAGCAGAATTGTAGGCGGTACGAATACAATGAATACCACTCTACTGCACCTGGAGACACAACCATTGAAGCCTGCAGCTGGCCCTTGCACCCCATGAGCTTCTGACAAACATGTCTAGTGAGGATGTTCGTAACTGCATCTGCATGCAGTGTGGAACAGGAAAGAACTGCGTGTCAGCTCATCTCGCAGAAGGAAATTCCCCAGAGAGAGAGCTTTCAGCTAGGCACTCAGGTTTGGAAGTAAGTATGTAGCTCCCATCTGAGGGAGGAATTCCTCAGAAGTCACTGGATTGAACTAAGAGACACTTGCCTCTCGCAAAACTTGCATCCCATATCGAACGAAATCCTTTGGAAGTGAAGCGTACAGGCGGTCAGCATATGGGAGGTACAAGCCATAAGCTCAAGCCAAAGGAGTGTGCATGCCTTGCAGGCAGCTGTCCACTAGGCACGAAATTGACAAGGCAGATATGGTTTTCACTCTGCTACTATCCCGCATACAACGAAATGCTGTGGAAGTGGAACGTACAGGCAGTCAGGAGGGGGGAGGTACAGACCAGAAGCTCAACTCTCAAAAGTGTGTATGCTTTGAAGGCCGATGTCTGCTAGACACTTATCGAGGAGAGGTATACCCGAGCTACACTCTAATTGAACAAGGACGTTGGCAATCCTGTATTGAACTCAGATACACGTGAGTAGAGTCCTGACACTTCCACTTGCATTTCTCCAACCTCTGCCAACACCTAACATAAGGATGTTAGTAGCTACGACTACAGGCAGCCAGGATGTGGGACGGTCCTGCCCTGAGCTCAGCTCTCAAAAGGAGGCATGCCTAGAAGCCAGTATTCTACTAGCTCTTTCTGATGGCCGTGAGAACGTAACAGCATTATAAGATGGGACATTCCATGAATACCGCTCTACTGCACATGGAGACACAACCATTGAAGCCTGCAGCTAGCCCTTGTGTCCTATGAGCTTCTGACAAACATGTCTAGTGAGGATGTTCGTAACTGCACCTGCAGGCAGCATGGAACTGGGAAGGACCACAATTCAGCTCATCTCCGAGAGGGAAGTTCCCCAGAGAGAGAGCTTTCAGCTAGTAACTCAGGTTTGGAAGTTAGTATGTAGCTCCCACCTGAGGGAGGAATTCCCCAGAAGTCGCTGGATTGAACTAAGCGACACTTGCCTCTCGCAAAACTTGCGACCCATATCGAAGGAAATCCTTTGAAAGTGAAATATACAGGCGGTAATCATGTGGGAGGTACAAGCCATAAGCTCAATCCAAAGGAGTGTGCATGCCTGGGAGGCACCTGTCTGCTAGGTGCGAAATTGACAAGGCAGACACTTGGTTTTCACTCGGTTACTCTCCCGCATACATCAAAATGCTGTGGAAGAGGAACGTACAGGCAGTCATGATGCGGAGGTACAGGCCATAAGCTCAGCTCTCAGAAGTCTGTATGATTTGCAGGCCGATGTCTGCTAGACACTCATTGAGGTGAGGTATACACGAGCAACACTCTAATTGATTAAGGACGTTGGCAATCGCTGTATTGAACTCAGGTACACGTGAGTACAGTCCTGACACTTCCACTCGCATTTCTCCAATCTCTTCCAGCACTTCACGTAAGGATGTTAGCAGCTATGACAATGGGCAGGCAAGATGCGGGCGGGTCCTGCCCTGAGCTCAGCTCTCACAAGAGAGCATGCCTAGAAGCCAGCATTCAAATAGCTGCGTTCTAATGGCCGTGAGACCATAGCAGTCTTCTACCTCAGGAGGTTTGAAGAATACCACTCTACTGCACCTGGAGACACCTTCCAGGCCTGCATTATTCCACTTGCATCTCACAAGCTTCTGAAAAACGTCTCTGGTGAAGATGTTCAAAACTCATTCTGCGGGCAGTGTGGAACTGTGAGGGACTGGGTGGGAGCTCAAATCTCAGAAGAGAGATGCTTTTGGACTCGGGGTTCAGCTAGATTCTCACGTATGGAAATTAGTATGTAGCATTTGTCTAAGACAGGAATTACTAGGAAATCGCTGGATTGAGCTTGGAGGCACTAGTCTTGTGTGCCGGGACTTTCCACTTACCCCTCACAACACTTCAGTCACGCATCGAGCCTATGCCTGTTAGCTGCAAAATGTACCTGCAGGCAGGATGTGGGAAGCACAGGCCATAAGCTCAACTCTCAAAAGTGTGTATGCCTGGAAGGCAGATGTCTGCTACCCACTCATACATGGGAGTTAGAAACTAGCTACACTCTTTGAGGAAGGCCGTTTCAAATCGCTGTATTCAACTCAGATAATCGTGAGTACAGGCCTGACACTTCCACATGCATTTCGCCGCCCTCACCCAGCACCTAACATAAGGATATTAGCAGTTATGTCTACGGGCGGGAAGGATGTGGGAGGGTCCGGCACTGAGCTCAGCTCTCAAAAGGAAGCATGCCTAGAAGCCAGCTTTCTACTAGCTCGTTCTGATGGCCGTGAGAATGTAGCAGAATTGTAAAGCGCTACCTTCCATGAATACTGCTCTACTGCACCTGGAGGCACAACCATTGAAGCCTACAGCTGGCCCTTGCATCCCAAGAGCTTCTGACAAACATGTCTAGTGAGGATGTTCGTAACAGCATCTGCAGGCAGTGTGGAACTGGGAAGGACCGCGTGTCAGCTCATCTCGCAGAAGGAAATTCCCCAGAGAGAGAGGTTTCAGCTAGGTACTCAGGATTGGAAGTTAGTATGTAGCTCCCATCTGAGGGAGGAATTCCTCAGAAGTCGCAGGATTGAACTAAGACACATTTGCCTCTCGCAAAACTTGCGTCCCATATTGAAAGAAATCTTTTGGAACTGAAGTGTGCGGATGGTCAGCTTGTGGGAGGCATAAGCCATAAGCTCAATCCAAAGGAGTGTGCATGCCTTGCAGGCAGCTGTACGTTAGGCGCGAAATTGACAAGGCAGACACTTGGTTTTCACTCCGCTACTGTCCTGCATACAATGAAATGCTGTGGAAGTGGAACATACAGCCAGTCAGGATGGAGAAGTTAGAGGACATAAGCTGAACTCTCAGAAGTGTGTATGCTTTGCAGGCCGATGTCTGCTAGACACTTATCGAGGCGAGGTATACCGGAGCTACACTCTAATTGAATAAGGACGTTGGCAATCGCTGTATTGATCTCAGATACACGTGAGGACAGTCCTGACACTTCCACTTGCTTTTCTCCAACCTCTCTCAACACCTAACATAAGGATGTTAGCAGCTAGGACTATGGGCAGGCAGGATGCGAGAGGGTTCTGCCCTGAGCTCAACTTTCAAAAGGAGGCATGCCTGAAGCCAGCTTTCTACTAACTGCATTCTAATGGCCATGAGAATGTGGCAGCATTGTAATTCAGGATGTTCCATGAATACCGCTTTACTACACCTGGAGACACAATGTTGAAGCCTGCAGCTTGCCCCTTGCGTCCCATGAGCTTCTGACAAACATGTCTATTGAGGATGCTCGTAACTGTATCTGCAGGCAGTGTGGAACATGGCAGGACCACGTTTCAGCTCATCTCTGAAAGAGAATTTCCCCAGAGAGAGAGCTTTCAGCTAGGTACTCTGGTTTGGATGTTAGTATGTAGCTCCCATCTGAGGGAGGAATTCCTAAGAAGTTGCTGGCTTGAGAAGAAAGAAGAAAGAAAGAAAGAAAGAAAGAAAGAAAGAAAGAAAGAAAGAAAGAAAGAAAGAAAGAAAGAAAGAAAGAAAGAAAGAAAGAAGGAAGGAAGGAAGGAAGGAAGGAAGGAAGGAAGGAAGGAAGGAAGAAAGAAAGAAAGAAAGAAAGAAAGAAAGAAAGAAAGAAAGAAAGAAAGAAAGAAAGAAAGAAAGAAAAAAAGAAAGAAAAAAGAAAGAAAGAAAGAAAGAAAGAAAGAAAGAAAGAAAGAAAGAAAGAAAGAAAGAAAGAGTGGCACCTGTGTGGCTCTGTCAGTTAAGCTTCTGCCTTAGGCTCAGATCATGATCCAGGTCCCAAGGCAGGCTCCCTGTTCAGCAGGGAACCTGCTTCTCCCTCTCCCTCTGCCTCTCTCGCTCATGCTTTATCTCTCCTCACTCTTTCAAATAAATAAAAAACATCTTTGAAAAAGAAGCAAACAAGCTAACCCACAAGGAAGAGAAATCGCCCATGTAGAAGAATTTCAAACAATTTGTGAAGACATTCCACCCTCAAGTTCATGAGCATAGCTTCCCACTCTTCTGTGTGGAATACACATAGTAACTTCCTCTACAAAATATAATATGAAAAACTTAAAATAATATTGATAATATAATAATAATAATTAATAATAATAAAGAATGAGTTTACTACTGAGAAAGCTGACAAACACTACCTCAGCAAGATGATCAGATCGATACCAAGACTGATAAATCATGTTGATAGTATCTATCCTTTATATGATATAATGAAAATGGCAGTATGTCTCTGTATATAATCCACAAAAACAGTTCAGTCATGAGATAAACAACAGACATGTCCCAACTGAGGGAAATTTTACAAAATACTCTACTTCTCAAAGTGTTCCAGTTCAACAACAACAAGGAAAGGCAGAAAGACTGTCACAATCCAGATGAGCCTAAGGAAAGAGGAGGACAAATGGAATGTGATATGAGGGATTGTAACTTAGCAAAAACTAAGGAAATCTGAATAAACTATGGCCTTTGTTTTTCTTTTTTTTTTTTTTTTTGGTCTTTTTTGAAATTTTTTTTAAGGTATTTATTTATTTATTTGTGATAGTCACAGAGAGAGAGAGAGGCAGAGACACAGGCAGAGGGAGAAGCAGGCTCCATGCACCGGGAGCCCGAGGTGGGATTCGATCCCGGGTCTTTTTTTGGTCTTTTTTGGATGCAAAGTTTTTAATATTGATTCATTAGCTAATATTTGTACCATACTAATATAAGGTATCAATAATTGGAGAAATTGAGTGCAAGTGCATGAGAATGCTCTGTACTATCTTCTCAATTTCCCTATAAATCTTTGTTTTTTTCCTAATAAATAAGATTTATTTTGAAAATTGACTTAAATGAATCAGGATCCAAGTGTGAAGACATTTTAAGAATAGTTGAATTAACTTTTCCCTTATTCTTAAAGAGTTCCTTTGATGGAAACAAAGTAAGAATTTTAGATCAGAAGGAAAGAAAAACACTTATGAACATGCATAATGCCTCCTCAACCTGAAAAGCAGGAACAGATAATAAATAGCAAAAATCAGATAAAAATAATTCTAGTATAATAGACACCATATTGCAAGTGCATTTAAAATTAGCAATGCATAACATTTATTTCCTTGACATTTGTCTTCCAAAGAGTTCAAAGTGTTTCAGTGTCAGTTGAAACAGGGGAAGAATCTCAGGGAAGGATCCTTCACATAAATAATAGGACCATTGGTAATAATGTCTCTCAGTTCTTTCTAAATCCATAAAGATGCATTTCCTGATGAGTGACTGAGCTGTGAAGAAAGAGATGAGAAGCCCTCATCCCTCTGAATTACTTGTGTCAGAATATTTTAACCATAGTGCCACGGATAGTAAATTATCCTTATTAACAGGAAATATGTCTCAGATTGGAATCTGAGCAATTAGATGCGCAGAGAAAAAAAGCTTTGACTCGCTCCTCATCTTTTAAAGATAAAGGAGAGCTTTTCTATGTACAAAGTCAGTTGTCAAGATAGCCTTATGGAATAAGAGTCTGCAGCATGGAATCCTGCTGCACAGCTGGGAAGCCCACACCCCAGGTCTTCCTGATCCCAAATCCCTGGACCTGTCCCCCAACAAAGGCTGCCAAGCTGAGGTCATTTGCAATTGCTCTCTTAGGAGCTCTGGGGAAGGCGGAAGGAGCTAGATAGGATGGGATGGGAAGCGTGGAGGCCAAGAAAATTAAGGCCATTCCAATTTAAATTCAGCTTTAGCACAAGTCCACCCATCCCAGGTCCCTGTGAAGAAGAGCTGAAATTTACATTACTTCAGTTACAGGAAAAAAAACAAAAGTTTACAGCTTAATGACCTAGAAAGCCCCACAATAGAATCAAAACTGAGCCCAGGCCAAGGACAGGAAGCCTCTATTAGAATGAGAACAGAGCTCAATGCCCTTGAATGTCCCATATCAAAATGTAAACAGAACTTGAGGAATTGCTCCAGCCCTTCTGGAGGTCCCCAAGACCAGCCCTTAAAACTAAGCTAAAACCCATCTCCAAGTCCCTGCTTCACTCTGTTGGGTATACTTGGACACAAGCTCGAGCTTGTAAATAAACCCTCCTGTGTTTGCATCAGTGTCAGCTTCTCTGAGATAAAAAAACAAAACCAAAAGAAGCTCGGACACAGGTAGAGTAAACGCAGGGTTCTGAGAGAATCGGCGGAGACCCGGGGACTTGGGAGCTCTTCTGTGGAAGCCCATGCAGACTGGGGGGGAAGGATGCTCAGTCCCAGATCCAGAGGACCCAGAGACCCCACCCGCATCCTGCCCACCAGGGGGGTCTCAGGGAGCAGCACTGCACCGCCCACTGGAGGCCAGAGGTGCTGATGTCCACCCTGCCTCTGATCCCGCAGTTGCATCTACCAAGCAGATGTGCACCTGATAATCAGCGCCAGAGCCCATCCCCAGACCCTGCACAGACCACTCACTGCCACCAAGTTGTCGGACCACAGAAGATGCAGAGATTCAGCTCTGCCTGGAAAGTAGGATCTAGCTTCCTTTGTACTTTGTGCTTTATTTTCATTATTTTTTTTATTTTTTTATTAATTGTCTTATTTTAATTTTTATGTATGTACCTTATATATTTCTTATTTTTATTTTCATGGTACTTTAATTGTGTTTCATATTTTGGGATTTAGAGTCTTTTAAAATGCAGGCCAAAATAATCTGGTGTGTTTTTGTTTTTTTTTTTGGAGGGCAGTTGTTATTGTTTTCCATGGTTTTTCTTTTTCTTCCCTCTTTCTTTTCTGGAAAAGGTAATGAGATGGAGAAATTCACCTCTATAAAATAATATGAGGTAGTACTCACAGCCAGGAAGTCCATCAATACACATATATGATGTCTAACTACAGTTTAAAACAATTATTATAAAGATAGCAGCTGGGCTGGAAAAAGAGCACAGAAGAAAACTAGAGAATCCCTTACAGTAGAAATAAAAGAACTAAAATCTAGTCAGGCCAACGTTAAAAATGCTATAACTGAGATGCAGTCCCACGTAGAAGCCATAAAAACAAGAAAGGTTATGGACCACAGAGACAGACGTAGGGAAGTCAGCCACTTATTAAAACAATAACATTCATATTTTAGGAGACTCAGAAGATGAAGAGAGAGAACAGGTGGGCCTTGCTCAGCCATTAGAAACGACAAATACCCACCATTTGCTTCAACGTGAATGGAACTGGAAGGTATTATGCTGAGTGAAGTAACTCAATCGGAGAAGGACAAACATTGTATGTTCTCATTCATTTGGGGAATATAGATAATAGTGAAAGGGAATATAAGGGAACGGAGAAGAAATATGTGGGAAATATCAGAAAGGGAGACAGAATATAAAGACTCCTAACTCAGGGAAATGAACTAGGGGTGATGGGTGGGGAGGAGGGCGGGCGGTGGGGGTGAATGGGTGATGGGCACTGAGGGGGGCACTTGCCGGGATGAGCACTGGGTGTTATTCTGTATGCTGGCAAATTGAACACCAATAAAAAATAAAATTATTATTAAAATAAAAGAAAGAAAGAGGGATCCCTGGGTGGCGCAATGGTTTAGCGCCTGCCTTTGGCCCAGGGTGCGATCCTGGAGACCCGGGATAGAATCCCACGTCAGGCTCCCAGTGCATGGAGCCTGCTTCTACCTCTGCCTGTGTCTCTGCCTCTCTCTCTCTCTCTCTGTGACTATCATAAATAAATAAAAATTTAAAAAAATAAACAAACATTAAAAAAAAGAAAGAAAGAAGAAAGAAATGAAAGAAAAAGAAAGAAAGAAAGAAAGAAAAAAAGAAAGAAAGAAAGAAAGAAAGAAAGAAAGAAAGAAAGAAAGAAAAAAAGAAAGAAAAAAGATAGATTGGCACCTGGTTGGCTCAGTCAGTTAAGCTTCTGCCTTAGGCTCAGATCATGATCCAGGTCCCAAGGCAGACTCCCTGTTTAGCAGGGAACCTGCTTCTCCCTCTCCCTCTGCCCCTCTCGCTCATGCTTTTTCTCCTCTCTCTCTCTCTCTCATATAAATAAATAACATCTTTGAAAAAGAAACAAACAAAGAAACCCACAAGAAAGAGAAATCTCCCATGTAGAAGAATTTCAAACAATTCGTGCAGACATACCACACTCAAGTTCATGAGCATATCTTCACACTTTTATGTGTGCAATACACATAGTAACTTCCTTCTGCAAAATATATTATGAAAAACCTAAAATAAGAATGATAATATAATAATAATAATAATAATAATAATAATAATAATAATAATAATAAATATCTTTACTACGGAGAAAGCTGACAAACACTACCTCAGCAAGATGATCAGATCGATACCAAGACTGAAAAATCATGTTGATAGTATCTATCCTTTATATGATATAATAAAAATAGCAGTATATCTCTGTATATAATCCACAAAAACAGTTCAATCATGAGATAAACAACAGACATGTCCCAACTGAGGGAAATTTTACAAAATACTCTACTTCTCAAAGTGTTCCATTCAACAACAACAAGGAAAGGCTGAAAGACTGTTACAATCCAGAGGAGCCTAAGAAAACAGGAGCACAAATGGAATGTGATATGAGGGATGGTAACTTAGCAAAAGCTAAGGAAATCTGAATAAAGTATGGACTTTGGTAAATGCGAATATTTTAATATTGATTCATTAGCTCCTATTTGTACCGTACTAATATAAGATATCAATAATTGGAGAAATTGAGTGCCAGTGCATGCGAATGCTCTGTACTATCTTTTCAATTTCCCTCTAAATCTTTGTTTTTTTCCTAATAAATAAGATTTATTTTGAAAATTGACTTAAATGAATCAGGCTCCAAGTTTGAAGACATTTTAAGAATTGTTGAATTAACTTTTCCCTTATTCTTATAGAGTTCCTTCGGTGTGAACAAAGAAATAATTTTATATCAGAAGGAAAGAAAAACACTTATGAACATGCATAATGCCTCCTCAACCTGAAAAGCAGGAACAGATAATAAATAGCAAAAATCAGATAAAAATAATTCTATTATAATAGACACCATATTGCAAGTGCATTTAAAATTAGCAATGCATAACATGTATTTCCTTGACATTTGTCTTCCAAAGAGTTCACAGTGTTTAAGTGTCAGTTGAAATAGGGGAAGAATCTCAGGGAAGAATCCTTCACATAATAATAGGACCATTGTAATAATATCTCTCAGTTCTTTCCAAATCCATAAAGATGCATTTCCTGATGAGTGACTGAGCTGTGAAGAAAGAGATGAGAAACCCTCATCCCTCTGAATTATTTGTGTCAGAATATTTTAACCATAGTACTACGGATAGTAAATTATCCTTATTAACAGGAAATATGTCTCAGATTGGAATCTGAGCAATTAGATGGGCAGAGAAAAAAAACTTTGACTCGCTCCTCATCTTTTAAAGATAAAGGAGAGCTTTTCTATGTACAAAGTCAGTTGTCAAGATAGCCTTAGGGAATAAGAGTCTGCAGCATGGAATCCTGCTGCACAGCTGGGACGCCCACAACCCAGGTCTTCCTGATCCCAAATCCCTGGGCCTTTCTCCCAACACATGCTGCCAAGCTGAGGTCATTTGCAATTGCTCTCTTAGGAGCTCCAGGGAAGGGGAAAGAGCTAGATAGGATGGTACTGGACGCAAGGAGGCCGAGAAAAATGAAGGCCTTTCTACTTTAAGTTCAGTGTTCGAACAAGTCCAGCCATCCCAGGCCCCTGTGAAGAAGACCTGAAATTTACATTACTTCAGTTACAGGAAAAAAAAAACAAAAGTTTACAGCTTAATGTCCTAGAATTCCCCACAATAGAATGAAACTGAGCCCATGCCAACGGCTGGAAGCGCCTATTAGAATGAGAGCAGAGCTCAATACCCTTGAAGGCCCCATATCAAAATGTAAACAGAACTTGAGGAATTGCTCCACCCCTTCTGGAGGACCCTGAGACAAGCCCTTAAAACTAAGCTAAAACCCACCTCGGGGTCCAAGTCCCTACTCCGCTGTGTTGGGTGTACTTGGACGCAAGCTCAAGTTTGGAAATCAACCCTTGTGTGTTTGCATTGGTGTCAGCTCCTTAGTGGTTTCTCAGATTCGCAATCTTGAGCACAACACCCCCATGTCCCCTCCCACCTTGGCTGAACCTCTATCCCCTGCCACCCAGGGTGACAGTCACCTCCCTGCCTACAACACCTGGGCACAGGCCGTTACACAGGTCCCATGGGCATGGTGGGCACTCCTGCCATCCCTGGCCTCCCAGAGGAAGGAAGGAGGTTTTGGCAGTACACACTCCCATGGTGGCCCCAGGGCTCCCTGCCCAGGACAGACAGGTTGGGGTCTGTGTCCCTGACGTCAGCTCCTCCTCCCCGGTTTTCCCACAGGAAATGAAGGAGGAAGCCCTGGTCTCCTCTAGGGACATCACACTGGGGGACCTGGATGTCAACAGGATGTTCAGCAGTCACGTCATGTTTTGGGACTACTATGGGGTAGGGTGAGGCTGAGGGGCCAGGGGGATCGGGACCCAGAAGGACCGGGGGTTTCTGGGTAGGGAACACCGGGCTTCAGAGCCCGGGGGAAGAACAGCAGCCAACAACACACAGCTGCATTGTAGGTTGTTTGGGATGAACACCGTGCCCCCACCCTCGGGGTCTCACGGATGAGGAGGCCACTAGGACGGGGCCTCCAGGGATTGCCATGTGAGCTGAACCCCAAAGGGGTGAGGGACAGCCCCTGAAAAGCAGGGGGCTGGGGTGGAGGCCATGGGGCAAGTAAGGGGACCTGGGGGCAGGGTGCATGGCCATGACTGGAGGAGGACACACATCGATCTGATGAGGGTCGGAAGGGTCAGGGTGATATCCACCATCAGCACTTTATATATTTCTAAATTCTATGCATTCAATTTGAGACAATTTGCAATTTGTAAACATACATAGTATGATGACCCCCAGATAATGCCCCTGGTCCAGCCAGGGACCTGCACTCACCACACGGGGCCCCAGGGGAAGGTGACACAGCATACCCCAGACTGGGGTCGCCTTTATCTGTAGATGTCTCCGTGTGCATCTTAGAGAAAGGGGATGCCCTGTGTTCACCAGCCCCCCACACCATCCTCCCATCCCCCAGACCCACACCATCCCCTAACATCATCATCCCCCGTGGCATAGCCCCTACACCATCTTCCTTACACACACACAGCCTCACACAATCCCCACCCACACTATACCCCAACACCGTCCCCCTTACACCATCCCCCACACCCCACCACCGTCATACCCATGCCCACACACCATCCACCCCCACACCATTGGCCCCTAACAAGGACCCAGTGCAGCTGTACCCTGTGGGACATGCTCAAACTCCCTGGGGTTCTCTGGATACCCTGCTCCCATCAGAAGCCCGGGTGTCCCATTGAGTACCCAGGGGTTGCAGGGAGGAGGGAAGGCAGGGAGCCCCAGACAGTTTGTGTACAGGAGAGTGGTGCAGAGCACACACTGTGCCCTGCCTCCATCCACGGTCCCTCCTGGAGGGTGGGACACCCTGCACAGGACAGCAGCCCCTAACCCAGAGGGACCTGGGCTGACTTGGGCCCATGCTCTGTGGGGGCTGGGTTGATTTGAGGCCCCACCAGTCCCAGCTCAAAGACTAATGGAATCAGGCCCCCATAGCCCTGGCCAACCCTGGATTCTGGCCCCAGGCTGAGTGAGCCCTCTCAAAGCTGGATGTGGCCTCCTGGGCCCTGGGCATGCCCCACAGATACAGGTCACTTATCTAGGGCAGCCCTGGGGATCCGGGGTCACACCAGTGTGGGGAGTGGAGGGGTAAGCTGGTGGGCCACACCCACACCCACACGATAAGGCAGGCTCCTCCAGGTGCTGGGGCTCCAGAGGGCCCGAGGCCGGGGTCCAGCT
The DNA here is from genome assembly GCF_048164855.1 of Canis lupus baileyi. Taxonomy (NCBI): domain Eukaryota; kingdom Metazoa; phylum Chordata; class Mammalia; order Carnivora; family Canidae; genus Canis; species Canis lupus. The sequence continues at coordinate 872,978 of NC_132848.1, read as the reverse complement.
GCCCTGCGGGGACCCAGCACAGGAGCCCATGAGCTGCAGGTCCAGGTCAGCTCTGCTGTCCTCAGAATCGTCACTCAGGCTGAAACCTCAGGACACACGCCCCCACCCGGATCAACACATGCTCCCAGGTGGGGAACTCCAGCACCAGCCCACCCACCCCGTTTGATTCTTGCCCCCACTTAAAGGACAGGAAGGTCTCCTTCCCCAGGGGAAGGCACGCACCCACGGCTCTGGGCCCGATTGCTGTAGAAAGTCAATAAAGTGATGTGGTGCGAAAATGCACAGCCAGCCCATTTCTGTGTCTCCCAGAACTCTTTGCATGTGGCATGGAGAGACCCCCAGACAGGAGGAGTGGGCACCACCAAGGCCCCAACCAGCCCCTGCAGGGGCGCCGCCAGGCAAACACAGCTGACGTCCCCACGTGCCTTCCAGGGGAGGCCGGACCCACTGCTGGATATGGGAATGTGGCCAAGCCGGAACTTCCAGCTCAGCTGACCCTCAGCTGAAAGTCCTGCACGAGTGAGCCCCGGCGTAGCCAGGAGAGCCCAGCTAGCCGCCCAGAGCCAGCACCAGAAATGATATTCTGCCAACGATTTTGGGGTTTTGGATGACCCAGCCAGAGGATCCGACAGCTGCACGGGATAGCTGCATGTGATAGACACACACGCACCTCAAAACCAACAAAAGACAGAATCCCCCCAATGTTGTCAAACAGCAGCCAGATGGTTACATACACTACGCTGTGGTCCCCAATAGGATACATGGAAAACGCTATAAGCCATGACTGCAGAGGTGCTGGAGGCATGGAGATGTGCCTGCTGTGTTCCAACAAAGAGGGCAGAGGGGCAGGAAGCATCCTTCGGAGGGGGGCCCTCCTAGGAAAGGATACCAGGTCCCTGTGAAGGCTACGGAGAGTGAAATCTGTCCTCCTATCTTTCTGCTTTTGGTTTTCCTCCTAAATGCCATTTTCCTCAATCATTTTAGCAAGAATTTATTTTTTGTTTTTAAATTTCTTTTTATTGGAGTCCAATTTGTATGAATTCTTTCTTCAGCAAGTGTGTCATTCAGGAGAGAAAGAGAGATAAAGATTTTCCCAGACAGGCAACATATAAAGGAGTTCAGGACCACTTAACCAGTCCAGTAAGGAATTTTAAGAGGGACTCTTCTAGTGGGGGAAAAAAAGAGATCAAAAGCAACAAAGACTAGAAAGGCCCAGAGAACGTCACCAGAAAAACCAACTCTTCCGGTAACACAAATGCACAAAGTTCATATCTTTGAATAATCACTCTGAATGCTGATAGACTAAATGCTTCAATCAAAACATATAGGGTATCAGAGTGGCTTAAAAAGCAGTATCCGGGATGCCTGGGTGACTCAGGGGTTGAGCCTCTGCCTTTGACTCAGGGTGTGATCCTGGAGTCTGGGATCGAGTCCCATATTGGGCTCCTGGTGGGGAGCCTGTTTCTCTCTCTGCCTAATTTTCTGCCTCTCTCTCTCTCTCTCTCTCTCTCACTCTCACTATCATAAATAATATTATTATTAAAAAACAACATCCATCTGTACGCTGCCTAAAGGATGCTCACCTTAGACCTATAGACACCAACAGATTGAAAGTCAGGGGATGGAAAATCATATATCACGCTAATGGATATCAAAAGAAAGCTGGAGGACCCATACTTATATCAGACAAACGAGATTTGAAACCAAACCCTGGGGGACACATGGTGGCTCAGTGGTTGAGCATCTGCCTTCGGCTCAGGCTGTGATCCTGCGATCCCAGGATCGAGTCCCACATCAGCCTCCCTTTGGGGAGCCTGCCTCTCACTCTGCTATGTTCCTTCTTCTGCTTCTCTGTGTATCTCTCATGAATATATAAATAAGTAATTAAAATATCAAAAAGAAAGAACAAATACTGTAAGAAGAAATGAAGAAGGGCAATATTTCATAATTAAAAAGACTCTCTATCAAGATCAAACAACTAAATATTTATGCTGCCAACATGGGAGTACCTAAATATAGAAACCACTGTTGGTGGGAATGTGAACTGGTGCAGCCACTCTGGAAAACTCTGTGGAGGTTCCACAATGAGATAAAAATAGACCTGTACAACGACCCAGAAATTGCACTGTTGGGGATTAACCTCAAAGATTCAGATGCAATGAAACGCCGGGACACCTGCACCCTGAGGTTTATATTAGGAATGTCCACAATAGCCAAACTGTGGAAGGAGCCTCGCTGTCCATCAAAGTTGAATGGATAAAGAAGATGTGGTTTATATATACAATGGAATATTACTCAGTCATTAAAAATGACAGATACCCACCATTTGCTTCAACGTGAATGGAACTGGAAGGTATTATGCTGAGTGAAGTAAGTCAAACGGAGAAGGACAAACAGTGTATGTTCTCATTCATTTGTGGAATATAAATAATACTGAAAGGGAATATAAGGGAATGGAGAAGAATTGTATAGGAAATATCAGAAAGGGAGACAGAACATAAAGACTCCTAACTCTGCGAAATGAACTAGGGGTGCTGGGAGGGGAGGAGGGCAGAAGTGTGTGTGAATGGGTGATGGGCACTGAGAGGGAACTTGATGGGATGAGCACTGGGTGTTATTCGGAATGTTGGTCAATTCAACACCAATACAAAATAAATTTATTTAAAAAAAAAGATCCAACAACTAAATATTTATGCTGCAACATGGGAGTACCTAAATATAGAAACGAATTAACAACAAACGTACAGGAACTCACTGATAATAATACAATGACAGGGGATTTTAACACCCACTTATGACAATGGACTGATTGTCTATGCAGAAAATCAACAGGGGAACAATAGCCTTGACACACTGGACCACAGGGACTCAACAGATATAGTCTGAATATTTCTTCCTAAAGCAGAATACACATTCCTTTCAAGTGCACATGGGATATTCTCCAGAACAGATCATATCATGGGCCACAAATCAGCCCTCAACAGGTACAACAGGTACAAGAAGGTTGATATCACACACTGTACATTTTTGGAACTCGATGCTATGAAACTCGAAGTCGACAGTAAGAAAAAAGAATTGGACAGACAAAAAACACGTGGAGATTATGATCATCCTACTAGAGAATGAATGGAGCAACCAGGAAATTAAAGAGGAAATTTAAAACAAATGAAAATGAAAATATGTTTCTCCAAAACTCTGGGATGTAGCAAAGGCAGTCCTAAGAGGGAAGTACATAGCAATACAGGCCTACCTCAAGAAACAAGAAGTCTCCAATACACAACCTAACCCTACACCTAAAGGAGCTGGAAAAGAAATAGCAAACAAAGCCTAAAGCCTACAGAAGAAGGGAAAAAATAAAGATGAGAGCAGAGATAAAAAATACAGAAACAACAAAACAGTAGAATGGAATAATGAAACTAAGAGCTGGATCTTCAAAATAATAAATAAAACGGATCAAGCGATAGCCAGCTTTATCAATGAGAAAAGAGAAAAGACCTATATAAATAAAATCACAAATGAGAGAAGAGAGATGACAATCAACACCAGAAAAATAAGACAATTATAAGGGAATACTATGAAATTATATGCTAACAAACTGGGAGAACTGGAAGAAATGGACAAATCCCTAGAAATGTGCAAACGAGCAAACCTGAAATAGGAAGAAATAGAAAATGTGAACAGACCCATAACTAGCAAAAGAATTGAATCAGCAAGGAACCTGGGTACCTCAGTGGTTGAGCATCTGCTTTGGCTCAGGTCATGATCCCGGGGACCTGGGGGATCAAAGGTCCCCGCATGGAGCCTCATTTTCCCTCTGCCTATCCCTCTCTCTCCCTATGTCTCGCATGAATCCATAAATAAAATCTTTAAAAAAGAAAAAAGATAAAAAGATGAGAAAGGACCCAAATAAAATCACAAATGAGAAAAGAGAAATAACAACCAACACTACAGAAATACAAATGATTATAAGAGAACATTATGAAAAATTATATGCCAGCAACCTAGAACCTGGAAGAAATAGATCAATTCCTGGAAACATATAACATAACAAAAATGATAAAGGAAGAAATAAGAAACTTGAACAGACAGATAACCAGCAAAGAAATTGAATCAGCAATCAAGAACCTCCCAACAGGAGATGCTTAGATCAATAGAACAAAATGGAAATCCAAAACAAGATACAAACCTGTAACTCTATGATCCATTAATCGACAACAAGGCAGCAAGGAATATCCAAAGGCACAAAGATAGTCTCTTCAACAAACCCTAACCATGACCCCAGGATAAGAACAAATGATGTTGGGAAAACCAGGCAGCCACATACAGAAGAATGAAACTGGACCAGTTTCTTATACCATATATATAAAAAATAAATTCAATATGGATGAAACACCTAAATGTGAGACCTGAAACAATACAAAGAAGAAAAGATAGGCAGCAAAGTCTTTGACATTGTCCATTGGATATTCTTTCTAGATATACCTCTGAGGTGAGGGAAACAAAACCAAAATTACTATTGGGACTTCATCAAATTGAAAAGCTTCCGCAAAATGAAGAAAACAACCAAAGCTAAAATGCAACATACAGGAGGAGGGGCAAGATGGCGGAAGTGTAGGGTCCCCAAATCACCTGTCCCCACGAAATTACCTAGATAACCTTCAAATCATCCTGAAAATCTATTAATTCGGCCTGAGATTTAAACAGAGACCAGACCGAATGCTACAGTGGAAAAGTTCGTGATTCTATCAAGGTAGGAAGACGGGAAAAAAAATAAAGAAAAAAAGGGCATCCAAGGGTGAGGGGCCCTGTGAGGAGCCTAGCTAAGGCCGGGGAAGTGCCCACAGGACAGAAGAGCTCTGTCCTGGGAGAAGGAGGAGCTTCACCAATCTTCCAGGGCAGAATGGCACCTTCAAGGAGTCAGAGCAGGACCCAGGAGGGCGGGGATGCCCTAGGGATCCCTGGGACACTAAAAGACACCTGCCCTCCCGGGAGAGTGCTGCGAGCTCCCTAAGGGCCGCAGGGCACATGCATTGACCGGGGAGCAGCTCTGTCAGGATCGGGTGGCAGCTCTGCACAAAGGGGTTTTCACGGCCCTAGGAGCAGCTTGGCAGCAGCGCCTCCTGCAGAGGAAGAGGCTCCATTCAGAGGGGGATGCGGAGCTCCAGGAGCAACTCAGAGGGGCTCGGGCGGTGGCTCTGCAGTGAGGTGGCTATGCGGCCGGGAGCGAGAATCCAACAGCACAGGCCCCGGAGCACAGGGCGCCGGGGCACAGCCCAGGATTCGGCCTCCCCAGGGACAAGCAGAGGCCCGCAAGGCCCAGGACAGCAAGGACACTCCTGTCCAGAGCTGAGCAGATCAGCGGACCCGCCTCAGAGCCTCCAGGACCTGCAGAAGGACTGCTCCTGAGTTACTGCGGGGGCTGAATACAGGTTTCCAGAGCTGGCCGCTACCACTGGAGTTGTTCCTCCTGGGGCCTCATGGGGGAAACTAATCCCACTGAGCCCTGCACGAGGCAGGGGACAGAGCGGCTCCCCCAAGTACTAACACCTGAAAATCAGCACAACAGGCCCCTCCCCCAGAAGACCGGCTAGACAGGCAAGTTCCAGGGGAAGTCAAGGGACTTAAAGTATACAGAATCAGAAGATACTCCTCCATGTTTTTTTTTTTTATTTCTGATTGCTTCGCCCTCCCCTTTTCCCCCCTTTCTTCTTTTTCTTTTTCATTTTAATTTTTTTAAGGTATTTATTTATTTATTTATTTATGATAGTCACAGAGAGAGAGAGAGGCAGAGACACAGGCAGAGGGAGAAGCAGGCTCCATGCACCAGGAGCCCGATGTGGGATTCGATCCCGGGTCTCCAGGATCGCGCCCTGGACCAAAGGCAGGCGCCAAACCGCTGCACCATCCAGGGATCCCTTTCTTTCTCTTTTTATTCTCTATTTCCTTCTTTCTTCCTTTATTCTTTTTCGTTTTTCTCTTTTCTTTCCTTCTTTCTCTCCTCTCTTTTTCTCCTTTTCCCAATACAATTTCTTTTTGGCCACTCTGCACTCAGGAAAATGACTAGAAGGAAAACCTCACCTCAAAAGAAAGAATCAGAAACAGTCGTCTCTCCCACAGAGTTACAAAATCTGGATAACAATTTAATGTCAGAAAGCAAATTCAGAAGCACTATTATACAGCTACTGGTGGCTCTAGAAAAAGCATAAAGGACTCAAGAGACTTCATGACTGCAGAATTTTGATCCAATCAGGCCGAAATTAAAAATCAATTGAATGAGATGCAATCCAAACTAGAAGTCCTAACAATGAGGGTTAACGAGGTAGAAGAACGAGTGAGTGACATAGAAGACAAGTTGATGGTAAAGAGGGAAACTGAGGGAGGAGCAAGATGGCGGAAGAGCAGGGTCTCCAAATCACCTGTCTCCACCAAACTACCTAGAAAACCTTCAAATTATCCTGAAAATCTATGAATTCGACCTGAGATTTAAAGAGAGACCAGCTGGAATGCAACAGTGAGAAGAGTTCGCGCTTCTATCAAGGTAGGAAGACGGGGAAAAAGAAATAAAGAAACAAAGGCCTCCAAGGGGGAGGGACCCCGCGAGGAGCCGGGCTGAGGCCGGGGCGAGTGTCCCCAGGACAGGAGAGCCCCGTCCCGGAGGAGCAGGAGCTGCACCGACCTTCCCGGGCGGAAAGGGGCTCGCGGGGAGTTGGAGCAGGACCCAGGAGGGAGGGGATGCCCTCGGGCTCCCCGGGACAGTAACAGCAACTCCGCGCCCAGGAGAGTGCGCCGAGCTCCCTAAGGGCTGCAGCGCGCACGGCAGGACCCGGAGCAGCTCGGGGGGCTCGGGCGGCGGCTCCGCGGAGGGGGCTGCGCGGAGGGGGCTGCGCGGCCCCGGGAGCAGCTCGGCCGGGCTCGGGCAGAGGAAGAGGCTCCGTGCAGAGGGGCCTGCGCGGTTCCAGGAGCAGCTCGGAGGGGCTCGGGCGGCGGCTCCGCGGAGGGGGTTGCGCAGCCCGGGAGCGCGAATACACCAGCGCAGGCTCCGGAGCACAGGGCGCCGGGACACAGCCCAGGATCCGGCCTCCCCCGGGACAGGCAGAGGCCGGGAGGGCCCAGGACAGCAAGGACGCTCCTGCCCCAGCTGAGCAGATCAGCGGCCCCGCCCCGGAGCCTCCAGACCCTGCAGACGGAGTTCCTGCCGGAGCTGAATCCAGGTTTCCAGAGCTGCCCCCACTGAGCCCTGCACCAGGCAGGGGCACAGCAGCTCCCCCAACTGCTAACACCTGAAAATCAGCACAACAGGCCCCTCACCCAGAACACCAGCTAGACTGACAACTTCCAGGAGAAGCCAAGGGACTTAAAGAACACAGAATCTGAAGATACTCCCCTGTGGTTCTTTTTTTGTTTGTTTGTTTGTTTTGTTGTGTTTTTTTGTTTGTTTGTTTGTTTTTTGTTTTATTTTGTTTTGCTTTTTGATTTGTTTCCCTCCCACACCCCCCCTTTTTTTTCTCCTTTCTTTTTCTTTCTCTTTTTCTTCTTTTTTTTTCTTTCGTTTTTTTTTTCTCTTCCCTTTTTTTTCTCTTTCTCTTTTCTTTCCTTCTTTCTCTCCTCACTTTTTCTCTTTTTCCCAATACAACTTGCTTTTGGCCACTATGCACTGAGCAAAATGACTAGAAGGAAAACCTCACCTCAAAAGAAAGAATCAGAAACAGTCCTCTCTCCCACAGAGTTACAAAATCTGGATTACAATTCAATGTCAGAAAGCAAATTCAGAAGCACTATTATACAGCTACTGGTGGCTCTAGAAAAAAGTATAAAGGACTCAAGAGACTTCATGACTGCAGAATTTAGAGCTAATCAGGCAGAAATTAAAAATCAATTGAATGAGATGCAATCCAAACTAGAAGTCCTAACGACGAGGGTTAACGAGGTGGAAGAACGAGTGAGTGACATAGAAGACAAGTTGATAGCAAAGAGGGAAACTGAGGAAAAAAGAGACAAACAATTAAAAGACCATGAAGACAGATTAAGGGAAATAAACGACAGCCTGAGGAAGAAAAACCTACGTTTAATTGGTGTTCCCGAGGGCGCCGAAAGGGACAGAGGGCCAGAATATGTATTTGAACAAATTCTAGCTGAAAACTTTCCTAATCTGGGAAGGGAAACAGGCATTCAGATCCAGGAAATAGAGAGATCCCCCCCTAAAATCAATAAAAACTGTTCAACACCTCGACATTTAATTGTGAAGCTTGCAAATTCCAAAGATAAGGAGAAGATCCTTAAAGCAGCAAGAGACAAGAAATCCCTGACTTTTATGGGGAGGAGTATTAGGGTAACAGCAGACCTCTCCACAGAGACCTGGCAGGCCAGAAAGGGCTGGCAGGATATATTCAGGGTCCTAAATGAGAAGAACATGCAACCAAGAATACTTTATCCAGCAAGGCTCTCATTCAAAATGGAAGGAGAGATAAAGAGCTTCCAAGACAGGCAGCAACTAAAAGAATATGTGACCTCCAAACCAGCTCTGCAAGAAATTTTAAGGGGGACTCTTAAAATTCCCCTTTAAGAAGAAGTTCAGTGGAACAGTCCACAAAAACAAAGACTGAATAGATATCATGATGACACTAAACTCATATCTCTCAATAGTAACTCTGAATGTGAACGGGCTTAATGACCCCATCAAAAGGCGCAGGGTTTCAGACTGGATAAAAAAGCAGGACCCATCTATTTGCTGTCTACAAGAGACTCATTTTAGACAGAAGGACATCTACAGCCTGAAAATAAAAGGTTGGAGAACCATTTACCATTCGAATGGTCCTCAAAAGAAAGCAGGGGTAGCCATCCTTATATCAGATAAACTAAAATTTACCCCGAAGACTGTAGTGAGAGATGAAGAGGGACACTAAATCGTACTTAAGGGATCTATTCAACAAGAGGACTTAACAATCCTCAATATATATGCTCCGAATGTGGGAGCTGCCAAATATATAAATCAATTATTAACCAAAGTGAAGAAATACTTAGATAATAATACACTTATACTTGGTGACTTCAATCTAGCTCTTTCTATACTCGATAGGTCTTCTAAGCACAACATCTCCAAAGAAACGAGAGCTTTAAATGATACACTGGACCACATGGATTTCACAGATATCTACAGAAGTTTACATCCAAACTCAACTTAATACACATTCTTCTCAAGTGCACATGGAACTTTCTCCAGAATAGACCACATATTGGGACACAAATCAGGTCTGAACCGATACCAAAAGATTGGGATTGTCCCCTGCATATTCTCAGAACATAATGCCTTGAAATTAGAACTAAATCACAACAAGAAGTTTGGAAGGACCTCAAACACGTGGAGGTTAAGGACCATCCTGCTAAAAGATAAAAGGGTCAACCAGGAAATTAAGGAAGAATTAAAAAGATTCATGGAAACTAATGAGAATGAAGATACAACCGTTCAAAATCTTTGGGATGCAGCAAAAGCAGTCCTAAGGGGGAAATACATCGCAATACAAGCATCCATTCAAACACTGGAAAGAACTCAAATACAAAAGCTAACCTTACACATAAAGGAGCTAGAGAAAAAACAGCAAATAGATCCTACACCCAAGAGAAGAAGGGAGTTAATAAAGATTCGAGCAGAACTCAACGAAATCGAGACCAGAAGAACTGTGGAACAGATCAACAAAACCAGGAGTTGGTTCTTTGAAAGAATTAATAAGATAGATAAACCATTAGCCAGCCTTATTAAAAAGAAGAGAGAGAAGACTCAAATTAATAAAATCATGAATGAGAAAGGAGAGATCACTACCAACACCAAGGAAATACAAACGATTTTAAAAACATATTATGAACAGCTATACGCCAATAAATTAGGCAATCTAGAAGAAATGGACGCATTCCTGGAAAGCCACAAACTACCAAAACTGGAACAGGAAGAAATAGAAAACCTGAACAGGCCAATAACCAGGGAGGAAATTGAAGCAGTCATCAAAAACCTCCCAAGACACAAGAGTCCAGGGCCAGATGGCTTCCCAGGGGAATTTTATCAAACGTTTAAAGAAGAAATCATACCTATTCTCCTAAAGCTGTTTGGAAAGATAGAAAGAGATGGAGTACTTCCAAATTCGTTCTATGAAGCCAGCATCACCTTAATTCCAAAGCCAGACAAAGACCCCACCAAAAAGGAGAATTACAGACCAATATGATGAACATGGATGCAAAAATTCTCAACAAGATACTGGCCAATAGGATCCAACAGTACATTAAGAAAATTATTCACCATGACCAAGTAGGATTTATCCCTGGGACACAAGGCTGGTTCAACACCCGTAAAACAATCAATGTGATTCATCATATCAGCAAGAGAAAAACCAAGAACCATATGATCCTCTCATTGGATGCAGAGAAAGCATTTGACAAAATACAGCATCCATTCCTGATCAAAACTCTTCAGAGTGTAGGGATAGAGGGAACATTCCTCGACATCTTAAAAGCCATCTATGAAAAGCCCACAGCAAATATCATTCTCAATGGGGAAGCACTAGGAGCCTTTCCCCTAAGATCAGGAACAAGACAGGGATGTCCACTCTCACCACTGCTGTTCAACATAGTACTGGAAGTCCTAGCCTCAGCAATCAGACAACAAAAAGACATTAAAGGCATTCAAATTGGCAAAGAAGAAGTCAAACTCTCCCTCTTCGCCGATGACATGATACTCTACATAGAAAACCCAAAAGTCTCCACCCCAAGATTGCTAGAACTCATACAGCAATTCGGTAGCGTGGCAGGATACAAAATCAATGCCCAGAAGTCAGTGGCATTTCTATACACTAACAATGAGACTGAAGAAAGAGAAATTAAGGAGTCAATCCCATTTACAATTGCACCCAAAAGCATAAGATACCTAGGAATAAACCTAACCAAAGATGTAAAGGATCTATACCCTCAAAACTATAGAACACTTCTGAAAGAAATTGAGGAAGACACAAAGAGATGGAAAAATATTCCATGCTCATGGATTGGCAGAATTAATATTGTGAAAATGTCAATGTTACCCAGGGCAATATACACGTTTAATGCAATCCCTATCAAAATACCATGGACTTTCTTCAGAGAGTTAGAACAAATTATTTTAAGATTTGTGTGGAATCAGAAAAGACCCCGAATAGCCAGGGGAATTTTAAAAAAGAAAACCATATCTGGGGGCATCACAATGCCAGATTTCAGGTTGTACTACAAAGCTGTGGTCATCAAGACAGTGTGGTACTGGCACAAAAACAGACACATCGATCAGTGGAACAGAATAGAGAACCCAGAAGTGGACCCTGAACTTTATGGGCAACTAATATTCGATAAAGGAGGAAAGACTATCCATTGGAAGAAAGACAGTCTCTTCAATAAATGGTGCTGGGAAAATTGGACATCCACATGCAGAAGAATGAAACTAGACCACTCTCTTTCACCATACACAAAGATAAACTCAAAATGGATGAAAGATCTAAATGTGAGACAAGATTCCATCAAAATCCTAGAGAAGAACACAGGCAACACCCTTTTTGAACTCGGCCATAGTAACTTCTTGCAAGATACATCCACGAAGGCAAAAGAAACAAAAGCAAAAATGAACTATTGGGACTTCATCAAGATAAGAAGTTTTTGCACAGCAAAGGATACAGTCAACAGAACTCAAAGACAACCTACAGAATGGGAGAAGATATTTGCAAATGACATATCAGATAAAGGGCTAGTTTCCAAGATCTATAAAGAACTTATTAAACTCAACACCAAAGAAACAAACAATCCAATCATGAAATGGGCAAAAGACATGAACAGAAATCTCACAGAGGAAGACATAGACATGGCCAACATGCATATGAGAAAATGTTCTGCATCACTTGCCATCAGGGAAATACAAATCAAAACTACAATGAGATACCACCTCACACCAGTGAGAATGGGGAAAATTAACAAGGCAGGAAACAACAAATGTTGGAGAGGATGCGGAGAAAAGGGAACCCTCTTACACTGTTGGTGGGAATGTGAACTGGTGCAGCCACTCTGGAAAACTGTGTGGAGGTTCCTCAAACAGTTAAAAATAGACCTGCCCTACGACCCAGCAATTGCACTGTTGGGGATTTACCCCAAAGATACAAATGCAATGAAACGCCGGTACACCTGCACCCCGATGTTTATAGCAGCAATGGCCACGATAGCCAAACTGTGGAAGGAGCCTTGGTGTCCAACAAAAGATGAATGGATAAAGAAGATGTGGTTTATGTATACAATGGAATATTACTCAGCTATTAGAAATGACAAATACCCACCATTTCCTTCAATGTGGATGGAACTGGAGGGTATTATGCTGAGTGAAGTAAGTCAGTCGGAGAAGGACAAACATTATATGTTCTCATTCATTTGGGGAATATAAATAATAGTGAAAGGGAATATAAGGGAAGGGGGAAGAAATGTGTGGGAAATATCAGAAAGGGAGACAGAACGTAAAGACTGCTAACTCTGGGAAACGAACTAGAGGTGGTAGAAGGGGAGGAGGGCGGGGGGTGGGAGTGAATGGGTGACGGGCACTGGGTGTTATTCTGTATGTTAGTAAATTGAACACCAATAAAAAGTAAATTAAAAAAAAAAGAGGGAACTGAGGAAAAAGGAGACACACAATTAAAGACCAGGAGGACAGATTAAGGGAAATAAACGACACCCTGAGGAAGAAAAACCTACGTGTAATTGGGGTTCCCGAGGGCACCGAAATGGACAGAGGGCCAGAATATGTATTTGAACAAATCATAGCTGAAAACAATCCTAATCTGGGAAGGGAAACAGGCATTCAGATCCAGGAAATAGAGAGATCCCCCCCTAAAATCAATAATAACCATCCAACACCTCGACATTTAATAGTGAAGCTTGCAAATTCCAAAGATAAAGAGAAGATCCTTAAAGCAGCAAGAAACAAGAAATCCCTGACTTTTATGGGGAGGAGTATTAGGGTAACAGCAGACCTCTCCACAGTGACATGGCAGGCCAGAAAGGGCTGGCAGGATATATTCAGGGTCCTCCATGAGAAGAACATGCAACCAAGAATACTTTATCCAGCAAGGCTCTCATTCAAAATGGAAGGAGAGATAAAGAGCTTCCAAGACAGGCAGGAATTGAAAGAATATGTGACCTCCAAACCAGCTCTGCAAGAAATTTTAAGGGGGACTCTTAAAATTCCCCTTTAAGAAGAAGTTCAGTGAAACAATCCACAAAAGCAAGGACTGAATAGATGTCATGATGACACTAAACTCATATCTGTCGATAGTAACTCTGAACGTGAATGGGCTTATTGACCCCATCAAAAGGCGCAGGGTTTCGGACTAGATAAAAAAGCAGGACCCATCTATTTGCTGTCTACAAGAGACTCATTTTAGACAGAAGGACACCTACAACCTGAAAATAAAATGTTGGAGAACCATTTACCATTCAAATGGTCCTCAAAAGAAAGCAGGGGTAGCCATCTGTATATCAGATAATCTAAAATTTACCCCGAACTGTATTGAGAGATGAAGAGGGACACTAAATCATACTTAAGGGATCTATCCACAAGAGGACTTAACAATCCTCTACATATATGCCCCGAATGTGGGAGTTGCCAAATATTTAAACCAATTAATAACCAAAGTGAAGAAATACTTAGATAATAATACACTTACACTTGGTGACTTCAATCTAGCTCTTTCTACACTCTATAGGTTTTCTAAGCAAAACATCTCCAAAGAAACGAGAGCTTTAAATCATACACTGGAGCAGATGGATTTCACAGAAATCTACAGAACTTTACATCCAAACTCAACTGAATACACATTCTTCTCAAGTGCACATGGAACTTTCTCCAGAATAGACCACATACTGGGTCACAAATCGGGTCTGAATAGATACCAAATGATTGGGATCGTCCCCTGCATAGTCTCAGACCATAATGCCTTGAAATTAGAACAAAGGTATCCCTGGGTGGCGCAGCAGTTTGGCGCCTGTCTTTGGCCCAGGGCGCGATCCTGGAGACCCGGGATCGAATCCCATGTCGGGCTCCCTGTGCATGGAGTCTATTTCTCCCTCTGCCTATGTCTCTGCCTCCCTCTCTATCTATCTATCTCTCTATATCAGTGTGGCTATCATAAATAAATTTTAAAAAGAAAAAAAAGAAAAAAAATAGACCTTCCCTACAATCCAGCAATTGCACTGGTGGGGATTTACCCAAAGATTCAGATGCAATGAAATGCCGGGTCACCTGCACCCCGATGTTTATAGCAGGAATGTCCACAATAGCCAAACCGTGGAAGGAGCCTGGTGTCCATTGAAACATGAATGGATAAAGAAGATGTGGTTTATGTATACAATGGAATATTACTCAGCCATTAGAAAAGACAAATACCCACTATTTGCTTCAACGTGGATGGAACTGGAGGGTATTATGCTGAGTGAAGTAAGTCAATCGGAGAAGGACAAACAGTGTATGTTCTCATTCATTTGGGGAATATTAATAATAGTGAAAGGGAATATAAGGGAATGGAGAAGAAACGTGTGGGAAATATCAGAAAGGGAGATAGAACATAAAGACTCCTAACTCTGGGAAATGAACAAGGTGTGCTGGAAGGGGAGGAGTGCAGGAAGAGAGGGTGAATGGGTGACGGGCACTGAGTGGGACAGTTGACGGGAACAGCACTAGGTGTTATTCTGTATGTTGGTCAATTGAACACCAATAAAAAATAAATTTATTTAAAAAAAAAGTTAAACAACTAAATATTTATGCTGCCAACATGGTAGTATCTAAATATACAAACCAATTAACAACAAACATACAGGACCTCACTGATAATAATACAATAACAGGGGATTTTAACACCCACTTATGGAAATGGGCCGATCATATATGCATTAAGTCAACAAGGGAACAATAGCCTTGACACACTGGACCACAGGGACTCAACAGATATAGTCTGAACATTTCTTCCTAAAGCAGAATACACATTCCTTTCAAGTGCACATGGGACATTCTCCAGAAAGGATCATACCATGGGCCACAAATCAGCCCTCAACAGGTACAACAGGTACAAGAAGATTGATATCACACCCTGCACATTTTCGGACCACAACGCTATAAAACTCGAACTCGACAGTTAGAAAAAATTTGGACAGACCAAAAATACGTGGAGATTATGAACATCCTACTTGAGAATGAATGGAGCAACCAGGAAATTAAAGAGGAAATTTAAAACAAATGAAAATGAAAACATGTTTCTCCAAACTTCTAGGATGTAGAAAAGGCAGTCCTAATGGGGAAGTAGAATAGCAATACAGGCCTACCTCAAGAAACAAGAAGTCTCCAATACACAACCTAAACCTACATCTGAAGGAGCTAAAAAAGGAATAGCAAACAATGCCTAAAGACTACAGAAGAAGGGAAAAAAAAGTGAGAGCAGAAATAAACAATACAGAAACAACAAAGCAGTAGAATGGAATAATGAAACAAAGAGATGGTTCTTCAAAATAATTAAGAAAATGGATCAAGCCCTAGCCACCCTTATCAACGAGAAAAGAGAAAAGACTTAATAAATAAAATCATAAATGAGAGAAGAGAGATCACAATCAACACCAGCAAAATTAGACAATTATAAGGGAATACTATGAAAGATTATACGCTAACAAACTGGGGGATCTGGAAGAAATGGACAAATCCCTAGAAATGTGCAAACGAGCAAATCTGAAATAGGAAGAAATAGAAAATGTGAACAGACCCATAATGATCAAAGGAATTGAATCAGCAAGGAACCTGGTGAATCAGGGGTTGAGCATCTGCTTTCGCTCAGATCATGATCCCGGGGTCCTGGGGAATCATGTCCAACACAGGGCCCACTGGAGCCTCATTTTCCTTCTGCCTTTACCTCTGCCTTTCTGTGTCTCACATGAATACATAAATAAAATATTTAAAAAAGAAAAAAGATAAAAAATGAGAAAGGACCCAAATAAAATCACAAATGGGAAAAGAGAAATAACAACCAACACTAGAGAAATACAAATAATTATACGAGAACATTATGAAAAATTATATGCCAGCAACCTAGAACCTGGAAGAAATAGATCAATTCCTGGAAATATATAACATAGCAAAAATGAAAAAGGAAGAAATAAAACACTTGAACAGACAGATAACCAGCAAAGAAATTGAATCAGCAATATAGAATCTCCCAACAGGAGACGCTTAGATCAACAGAACAGAATGGAAAGCCGAAACAAGATACAAACCTGTAACTCTATGATCCATTAATCGACAACAAGGCAGCAAGGAATATCCAATGGCACAAAGACAGTCTCTTCAACAAACCCTAACCCTGATCACAGGATAAGAACAAATGGTTTTCGGAAAACCAGGCAGCCCCATGCAGAAGAATCAAACTGGACCACTTTCTTACACCATATATAAAAAATAAATTCAAAATGGATGAAAGACCTAAATGTGAGACCTGAAACAATACAAAGAAGAAAAGATAGGCAACAAAGTCTTTGACATTGTCCATTGGATCTTCTTTCTAGATATGCCTCTGAGGTGAGGGAAACAAAAGCAAAAATATTATTGGGACTTCATCAAATTTAAAAGCTTCTGCAAAGTGAAGGAAACAACCAAACCTAAAAGGCAACATACAAAATGAGAGGAGATATTTGTAAACAACCCGTCCAATAAAGAGTTAGCATGCAAAATACATAAAGCAATTATAAATCTCAGCATCCTAAACACAAATTATCCAACTACAGATGGGCAGAAGAGATGAATAGACTTTGTCTCTGACAAGACATCCAGATGGCCACCAGACACACGGAGAGGCACTCAGCATCACCCATCATCAGGGAAATGCAAACCACAATGAGATGTCACCTGACAGCCATCAGAATGGCTAAAATTAACAACACAAGAAACAACAGGTGTTGGTGAGGCTATGGAGAAGGGGGAGCCCCCTTACACTCCTGGTGGGCATGCGAAAATGTACAACCACTGTGGAAAACAGTGTGGAGGGTCCTCGAAATTTTAAAAATAGGGGATCCCTGGGTGGCGCAGTGGTTTGGCACCTGCCTTTGGCCCATGGCGCAATCCTGGAGACCCAGGTTTGAATCATACTTCGGACTCCTGGTGCATGGAGCCAGCTTCTCCCTCTGCCTCTGTCTCTACCTCTCTCTCTGTGACTATCATAAAAAAAATAAAATAAAAAGAAGTTAAAAATAGAGCTAACCTATGATTCCAAAATTGCACAGCTAGGTATTTACCACGAGGATACAAAAGTAGTTTAGTAGATTGGAAGAGGGACACGCAGCCCAGTGTTTGTAGCAGCATTATCAACAAAAGTCAGTCTGTGGATACAGCCCAGATGTCCATCGACAGAAGAATGGGCAGAGACAATGTGGTAAATATACACACTGTGACATCACTGGGTCATCAGAAGAGATGAAATGAAGCCATTTAAAATGACGTGGGAGAAGTGGAAAGGACTTATGCTAAATGAACTCAGTCAGTCAGAGAAGACAGATACCAAATACCATACAATGGCATTCACATGTGAATTTTAAAAAACCAAACAAACTGGCAAAGGGGCAGAGGGGGGATGAGAGAAGCAAACCAAGATACACACTCTTAACCACAGTGAATAAACTAATCAACACCAGAGGAAGGTGGGGGAATGGGGAATCAAGGGATGGGGATACTGGAGGGCACCTGTGACCAGTACCAGGCATTGTATCCAAGGACTGAATCACTATGTGGTAAACCTGAAACTATATCATACTGTGTTTACAAACAGGAATTCAAGTAAAACTTTAAAATGATAATTGGTAGGATTGATTAAACATGTGCGCACAAGAGATAAAATCAGAAAGGCAACTGAAAATCCAAATAAAGAGTATTTAGAGCCACAAATCCCCTCCTTAGCTCAGCTCGGGAGAAGCCTGCCATGTCTTTTCTGACCCCAGCAGAAGCCTGTATTTTGATTCTCTGGGGAGGCCACTGACTTGCTGGAGTCAGGCTATCTTTGAACCCAAAACCTAAATAGAGTGCATAAAACCAAACTGCCCAAGATGCTGGAGTCCCAGTGCAGGCACATACCAAGACCCAAACTCTAACCATACACAGACATAACCCTAACCCTACACTTAATCCTAATATTAACCTACCTTAAACAAGATCCATCACTAATGGAAAACCAAACACAAACCACAAGACCGAAACACATTCACTGAACCTTCCTGCCAACCCTCACCCTAACTCCTAAACCTATTCTAAACCTTTAAGCCTGACCCCTACCTTAAATTTAACCCTAACCCTACCCTCTAACCCTAACCTTAACTTAATGTACTCAAATACTATTCCTAACCTTAACCAGTACCCTAACCCTAACCCTCTAATACGAATCCTATCCCATACTCCAAACTGTACCCTAACCCATACCCTAAAACTAACCTCTAACCCACTCCCTAACCATATCTCTTACCCTTTTCAAATCCGTACCCTGACCTGATCCTAAACCTAACCCCTAACCAAACACTAACGCTAACCCTAGCCCTAATCCCTATCCTAACCCTAACCCTCGCCCTAACCCTAAACCTAGCCCTTCTTCAACTCTAACCCCTAACCCTTAACCCTAACCCTAACTCACACCCTAACCCCTAACCCTAAATGCAAACCTAAGCCCAACCCTAACTCTAACCATAACCCTATCCCCAACTCCAAACCTCCTGCCCTAATCCCTAGAGCCTAAACCCTAACCCTAACTCTAAATCCTGTCCCTAACCCTAACCCCCATCCTAACTCTTAACTACTGACCCTTACACTTATGCCTCACCTAACCTCTAATCTGTAACCATAAGCATAATCATAACTCCTAACATCTAACCTAAGCCTAACCACCAACTGCCTCTGCTCCCCTGACCCTACCATTTATTCTACACATTCACTTACCCTATGGTTGTGAGTAGTCCCTTCTGATGTGGACGTGGCCCCCAATGGCACCTCCAGAGTCCTCCAGGGGGTCCTGAGTAATCCAGGCTCAGTGAGTGTGGACGTGGCCCCACATGTTCCTGAGTCATAGTCAGCAGGTCCTGAGGACACCGGGTCTCCTATCACTGTGGACTATGCCTCACATCCTCTGGAACCCTCACAGCAGGTCCTCAGGAGGCCGGGGGCTCCTGTCAGCTTGGGCATGGCCCCACGTCCCCCAGAAAACTCACCGCGAGTCCTGAGGAGGCTGTGGGCTCCTGTCAGCACAGACACATTCCCATACGTCCCAAAGCCAAAGTGCAGGTCCTGAGGAGGTTGGGGGTCCTGTCACCGTGAATGCAGCACCCAGCTTCCAGAAGCCTCAACTTATATCCTGAGGGGGCCGGGAGCTCCTGCCAGAGTGGAAGCGGTGCCACATCTTCCTGAAATGTCCCCACAGGTCCTGAGGCAGCTCAGGGGCTCCTGTCAGCGTAGATGCGGGCCCACAATTTCCTGAAGCCTCCCCGCGGGACCTGAGGCGGCCCAGGGCTCCTGGCAGTGTGGATGCGGGCCCACATCTTCCTGAACCTCACTTCTGGTCCTGAGGAGACAAGGGATCCTGTCAGCATGAACGCGGCCCAATTTCTCCCTGAGACTTCCAAGGTCCTGAGGAGGCTGGGATTCATCAGTGTGGACACACGTCCCCATGTCCTCCTCAGGCCTCCCCAACACAGGCTGGCTCCTGTTAGTGAAGGCAGAGGAGGCCTACTGCGCATGCGCACCCCTGGGTGGGGCCTGGGCTCGGGCGCCCCCTGCGGGACGCTCAGGTGCTGTAGGAGGCCATGCAGGAGGAGTCGGGTGCTCCAGAGGCCACACCTGCCTCATCCAGGCTCCAGCTGTGGCCTGTTAGCTTCAGAAACATCTCACTGAAATGGAGCCCAACACCCAGTTTCCCCAGAAATACTTAAGAACAAGGAATTGGAGCCCACAGGACACGAAATGAAATATGGACCAGACTTTTACCACGTCCTGCAAAACTCACTCAACCCTCTTCCACTGTGGGTGGGACTGCGGGCTAGTGCAGCCGCCCTGGACAGTGTGAAGGCTCCTCAGGAAGTGACAAATAGAGCCGCCCTGCGACCAGCAGGTGAACAGCCTGTAGCTCACTCCGAAGATACAGATGCAGTGAGACTCGAGACAACTGCCCCCCAATTTCCACAGCAGCCGGGTCCACAGTAGCCACACTGTGGGAGGAGGCTTGGTGCCCTCGGGCAGATGATGGATAAAGAGGATGGGAGATAGATGACGGTCATAGAGAGAGGAATGGTATTCAGATATCAAAGAGAAGGAAATCTTGCTATTTGCAATGACGTGGATAGAACTAGAGGGATCATGTTAAGTGAAATAAATCAGTCGGGAAAGAGAATGACCGTGTGGTGTCATTCATAGGTGGAATTAAAGAAGCAAAGCAGATAACAACTATAAAGGGAAGGAAAAACAAATATGATAAAAACAGATGCAGGAAATACAGACTCTTAATGATAGGAAACAAACTGAGGGCCGCTGGAGGTTGGGGATAACAGGGGACTGGCATGAAGGAGGGCACATTATGTCACGTGCACTGCTGTTATCTCCAACTGGTGAATCCCTGAATTCTTCCTCTGAAAGTATAATACACTATACATTACTTAATTAATTTAATTAAATTAAGTTAAAAAATCATTTGTATCAGAGCACATTTCCTTCTCTCAGTTTTGCTCATTCAGCTTATACCGAGACCACCCACCGTGGGTGTGGTTTGTCTAAATAGGCCCCATGCCTCGTCCATGGCCCAGCCCTGGGCTAGAACTCACGACCCCTTAGATCAGGACAGGAGGTGAGGTCAGGAGTCGGATGCTTAACCAACGGAGCCAGCCAGGGGCCCGAGAACCACACTGCTTTATCCTGTGTCTCTGTGACATCTTTTGAAATAGGAAAGTGCTGCATCCCGGTCTCTCCTGCTTCTCCAATACTGATTTGCTGTCCGGGGTCATTTGTGGGGGCGGAGGGATGTTACAGGGTTTTTTTTTTCCTATTTATAGGATCTGCCACCATGATTTGACAGGAATGACATTGAAATAGAGGGTGGCTTCAGGAACTGCGGACATTTTCACAAGATGAGGCTCCCAACCACGAGCCCAGGACGGCCTCCCAGAGCCTGGTATGGCTCAGTGCACAAGTCTTGTGCTCCTTTGGCTCAGTCTCATTATTTATTCTCTGTGATGCTCCTGAGAAGGGAGTCACGTCCATCATTTCCGTCCTGAGTGCTCATTGTCAGGACACAGCAAGCCCGACAATAGAATAAAAACTGAGCACAGAAGAAAACTAGAGAATCCCTTCCTGTAGAAATAAAAGAACTAAAATCTAGTCAGGCCAATGTTAAAAATGCTATAACTGAGATGCAGTCCCAAGTGGAAGCCTTAAAAACAAGGAAGGTTCGGGACCACAGACACAGAAGTAGGGAAGTCAACCACTTATTAAAACAATAACATTCATAGCATAGGAGACTCAGAATATGAAGGGAGAGAAAAGGTAGGCCTTGCTCAGACATTAGAAACGACAAATACCCACCGTTTGCTTCAACGTGGATGGAACTGGAAGGTATTATGCTGAGTGAAGTAACTCAATCGGAGAAGGACAAACATTGTATGTTCTCATTCACTTGGAGAATATAGATAATAGAGAAAGGGAATATAAGGTAAGGGAGAAGAAATGTGTGGGAAATATCAGAAATGGAGACAGAACATAAAGACTCCTAACTCAGGGAAACGAACTAAGGGTGATGGAAGGGGAGGAGGGCGGACGGTGGTGGTGATTGTGTGATGGGCACTGAAGGGGGCACTTGATGGGATGAGCACTGGGTGTTTTTCTGTAGGTTGGCAAATTGAACACCAATAAAAAAATAAAATTATTATAAAAAACAAGAAAGAAAGAAAGAAAGAAAGAAAGAAAGAAAGAAAGAAAGAAAGAAAGAAAGAAAGAAAGAGAGTGGCACCTGTGTGGCTCAGTTAGTTAAGCTTCTGCGTTAGGCTCAGATCATGATATGATCCAGGTCCCAAGTCAGGCTCCCTGTTCAGCAGGGAACCTGCTTCTCCCTCTCCCTCTGCCCCTCTCGCTCATGTTTTTCTCTCCTCTCTCTCTCAAATAAATAAAAAACATCTTTGAAAAAGAAACAAACAAACCCACAAGGAAGAGAAATCTCCCATGCAGAAGAATTTTAAACAATTTGTGCAGACATTGCACCGTCAAGTTCATGAGCATAGCTTCCCACTCTTAAGTGTGGAATACACATAGTAACTTCCTTCTACAAAATATAATATGAAAAAGTTAAAATAATATTGATAATATAATAGTAATAATAAAAATTAATAATAATAATAAAGAATCAGTTTACTACGGAGAAACCTGACAAACACTACCTCAGCAAGATGATCAGATCGATACCAAGACTGATAAATCATGTTGATAGTATCTATCCTTTATATGATATAATGAAAATGGCAGTATATCTCTGTATATAATCCACAAAAACAGTTCAATTATGAGATAAATGACAGACATGTCCCAACTGACGGAAAGCTTACAAAATACTCTACTTCTCAAAGTGTTCCAGTTCAATAACAACAAGGAAAGGCTGAAAGACTGTCATAATCCAGATGAGCCTAAGGAAACAGGAGGACAAATGGAATGTGATATGAGGGATGGTGATTTAGCAAAAACTAAGGAAATCTGAATAAACTATGGTCTTTGGTTAATGCAACTATTTTAAATTTGATTCATTAGCTAATATTTCTACCGTAGTAATATATCAATAATTGGAGAAAATGAGTACAAGTGCATGTGAATGCACTGTAATATCTTCTCAATTTCCCTATAAATCTTTGTTTTTTTCCTAATAAATAAGATTTATTTTGAAAATTGACTTAAATGAATCAGGCTCCAAGTGTGAAGACATTTTAAGAATAGTTGAATTAACTATTGCCTTATTCTTAAAGAGTTCCTTTGATGGAAACAAAGTAAGAATTTCATATCAGAAGGAAAGAAAGACACTTATGAACACGTATAATGCCTCCTCAACCTGAAAAGCAGGAACAGATAATAAATAGCAAAAATCAGATAAAAATAATTCTAGTATAATAGACACCATATTGCAAGTGCATTTAAAATTAGCAATGCATAACATTTATTTCCTTGACATTTGTCTTCCAAAGAGTTCACAGTGTTTCAGTGTCAGTTGAAACAGGGGAAAAAAAAAAAGAAACAGGGGAAGAATCTCAGGGAAGAATCCTTCACACAATAATTGGACCATTGGTAATAATGTCTCTCAGTTCTTTCCAAATCCATACAGATGCATTTCCTGATGAGTGACTGAACTGTGAAGAAAGAGATGAGAAACCCTCATCCCTCTGAACTACTTGTGTCAGAATATTTTAAGCATAGTACTACGGATAGTAGTAAATTATCCTTATTAACAGGAAATACGTCTCAGATTGGAATCTGAGCAATCAGATGTGCAGAGAAAAAACGCTTTGACTCGCTCCTCATCTTTTAAAGACAAAGGAGAGGTTTTCTATGTACAAAGTCAGTTGTCAAGATAGCCTTAGTGAATAAGTCTGCAGCATCGAATCCCAAATCCCGCTGCACAGCTGGGATGCCCGCACTCCAGGTTTCCTGATTCCAAATCACTGGGCCTGTCCCCCAACAAAGGGTGCCACGCTGAGATCATTTGCAATTGATCTCTTAGGAGCTCTGGGGAAGGGGGAAGGAGCTAAGAGGCCTAGCTAGGATAGGATGGGACAGGATGCATGGAGGCCTAGAGAATTAAGGTCATTCCAATTAAAATTCAGCGTTAGCACATGCCCAGCCATCCCAGGCCCCTGTGAAGAAGAGCTGAAATTTACATTACTTCAGTTACAGGAAAAAAACAAAAGTTTACAGCTTAATGTCCTAGAAAGCTCCACAGTAGAATCAAAACTGAGCCCAGGTCAAGGGCAGGAAGCCCCTATTAGAATGAGAACAGAGCTCAATGCCCTTGAAGGCCCCATATCAAAATGTAAACAGAACTTGAGGAATTGCTCCAGCCCTTCTGGAGGTCCCTGAGACCAGCCTTTAAAACTAAGGTAAAACCCTCCTCGGGGTCCAAGTCCCTGTTCCGCTGTGCTGGGTATACTTGGACACAAGCTTGAGCTTATAAATAAACCCTCATGTGTTTGCATCAGTGTCGGCTTCTCTGTGGTTTCTGGGATTCGCAATCTTGGTCACAACACCCCCGTGTTCCCTCCCACCTTGGCTGAACCCCTATCCCCTCCCACCCAGGGTGACACTCAATCACCTCCCCGCACACAACAGCTGGGCACAGGCCTTCACACAGGTCCCACGAGCGCGGTGAGCACTCCCGCTGTCACTGGCCTCCCAGAGGAAGGAAGGAGGTTTCGGCAGGACACACTCCCATGGTGGCCCCAGGGCTCCCTGCCCAGGACTGCAGCTCGTGACAGGTCGGGGTCTGTGTCCCCGACGCCTGCTCCTCCTCCCTGGTTCTCCCACAGGAAATGAAGGAGGCCCTGGTCTCCTCCTAGGACATCACACAGGTAGACCTGGAGGTCAACAGGACGTTCGGCAGCCACATCATGTTTTATGACTGCTAAGGGCCGGGTGAGGCTGCTGGGCCAGGGGGCTTTGGGGCCCTGGGGGCTTCTGGGTAGGGAAAATGGGGACTCTGAGGCCAGGGGGAGAAACAGCAGCCAACAACACACCCCTCCATGGTAGGGTGATTGGGATCTCTCCCGTGCCCACACCCCCGGGCCTCAGGGATGAGGAGGCCACTAGGATGGGGCCTCCAGGGGTTGCCATGGGAGCTGAACACCACTGGGGAGAGGGATGGCCCCTTGAGAAGCAGGGGACAGGGTGGGGGACGTGGGGGGAAGGAACCGGACCTGGGGGCCAAGCGGCATGGCTGCGGCTGGAGCAGGACACACATCGATCCCATGTGGGTCGGACGGGTCAGAGTGATACCCACTCTCGGTGCTTTATATATTTCTAAATTCTATGCATTTAATTTGAGACAATTTGCAATTTGTAAACACACATAATATGATGACCCCCAGATAATGCCCCCAGTGCAGCCAAGGCCCTGCAATGACCACACCGCGCCCCAGGGGCAGGTGTCACAACAAACCCCAGACTAGGGTAGCCTTTAATTGTAGACATTTCCTTGTACATCTTAGAGGAAGAGATACCCTGTGTCTGCAGGCCCCCCTCATTCCCCACTCCCACATCATCCCCCTACATCATCATCCCCAATGGCATCCCACCTACACTATCCCCCTCACACCCACACAGCCCCACACAATCCCCACCCACACTATACCACAACACCATCCCCCCTACACCAACCCCCACACTCCACCAGAATCATACTCCTGCCTCCACACCATCGACCCCCACACGATTTACCCCCAGCAAGGACCCCGTGCAGGTGCCCCCTGTGGGACATGCTCAGCCTCCCCTGCTTTCTTTGCATACCCTAATCCCATCAGAAGCCCAGGTGTCCCATAGAGTACCCAGGGGTTGCAGGGAGGAGGAAAGACATGGAGCCCCCGACAGGGTGGGTGCAGATGAGTGGTGCAGAGGATGCACCGTGCCCTGCCTCCACACACTGCCCCTCCTGGAGGGCGGCACATCCTGCACAGGACACCAGCCCCTAACCCAGAGGGACCTGGGCTGACCTGGCTGAGTTGATTTGAGCCCCCCCCCAGGCCCAACACAAAGACTAATGGGATCCAGCCCCCCATGGCCCTGGCCAGCCCTGGATTCTGGCCCCGGGCTGAGTGAGCCCTCTCAAAGCTGGATGTGGCCTCTTTGGCCCTGGGTGTACCCCACAGAACCAGGTCGCTGACTTAGGGCATCCTTTGGATCCTGGGACACCCCAGGGTGGGGAGAGCAGAGGTAGGCCGGTGGGCCAAACTCGCACCCACACCATGAAGCAGGCTGCTCCAGGTGCTGGGGCCCCAGGGAGCCCGAGGCCGGGGTCCAGCTGCTCTGCGGGGACCCTGCACAGGAGCCCATGAGCTGCAGGTCCAGGTCAGCTCTGCTGTCCTCAGAATGGTCTCTCAGGCTGAAACCTCAGGACATGCGCCCCCCACCCGGATTCCACACATGCTCCCAGGTGGGGGACTCCAGCACCCACAACCACAACCTGTGTCATTCTTGTCCTCTCCCCTAAAGGACAGAAAGGTCTCTCTCACCATGGGAAGGCACGCACCCTCGGCGCTGAGCCCGTTTGCTGTAGAAAGTCAATAAAGTGTTGTGGTGCGAAAATGCACAGCCAGCCCATTTCTGTGTCTCCCAGAACACTGTGCACGGAGCTTGGAGAGACCCCCAGAGAGGAGGAGGGGGCACCAACCAGGCCCCATCAGCCCCTGAAAGGGGCGCCACCATGCACACCCAGCTGACGTCCCCATGTGCCTTCCAGGGGTGGCCAGATGCCAGGGTCAGGACCTGACAGACTTTACTGGGACTCAGGCTGTGCCCCGCAGGCCAGGAGGGGCTGGGACAGAGTGACAGCCAGGAAGCCTCAGGTCACCAGGATCTGTGCAAAGCCACCTGGAGGTCTGTGCTCCCTCTGTCCAGGGGGCCTGGGCTGGCTGTGTTCCGGGCCCTTCCTCCACCCATCATCCCCGTGACTGTGTGCCTGGGGCATTGAGGGCCTCCCCAGGGTGGCCCCGATATCTGGCTCCCTACTGGAGAGGCATCGGGGAGAAGAGAATCAGCCGGCACATGGTGGGCCCCACTGCCGGACATGAGAATGTGGCCGAGCTGGACCTTCCAGCTCAGCTGACCCTCCAGTAGAAAGTCACTGCACAAGCGAGCACCGGGTCAGCCAGGAGACCCCAGCTAGCCGCCCAGCTCCAGCAACAGAAATGATGTTGTGCCAACCATTTCGGCATTTGGGTGACCCAGCCAGAGGATCCGATAGATTCACGTGATAGCTGCATGTGATATACACACACACCCCAAAACCAACAAAAGTCAGAATCCCCCTATTGTCAAAAAACAGCTACATGATTCCATACATGACGCTGTGGTCCCCTATAAGATCCATGGAAGGCGGTATAAACCACGACTGCAGAGGTCCTGGAGGTATGGAGATGTGCCTGATGGGTTCCAACAAGGAGCACAGAGGGTCAGGAAGCATCCTACGGGGGGGGTGCCCTCCTAGGAAAGGATACCAGGTCCCTGTGAAGCCTATGGATGGTGAAATCTGTCCTCCTCCCTTTCAGCTTCTAGTTTTCCGCCTAAATGCCATTTTCCTCAATCATAATAGCAAAAATTTATTTTATGTTTTTAAATTTCTTTTTATTGGAGTCCAATTTGTATGAATTCTTTCTTCAGCAGGGGTGTCATTCAAGATAGAAGGAGAGTGACAGCTTGTCCCAGACAGGCAAAATATAAAGGAGTTCAGGACCACTTAACCAGTCCAGTAAGGAATTTTAAGAGGGACTGTTCCAGTGGTCGAAAAAAAGAGACCAAAAGCAACAAAGACTAGAAAGGACAAGAGAACGTCACTGGAAACACCAACTCTACCGGTAACACAAAGGCAATAAGTTCATATCTTTCAATAATCACTGTGAATTCTGATAGACTAAATGATCCAATCAAAAGATATAGGGTATCAGAGTAGCTTAAAAAACAGGATCCGGGATGCCTGGGTGGCTCAGGGGTTGAGCCTCTGCCTTTGACTCAGGGTGTGATCCTGGAGTCTGGGATCAAGTCCCATATTGGGCTCCTGGTGGGGAGCCTGCTTCTCTCTCTGCCTAATTTTCTGCCTCTCTATCTCTCTCTCTCATAAATAAAATCATTATTAAAAAAACAAGATCCATCTGTATGCTGCCTACAAGATGCTCACGTTAGACCTTTAGACACCAGGAAATTGAAAGTCAGAGGATGGAAAACCATCTATAAATGTAATGGATATCAAACGAAAGCTGGAGGACCCATACTTATATCAGACTAACTAGATTTGAAACGAAACCCTGGGGGACACCTGGTGGCTCAGTGGTTGAGCATCTGCCTTTGGCTCAGGGGGTGATCCTGGGATCCCAGGATCGAGTCCCACATCGGCCTCCCTTTGGGGAGCCTGACTCTCCTTCTGCATATATTTCTGCCTCTGCTTCTCTGTGTATCTCTCATGAATAATAAATAAAATATTTACATTTCAAAAAAGAAAGAACAAATACTTTAAGAAGCGATGAAGAAGGGCATTATTTCATAATTAAAAAGACTCTCTATCAAGATCAAACAACTAAATATTTATGCTTCCAATATGGGAGTATCTAAATATACAAACCAATTAACAACAAACGTACAGAAACTCACTGATAATAATACAATGACAGGGGATTTTAACACCCACTTATGGCAATGAACCAATCATCTATGCAGAAAATCTACAGGGGAACAATAACCTTGACACACTGGACCAAAGGGACTCAACAGATATACTCTGAACATTTCTTCCTAAAGCAGAATACACATTCCTTTCAAGTGCACATGGGACATTCACCAGAACAGATCATATCATGGCCCACAAATCACCCCAACAGGTACAAGAGGTACAAGAAGACTGAAATCACACCATGTACATTTTCGGACCACGACGCTATGAAACGCTAAGTCAAAAGTATGAAAAAATTTGGACAGACTAAAAATACATGGAGATTATGAACATCCTACTAGAGAATGAATGCAGCAACCAGGAAATTAAAGAGGAAATTTAAAACAAATGAAAATGAAAAAATGTTTCTCCAAACCTCTAGGATGTAGCAAAGGCAGTCCTATGAGGGAAGTATATAACAATACAGGCCTACCTCAAAAACAAGATGTCTCCCATACACAACCTAACCCTACACCTAAAGAGGCTGGAAAAGGAATAGCAAACAAAGCCTAAAGCCTGCAGACGAAGGGAAAAAATAAAGATGAGAGCAGAAATAAACAATACAGAAAAAACAAAACAGTAGAAGGGAATAACGAAACTAAGAGCTGGTTCTTCAAAATAATTAATAAAATGGATCAAGCCCTAGACAGCCTTATCAACGAGAAAAGAGAAAACCTAAATAAATAAAATCACAAATGAGAGAAGAGACATCACAATCAACACCAGAAAAATAAGACAATTATAAGGGAATACTATGAAAGATTATACGCTAACATACTGGGAGACCTGGAGGAAATGGACAAATCCCTAGAAATGTGTAAATGAGCAAAACTGAAATAGGAAGAAATAGAAAATGTGAACAGACCCATAAGTAGCAAAGGAATTGAATCAGCAAGGCACCTGTGTGCCTCAGTGGTTGAGCATCTGCTTTGGCTCAGGTCATGAACCCGGGGTCCTGGGGGATCAAGTCCCACATCAGGCTCCCCGCATGGAGCCTCATTTAACCTCTGCCTATACCTCTGTCTCTGTGTGTCTCTCATGAATACATAAATAAAAACTTAAAAAAAGAAAAAAGATAAAAAGATGAGAAAGGACCCAAATAAAATCACAAATGAGAAAAGAGAAATAACAACCAACACTACAGAAATACAAATGATTATAAGAGAACATTATGAAAAATTATATGCCAGCAACCAAGAACCTGGAAGAAATAGATCAATTCCTGGAAATATATAACATAGCAAAAATGATGAAGAAATAAGAAACTTGAACACACAGATAACCAGCAGAGAAATTGAATCAGCAATCAAGGATCTCCCAACAGGAGACGCTTAGATCAATAGAACAGAATGGAAATCCGAAACAAGATACAAACCTGTAACTCTATGATCCATTAATCGACAACAAGGCAGGAAGGAATATCCAATGGCACAAAGACAGTCTCTTCAACAAACCCTAACCCTGACCCCAGGATAAGAACAAATGGTGTTGGGAAAACCAGGCAGCAACATGCAGAAGAATGAAACTGGACCACTTTCTTACACCATATATATAAAAAATGAATTCAAAATGGATGAAAGACCTAAATGTGAGACCTGAAACCAATCAAAGAAGAAAAGATAGGCAGCAACGTCTTTGACATTGGCCATTGGATCTTCTTTCTAGATATACCTCTGAAGTGAGGGAAACAAAAGCAAAAATACTATTGGGACTTCATCAAATTGAAAAAGCTTCCACAAAGTGAAGGAAACAACCAAACCTAAAAGGCAACATACAAAATGAGAGGAGATATTTGTAAACAACACATCCAATAAAGATTTAGTATCCAAAAAAATAAATAAATAAAAAAAATAAAAAAAAATAAAAAAAAAGATTTAGTATCCAAAATATATAAAGCAAATATAAATGTCAGCATCCTAAACACAAATTATCCAACTGCAGATGGGCAGAAGACATGAATGAACTTTGTCTCTGTCAAGACATCCAGATGGCCACCAGACACACAGAAAGACCATCAGCGTCACTCATCAGCACGGAAAAGCAAACCAAAACCACAATGAGATGTCACCTGACAGCCGTCATAATGGCTAAAATTAACAACACAAGAAACAACAGGTGTTGGTGAGGCTATGGAGAAGGGGGAGCCCCCTTACACTCCTGCTGGGCATGCGAAAATGTGCAGCCACTGTGGAAAACAGTGTGGAGGGTCCTCAAAAATTTAAAAATAGGGGATCCCTGGTGGCGCAGCGGTTTGGTGCCTGCCTTTGGCCCAGGGTGTGATCTTGGAAAACCGGGATCGAATCCCACATTGGGAGCCTGGTACATTGAGCCTGCTTCTCCCTCTGCCTGTGTCTCAGCCTCTCTGTGTGACTATATAAAAATAATTTGAAAAAAGAAGTTAAAAATAGAGCTACCCTCTGATTCAAAAATTAAACAGCTAGGTATTTACCCTGAGGATACAAAAGTAGTTTAGTAGATTCAAAGAGTGACACGCAGCCCAGTGTTAGTAGCAGCGTTATCAACAACAGCCAATCTGTGGATACAGCCCAAATGTCCATCAACAGATGAATGGGCAGAGACGATGTGGTAAATACACACACTGCGACATCACTGGGTCATCAGAAGGGATGAAATGAAGCCATTTACAATGACGTGGGAGAATTGTAAAGACTTATGCTAAATGAACTCAGTCAGTCAGAGAAAGACAGATACCACATACCATACAATTGCATTCACATGTGAATTTTAAGAAACCAAACAAACTGGCAAAGGGGCGGAGGGGGGGGGATGAGAGAAGCAAACCAAGATACACACTCTTAACCACAGTGAATAAACTAATCAATACCAGAGGGAGGTGGGGGGGAAGGGGAATCAGGGGTTTGAGATAGTGGAAGTCACCTCTGACCACTACCAGGCGTTGTATCCAAGGGTTGAATCACTATGTGGTAAACCTGAAACTATATCATACTGTGTTTACAAACAGGAATTCAAGTAAAACTTTAAAATAATAATTGGTAGTATTGATGAAACATGAGCGCACTAGAGATAAAATCAGAAAGGCAACTGAAAATCCAAATAAAGAGCATTTAGAGCCACAAAACCCCTCCTTAGCTCAGCTCAGGAGAAGACTGCCGTGCCTATTCTCACCCAAGCAGAAGCCTGGATTTTGATTCTCTGGGGAGGACACAGACTTGGTGGAGTCAGGCTACCTTTAACCCAAAACATAAATAGAGTTCATAAAACTAAACTGCCCAAGATATTAGGAGTCCCAGTGCAGGCACATGCCAAGACCCAAACTCTACCCATACACAGACATAAGCCTAACCCTACACTTCAGCCTAATGTTAACCTAAACCTTAAACAAGACCTATCACTAATCGAAAACCAAACACAAACCCAAGACCAAAACACATGCACTAAACCTTCCTGCCAAGCCTCACCCTAAATCCTAAACCTATTCTAAACCCTTAACCCCGACCCCTACCTTAAATCTACCCTAACTCTAACCTCTAAACCTAAACTTAACTTAATGTACTCAAATCCTATTCCTAACTTTAATCTGTACCCTAACCCTAACCCTCTAATACTAATCCTATCTCATACCACAAACTGTACCCTAACCCGTACCCTAAAACCAACCCCTAACCCAATCCCTAACCCTATATCTTACCCGTTTCCAAAACCATACACTGACCCTGACCTGACCCTAACCCCTAACCAAACACTAACACTACCCCTAGCCCTAACCCCTATCCTAATCCTAACCCTCACCCTAACCCTAAACCTAGCCCTATCTTTAACTCTAACCCTTAACTCTAACCCCTAACCCTAACTCACACCCTAATCCCTAACCCTAACTGCAAACCTAAGCCCAACCCTAACTCTAACCATAACCCTAACCCCAACTCCGAACCTCCTGCCCTAATCCCTAAAGCCTAAACCCTAACCCTAACTCTAAATCCTGCCCCTACCCCTAACCCACATCCTAACTCCTAACCACTGACCCTTACTCTTATCCCTCACTCTAACCTCTAATCCATAACCATAAGCATAATCACTAACACCTAACATCTAACCTAAGGCTAACCACCAACTGCCTCCACTCCCCTGACCCTACCATTCATTCTACCCATTCACTTACCCTGTGGTTCTGAGGAGTCTCTTCTAATATGGACGTGGCCCCCAACGGCACCTCCAGAGTCCTCCAGGTGGTCCTGAGGAAGCCGGGCTCTGTGAGTGCGGACATGGCCCCACGTGTTCCTGAGTCATAGTCAGCGGGTCCTGAGGACGCCGGGTCTCCTGTCACTGTGGAGTATGCTTCACATCCTCTGGAAGCCTCACAGCAGGTCCTCAGGAGGCCGGGGGCTCCTGTCAGCCTGGACATGACCCCACGCCCCCCAGAAAACTCACCGTGGGTCCTGAGGAAGCTGTGGGCTCCTGTCAGCATAGACCCAGCCCCATATATCCCAAAGCCGAAGTGCAGATCCTGAGGAGGACGGGTGTCCTGTCAGTGTTGACATGGCCCCACATTTTCCTCAAGCCTCACCATAAGACCTGAGGAGGCTGGGGTCTCCTGTCAGCATGGACCTGGCCCCAAATCTTCCCAAACCTTCACAGTGTGTCCTGAGGAGGCTGGCGATTCCTGTCAGTGTGCATGAGGCACCCACATCTTTCTTAAGCCTCACCAGAGGCCCTGACAAGGCTGGGGTCTTCTGTCCGCATGGACGCATCCCCATATTTCCCGAAGACTACACCAGGGGTCCTGAGGAAGTCAGCGTCCTGTTGTGTGGACGTGACCACACGTACACCCAAATTGTCACCGAGGGTTCTGAGGAGGGCGCGGCTCCTGTCACCCTGAATGCGGCCCCCAGCTTCCAGAAGCCTCAACTTATATCCTGACGGGCCTGGGAGTTCCTACCAGAGTGGACGCGGTGCCACATCTTCCTGATGCCTTCCCGCGGATCCTGAGGTGGCCCAGGGGCTCCTGTCAGTGTGGATGTGGGCCCACAATATTCTGAATCATCCCCGTGGGTCCTGAGGCAGCCCAGGGTCTCCTATCAGGGTGTATGCGGGCCCACATCTTCCTGAAGCCTCACCGCGTGTCCTGAGGAGACTGGGGCTCATGTCAGCGTGAACGCGGCCCAATGTCCCCCTTTAGACTCCCTGCGCATCCTGAGGAGGCTGTGGCTCATCAGGGTGGACGCGTCCCCATGTCCTCCTCAGGCCTTCCCAGCACAGGCTGGCTCCTGTTTGTGCAGGCAGAGGAGGCCTACTGCACATGCAGGCCCCCTGGGTGGGGCCTGGGCTCCGGTGCCCCCTTCGGGCCACTAGGCGCTGCAGGAGGCTGTGCAGGAGGCAGCTTGCTGGTGCAGGGGGCAGCACCTGCCTCCTTCCAGGCTCCAGCTGTGGCCTGTTAGCATCGGAAACGTCTCACTGAAACGGAGCCCAACACCCTGCTTCCCCAGAAATACTTAAGGACAAGGAATTGGAGCCCACAGACTGCAAAATGAAATGTGGACCAGACTTTTACCATGTCCTGCAAAACTCATTCAACCCTCTTCCACTGTGGGCGGGACCGCGGGCTGGTGCAGCCGCCCTGGAAACAGTGTGGAGGCTCCTCAGGAAGTTACAAATAGAGCCGCCCTGCGACCAGCAGGTGCAGGGCCTGGAGCTGACTCCAAAAATACAGATGCAGTGAGACTCGGGACACCAGCACCCAAATGTCCACAACGGCCGGGTCCACAGTAGCCACACTGTGGGAGAAGTCTCGGTGCCCTCAGGCAGATGATGGATAAAGAGGATGGGAGATAGATGACGGTCATAGAGAGAGGAATGGTACTCAGCTATCAAAGAGAAGGAAATCTTGCCATTTGAAATGACGTGGATAGAACTAGAGAAATCATGTTAAGTGAAATAAGTCAGTCGGGAATGAGAATGACCATGTGGTGAAATTCATAGGTGGAATTAAAGAAGAAAAGCAGATGAACATCTGTGAAGAGAAAGAAAAACAAATAAGATGAAAACAGATGCAGGAAATACCAACTCTTAATTATAGGGAACAAACTGAGGGTCGCTGGAGGGTAGGGGACGGGCGAGGGGATAACAGGGGACGGGCATGAAGAAGGGCACGTGATGTCACATGCACTGCTGTTATCTCCAACTGGTGAATCCCTGAATTCTTCCTCTGAAAGTATAATACACTATACGTTAATTATTGGGTTTAAATTAAATTAAGTTAAAAAAATCAGTGGTATCAGAGCACAATTCCTTCTGGACTCTCTGTTCTGCTCCTTCAGCTCATGCCGGGACCACCCCCCATGGGTCTGGTTTGTTTAAGTAGGCTCTACACCTCGTCCATGGCCCATCCCAGGGCTAGAACTCACGACCCCGAGATCAGGACTGGAGGTGAGGTCAGGTGTCGAATGCTTAACCAACAGAGCCAGCCAGGGGCCCCAGAACAACACTGCTATATCCTGTGTCTCTGTGACATCGTTTGAAATAGGAAAGTGCTGTGTCCCGCTCTGTCCTGCTTCTCCAATACTGATTTGCTGTCCAGGGTCATTTGTGGGGGCGGATAGATGTTATGGGTTTTTTTTTCCTATTTCTAAGACCTGCCACCATGATTTTGATACGAATGACATTGAAACTGAGGGTCGCTTCAGGAACTGTGGACATTTTCACAAGATGAGACTCCCACCCCACGAGCCCAGGACGGCCTCCCAGTGACTGGTATGATCACTGGACAAGTCTTGTGCTTCTTTGGTTCTGTCTCATTATTTATTCTCTGTGATGCTCCTGAGAAGGGAGTCACGTCCTTCATTTCCTTCCCGAGTGCTCATTGTCGGGACACAGCAAGGCTACTCTGCTCTGTAGGGTCAGTTTGTGTCCCCTGACTTTACTGAACTCACTCCTTAGTTCTAACAGGTTTTGGTGGAGGCTCTCAGGTTTCCTGTTTGTAGTACACGTCTTCAGCATATAGGGACAGTGTGAGTTCCCCTTCCAGTTGTGGAACCTTTACTGTTTACATCATAATGTCCTAGAAAGCCCCACAATAGAATCAAAACTGAGTTCAGGCCAAGGGCAGGAAGCCCCTATTAGAATGAGAACAGAGCTCAATGCCCTAGAAGGCCCCATATCAAAATGTAAACAGAACTTGAGGAATTGCTCCAGCCCTCCTGGAGGTCCCCGAGACGAGCTCTTAAAACTAAGCTAAAACCCACGTCGGGGTCCAAGTCCCTGCTCCGCTATGTCAGGTGTACTTGGACACTAGCTCGAGCTTGTAAATAAACCCTCGTGTGTTTGCATCGGTGTCGGCTTCTCAGAGGTTTCTCGGATTCGCAATCTTGGGCACAACAGTCTGAGATAAAAAAACAAAACCAAAAGAAGCTCGGACGCAGGCAGAGTAAAAGCAGGGTTCTGAGAGAAGCAGCAGAGACCCGGGGGGTTGGCAGCTCTTCTGTCCAGGCCCCTGCAGATGGGGGGGGTGGGATGCTCAGCCCCAGAGCCAGAGGACCCAGCATCCCCACCCGCATCCCGCCCATCAGCAGGGAGACTCAGGGAGCAGCACAGCGCCGCCCACTGGAGGCCAGAGGTGCTGACGCCCACCCTGCCTCTGACCCCGCAGTTGCATCTACCACACAGATGTGCACCTGAGAATCAGCAACAAGACCCATCCCGAGACCCTGCACAGACCATTCGCTGCCACCAAGTTGTTGGACCACAGAGGCTGCAGAGCTTCAGCTCTGCCTGGAAAGTAGGGTCTAGCTTCCTTTGTACTTTGTGCTTTATTTTCATGTATTTTCTTTGATTCTATTTTATAAATTGCCTTATTTTAATTTTTATGTATGTACCTTATATATTTCTTATATTTACTTTCATGGTACTTTAATTGTTTTTCTTACTTTGGGATTTATAATCTTTAACAAGCAGGCCAAAATAATCTGGTGGGTTTTTTTTGGGGGGGGGGCAGTTGCTCTTGTTTTTCTTGTTTTTTCTTTTTCTTCCTTCTTTCTTTTCTGGAAAAAATAATGAGATGGAGAAATTCACCTCAATAAAATAACATGAGGTTCTACTCACAGCCAGGAAGTTCATCAATACACATATATGATGTCTAACTACAGTTTAAAACAATGATTATAAAGATAGCAGCTGGGCTGGAAAAGAGCACAGAAGAAAACTAGAGAATCCCTTACTGTAGAAATAAAAGAAGTAAAATCTAGTCAGGCCAATGTTAAAAATGCTATAACTGAGATGCAGTCCCAAGTGGAAGCCTTCAAAACAAGAAAGGTTATGGACCACAGAGACAGACGTAGGGATGTCAGGCACTTATAAATCAATAACATTCATATCATAGGAGACTCAGAAGATGAAGAGAGAGAAAAGGTGGGCCTTGCTCAGACATTAGAAACGACAAATACTCACCATTTGCTTCAAAGTGGATGGAACTGGAAGGTATTATGCTGAGTGAAGTAAGTCAATCGGAGAAGAACAAACATTGCATGTTCTCATTCACTTGGGGAATATAAATAAGAGTGAAAGGGAATATAAGGGAACAGAGAAGAAATGTGTGGGAAATATCAGAAATAGAGACAGAACATAAAGACTCCTAACTCAGGGAAATGAACTAGGGGTGATGGAAGGGGAGGAGGGCGGGGGTGGGGTGAATCCATGACGGGTACTGACAGGCTGAGCACTGGGTGTTATTCTGTATGTGGGCAAATTGAACACCAATAAAAAGTAAATTTATTATTAAAAAAAAAAAAAAGAAAGAAAAAGTGGCATCTGTGTGGCTCAGTCTGTTAAGCTTCTGCCTTAGGCTCAGATCATGATCCAGGTCCCAAGGCAGGCTCCCTGTTCAGCAGGGAACCTGATTCTCCCTCTCCATCTGCCTCTCCCGCTCATGGTTTATCTCTCCTCTCTCTTTCAAATAAATAAATGACATCTTTTAAAAGAAACAAACTCAGAAGGAAGAGAAATCTCCCATGTAGAAGAATTTCAAAGAAGTTGTGCAGACATTCCACCCTCAAGTTGATTAGCATACCTTCCCAATCTTATGTATGGAATACACATAGTAACTTCCTTCTACAAAATATAATATGAAAATATTTATATAAAAATGATAATATAATAATAATAATAATAATAATAGGAATCACTTTACTACGGAGAAAGCTGACAAACACTACCTCAGCAAGATGATCAGATCGATACCAAGACTGATAAATCATGTTGATAATATCTATCCTTTATATGATATACTAAAAATGGCATTATATATCTGTATAATCCACAAAAAGAGTTCAATCATGAGATAAACAACAGACATGTCCCAACTGAGGTAAATTTTACAAAATACTCTACTTCTCAAAGTGTTCCAGTTCAACAACAACAAGAAAAGGCTGAAAGACTTCACAATCCAGAGGAGCCTAAGAAAACATGAGTACAAATGGAATGTGATATGAGGGATGGTAACTTAGCAAAAACTAAGGAAATCTGAATAAAGTATGGTCTTTGGGGATCCCTGGGTGGCGCAGCGGTTTGGCGCCTGCCTTTGGCCCAGGGCGCGATCCTGGAGACCCGGGATCGAATCCCACATCGGGCTCCCGGTGCATGGAGCCTGCTTCTCCCTCTGCCTGTGTCTCTGCCTCTCTCTCTCTCTCTCTCTCTCTCTCTCTCTGTGACTGTCATGAATAAATAAATAAAATCTTTAAAAAAAAAAAAAAAAAAAAAAAAAAAAAAAGTATGGTCTTTGGTTAATGCGAATATTTTAATATTGATTCAAGGCTAATATTTGTACCTTCCTAATATACCACCACCATCATATCCCTACCCCACAACATCCACCCCCACACCATCAGCCCCCAGCAAGGACCCAGTGCAGCTGCCCCCTGTGGGACATGCTCAGCCTCCCCGGGGTTCTCAGGATACCCTGCTCCCATCAGAAGCCCGATTGTCCCATAGAGAACCCAGAGATTGCAGGGAGGAGAGAAGGCAGTGATCCCCGAAAGGCTGGGTGTAGGTGAGTGGTGCAGAGGACACATTGGACCCTGTCTCCACCCACTGTCCCTCCTGGAGGGTGGCACACCCCGCACAGGACACCAGACCCTAACCCAGAGTGACCTCGGCTGACCTGGCTCTGTGCTCTGTGGGGGCTAGGTTGATTTGAGCTCCTCCCAGGCCCAACACAAAGACTAATGGGATCCAGGCCCCCAAGGTCCTGGCCAGCCCTGGATTCTGGCCCCAAGCTGAGCGAGCCCTCTCACAGCCAGATGTGGCCTCCTGGGCCCTGGGCATGTCCCACAGATCCAGGTTGCTAACCTAGGGCAGGCCTTGGGTTCCCGGGACACCCCAGGGTGGGGAGAGGATGGATAGGCCAGTTGGCCCCACCCGACCCCACACCAGGAGGCAGGCTCTTCCAGGTATTGGGGCCCCAGAGGGCCCAAGGCAGGGGTCCAGCTGCCCTGCGGGGGCCCAGTGCAGGAGCCCATAAGCTGCAGGTCCAGGTCATCTCTGCTGTCCTCAGAACAGTCACTCAGGCTGAAATCTCAGGACACACGCCCCCACCCGGAGTCCACACATGCTCCCACGATGTGGACTCTAGCACCCGCCCCTCCACACAGTGTGATTATTGCCCTCCCCTAAAAGACAGAAAGGTCTCCTTCCCCAGGGGAAGGCGCGTATTAGGCTCTGAGCCCCTTTGCTGTAGAAAGTCAATAAAGTGTTGTGCGAAAATGCACAGCCAGCCCGTTTCTGTGTCTCCCAGAACTCTATGCATGGAGTGTGGAGAGACACCCAGAGAGGAGGATGGGGCACCATCCAGGCCCCAAACAGCCCCTGCAGGGGCGCCGCCAGGTACACAGAGCTGACATCCCCACGTGCCTTCCAGGGGCAGCCAGACGCCAGGGTCAGGACCCCACAGACTTTACTTGATCTCAGGCTGTGTCCCCCGGGCCAGGAGGGGATGGGACAGAGTGACAGCCAGGGAGCTTCAGGTCACCAGGGTCTGTGCACAGCGACCTGGGAGGTCTGTGCTCCCTCTGTCCTGAGGGCCGAGGATGGCCGAGTTCTGGGGCACTTATTACCCTCCCCGCATCCCCATGCCTGTGTGCCTGGGGCACAGAGGGCCTGCGGGGTGTTCAGCGTGCCCCTGGAAGTGATGTCAGGACACCACGCCCTGGTGTTGTGCCCAAGATTGTAAATCAGGGAAACCACCAAGGAGCCCACACCGATGGAAACTCCCGAGGGTTTCTTTACAAGCTGGAGCTTGGGTGTAATTGCACCCAACACAGCGGAGCAGGGACGTGGATCCTGAGACTAAGAGGCATAGCAGCTTTATAGAGGCCAGTGGCCCATGGGATATGCAGAAAGTTGCACAGTCATGTCGGTCCACACGCAGGTGGCTGATTGAATTACACCTTACCCTATAGTATCCACTTGAGCTGGCCTATTACTTTGGTCAGAATTGTCGCACAGTTTTGGGGGGCACAAAGCAGGGTTACATTGTTATAAGCCGATTTCCGAATAGGGTGTGCCCAGTGGCGTGACTAGGGTGGGGCAGCGCCTTAAGCAATAAGCAGCTCATGTGGAGGTCATAGGGGAGGTGGCAGGTGTAGCACAAAATGGAATCAGTCCTGCTCTGCTTGTCCAGGGATAGGGAATTTTTGTTAACTTTCCTGGGTCCCACACTTACAGCTCACGAGCCTGGGTCACCCTCACCAGGTGGACTCAGCCTGCACACCTTGTGGTTCTGGATCTCACATACCAGTGTGTGGAGGGCACCGTCCTCGCCCTAGTGAGTAGGGGCTGGGTGAGCATGGGACTCGCCAGAAGGCCAGGCAGCACAGGGGACTGAGAACCCCAGCCCTGACCCCAACTCGACTCCCACACACAGGCAGCAACAGGGTTCCCCATCATGGGCAGCCAGCTCCTCAGGATCTCCCCCCAGGGTGGTGCTGAGGTCTGACTCACAGCTGCAGAGGCATCGGGGAGAAGAGAAACAGCTGGTGCTCAGCGGGACCCCCTGCCGGACATGGGAATTTGGCCGAGAGGGAACTTCCAGCTCAGCTGACCCTCCAGCAGAAAGTCACTGCAGGAGCGAGCCCCGAGTCGGCAAGGAGAGCCCAGCTATCTGCCCAGCGCCAGCACCAGAAATGATGTTGTGCCAACCATTTCGGCGTTTGGGTGACCCAGCCAGAGGATCAGATAGCTGCATGTGATAGACACACACACAGCCCAAAACCAACAAAAGTCGGAATCCCCCCAGTGTTGTCAAACAGCAGCCGGATGGTTACATACACCACGCTGTGGTCCCCAATAGGATACATGGAAGACGCTATAAACCATGACTGCAGAGGTACTGGAGGCACGGAGATGTGCCTGCTGGGTTTCAAAAAGGAGCACAGAGAGGCAGGAATCATCCTACAGAGGGGGTGCCCCTCCTAGGAAAGGACACCATGTCCCTGTGAAGGCTACAGATGGTGAAATCTGTCCTCCTCTCTTTCAGCTTCTGGCTTTCCTCTTCTTTTGTTCTTCCTAATTCTAGTTTAGCCTCCACCCTGCATCCAAGACAATGACCAAAGGGGCTTCATTATGACATCGCGTCCTAAAAGGAGGCTGAGCTCTGGCTACCGCGTTCAGAAATGGTCATTGCCTAGGTGTATGCTGATCCCCCGAACTTGTGGCTTCGTGGCTCTTCTCTCCCTACAGAACGAGGGGAACCACAGGTCTTACAATGAAAGATGCCCACTTCCCATCGGGCGGGACTATCCCTTGTGGAGGACGTCATCTGGGCCAAGTAGTACAAGCGGGGTGATCAAGAATAGTTTGCAGGTGAGACATAAGCACTTACCTTTGATGTCATGATTTATTTGTTCATCCATTTATTATTTGTTAAATAATTTCGTTTCATGTCCTCTCTATACCCAACATGGAGTTCAAACTCACAACCCTGAGATCAAGATCCCCCAACCAGGCCAGCCAGGCACCCCAGTGCCATGTTTCATAACTCTTTGCTTCCTTGCCTATCTCTGCATCGAACTGGAACATTGAGTCCTTGACGGGAAGCTTTAGTTACCTCCGAATCCTAGAACGTTCTCACTGTATCTCAATCCTAGATTGACATTTACCATTGAATAACACTTTAAATAAATAGTAAAATAACTACTGCAGTAAAGGAAATTATCAACTTTTCACGTGTGTGGGCCCTGCTCCCTGGGCTCCCAGGGAAGCTATGGTTTCTTTCACATTGATCAGGTCCAAATGACTCCACCACACCTCAAAGCGTGGGCTCAGTTTCTGCCCTGACACATGCAAGACCCCTGCTTCAATTAACATGTATCAATCAATCAAAGAGAGCCTGACTGGCTTGGTGTGGTTCGTAAGAACATGGGACTCTTGTTCTTGGGGTAACAAGTTCTAGCCCCATGTTGGCTGTAGAGATTACAGAAAAATAAAATCTTAAAAAAAATCAATCAGTTGATCTTGGGGAGACACAGCCCCGGATCCCACAAGGGCAGAGAGCCAACTGACGGGTCTAAGCACAATATTATAAGCAGCAGTGCACAAATTCTGAACTTTCAGAAGTCTCCTAGAGTGGGGGACACACCAGCCTTAAGGTGTTCAGGTGGAGAAGTGGGGGGCAATCCCTGGAGCGACAGGGTGGGCTCAGGATCCCAGGGGTCCCAAGGACAGTGGCGCCAACTGTTCCCAGGCATAGGAGCAGGAACCTGGCTGAGAGCAGCAGGACTCGGGCCAGCTGTCTGCCCTGTGTGGCCATAAGCTGCAAACCCCTGTGCAGTCACGGGGCCCAGTTCCTGGGACAGGCCAGCAAAGACCAGGAGTGCGAGGAAACCCTCCTGGGCAGGAAGAGCACAGGGCTCCACCAGGGCAGCCCCTAAAATTTGGAGTTTTAAAATTCAGTCACTTGTCTGTGTGGAGGCTGAGAAAATTGAGGCCGTTCCACTTTAAGTTCACTGTTAGCACAAGTACTGCCATCCCAGGCCCCTGTGAATAAGAGCTAAAATTTACATTACTTCAGTTACAGGAAAAAAAGAAAAAAACAGCTTACAGCTTAAGGTCCCAGAAAGCCCCATATTAGAATGAGAATAGAGCTCAATGCCCTTGAAGGCCTCATGTCAAAATGTAAACAGAACTTGAGGAATTCCTCCAGCCCTTCTGGAGGTCCCTGAGACCAGCCCTTAAACCTAAGCTAAAACCCACCTTGGGGTCCAAGTCCCTGCTCCGCTGTGTGGGGTATACTTGGACCCAAGCTCGAGTTTGTAAATCAACCCTCGTGTGTTTGCATCGGTGTCGGCTCCTTAGTTGTTTCTCCGATTCGCAATCTTGGGCACAACACCCCCAAGTCCCCTCCCCACCTGGGCTGATCCCCTGTTCCCTCCAACCCAGGCTGACACTCAGTCACCTCCCGCCCACAGCAGCTCAGCACAGGCCCTCAGAGAGGTCTCACGGCCACGGTTGGCACTCTGTCTGTCCCCGGCCTCCCAGGAGAAGAAAGGAGGTTTCGGTAGGACACACTCCCATGGTGGCCCCAGGGCTCCCTGCCCAGGATGGCAGCTGGTGACAGGCCATGGTCTGTGTCCCTGATGCCGGCTCCTCCTCCTCGGTTTTCCTGCAGGAAATGAAGGAGGAGGCCTCGTCTCCTATAGGGACATCACGCAGATAGACCTGGACATCAACAGGACGTCGGCAGCCAAATCATGTTTTGGGACTGCTAGGGGGTGGGGTGAGGCTGCTGAGTCAGGGGGCTTCAGGGCCCCGGGGGAGGCCCAGGGGCTTCTGGGGAGGGAACACAGGGCTTAAGAGGCCGGGAGAAGCAACAGCAGCCAGCAACACACCACTGTATGGTAGGGTGCCGGGATGACGCCTGTGCCCCAACCCCCAGGGCTTCGGGGATGAGGAGGTCACTACATTGGTGCCTCTAGGGGTTTCCATGGGAGCTGAACTCCAAAGGGGCGAGGGACGGCCCCTTGAAAAGCAGGGGGCTGCAGTGGGGCCCGTGGAGGGCAGTAACCAGACCTGGGGACAGGCGTCATGGCCATGGCTGCAGCAGGACACACATCGATCCGATGAGGGTCAGACAGGTCAGGGTGACACCCACACTTGGTGTTCTATATATATCTAAATTCTATGCATTTAATTTGAGACAATTTGCAATTTGTAAACATACATAGTATGATGACCCCCAGATAATGCCCCCGGTCCAGCCAGCCCCCTGCACTGACCACACGGGGCCCCAGGGGGAGGTGTCACAGCAAACCCCAGACTGGGGTCGCCTTTATCTGTAGACGTATCCGTGTGCGTCCGAGAGAATGTGGATGCCCTGTATCTGCAGGCCCCCCACGCCATCCCCCTCATTCCCCACCCCCACACCATCCCCCTTCATCATCATCCCCAATGGCATCCTACCTATACAACCCCCCTCACACCCACACTATACCACCCACCATCCCCCCCTACACCATCCCCCACACTCCACCACCATCATGCCCCTGCCCCCACAACATCCACCCCCACACCATCTGCCCCCAGCAAGGACCCAGTGCAGCTGCGCCCTGTGGGACATACTCAGCCTCACCAGGGTTCTCTGGATACCCTGCTCTC
Source organism: Canis lupus baileyi (assembly GCF_048164855.1). Lineage (NCBI taxonomy): Eukaryota > Metazoa > Chordata > Mammalia > Carnivora > Canidae > Canis > Canis lupus. The sequence goes on along the minus strand of NC_132848.1, from coordinate 828,870 downwards.
ATCAGAAGACCGGGTTTCCCATAGAGTACCCAGGGGTTGCAGGAAGGAGGGAAGGCAGGGAGCCCCCGACAGGGTGGGTGCAGGTGAGTGGTGCAGAAGACCCACTGTGCCCTGCCTCAACCCACTGTCCCTCCTGGAGAGCGGCACACCCTGCATAGGACACCAGCCCCTAACCCAGAGGGACATGGGCTGGCTTGGCCCCGGGCTCTGTGGGGACTGGGGGGATTTGAGTCCCCCCAGGCCCAACACAAAGACTAACGGGATCCAGCCCCCCATGGCCCTGGCCAGCCCTGGATTCTGGCCCCAGGCTGAGAGAGCCCTCCCACAGCTGATGTATTAGCCCTCCTGGGTGTGCCCAACACGTGCCTAGGTCGCTGACCTAGGGCAGGCCTGGGGACCCCGGGACACCCCAGGTAGGGGAGTGGAGGGGTAGGCTGGTGGGCCCCACCCACACCAACATGAGGAGAGAGGCTCCACCAGTTTCTGGGGCCCCAGGGGGCCCAAGTCCGGGGTCCAGCTTCCCTGCGGGGACCCAGCGCAGGAGTCCATGAGCTGCAGGTCCAGGTCAGCTCTGCTGTCATCAGAACTGTCTCTCATGCTGAAACCTCAGGACACGTCCCCACCCTGAGTCCAAACATGCTCCCAGGTGGGGGACTCCAGCACCAGCCCACACCCCACATGTGATTCTTACCCTCCCCTAAAGGACAGAAAGGTCTCCTTCCCCAGGGGAAGGCACGCACCCTTGGCTCTGAGCCCGTTTGCTGTAGAAAGACAATAAAGTGTTGTGGTGCGAAAATGCACAGCCAGCCCATTTCTGCGTCTCCCAGAACTCTGTGTAGAGGGTGTGGAGAGACCCCGAGAGAGGAGGAGGGGGTACATCCACGCCCCAAACAGCCCCTGCAGAGGCGCTGCCAGGCACACCCAGCTGACGTCCACATGTGCATTCCAGGGCGGCCAGACGCCAGGGTCAGGCCCCACAGACTTTACTGGGACTCAGCCTGTGCCCTGCAGGCCAGGAGTGGCTGGAACAGAGTGACAGCCAGGGAGCCTCAGGTCACCAGGGTCTGTGGAAAGCAACCTGGGAGGTCTGTGCTCCCTCTGTCCAGGGAGCCGGGGCTGGCCGGGTTCCGGGGCACTTCCTCCACTCCCTGCATCCCTGTGCCTGTGTGCCTGGGGCACAGAGGGCCTGCGGGGCGGTACCTTGTGTTGTGCCCAAGGTTGCAAATCTGAGAAACCACCAAGGAGCCCACACCGATGCAAACTCCCAAGGGTTTCTTTACAAGCTGGAGCTTGGGTTCAAGTGCACCCGACACAGAGGAATAGGGACTTGGACCCCAAGAATAAGAGGCGTAGCAGCTTTATAGGAGCCAATGGCCCATGGGAATGTTGAAAGATGCGTAGTCATGTCGGTCTACACGCAGGTGGCCGATTGAATTACACTTTACCCTATAGTATCGACTTGAACTGGCCTATTACTTTGGTCAGAATTAGCACGCAGTTTTGTGGGGCACAAAACAGGGTTACATTGTTATGAGCCGATTTCGGATTAGGGAGTGCCCAGCGGCTTGAGTTGGGTGGGGCAGCACCTTAAGCCAAAAGCAAGTCATGTGGGGTCATAGAGGAGATGGCAGGTTGAGCACAAAATGGAATCAGTCCTGCTCTGCTTGTTCAGGGGTAAGGGATTTTTGTTAATTTCCTATATCCCACACTTCAGCTCACGCACGTGGGCCACCCTCACAAGGTGTACTCGGCGTGCACACCTTGTGATGCTAGATCTCTCACACCAGGGTGCGGAGGGCACCCTCCTCGCCCTAGTGAGTAGGGGCTGGTTGAGCATGGGACTCGGCCTGAAGGCCAGGCAGCACAGGGGACCGAGGAACCCCAGCCCCATCCCCACCCAGACTCCCAAATACAGGCAGCACCAGGGCTCCCCCCCATGGGCAGCTGGCTCCTCAGGAGCTCCCACCAGGGTGGCCCTGAGGTCTGGTTCCCTGCTGGAGAGGTATTGGGGAGAAGATAAGCAGCCAGCGCATGGCAGGACCCACTGCCCCACATGGGAATATGGCCAAGGCGGACCTTCCAGCTCAGCTGACCCTCCAGCGGAAAGTCACTGCAAGAGCGAGCCCTGGGTCTGCCAGGAGAGCCTAGATAGCCACCCAGTGTCAGCACCAGAAATGATGTTGTGCCAACCATTTGGGCATTTGGGTGACCCAGCCAGAGGATCCGATAGCTGCACGTGATAGCTACATGTGATAGACACACACACACCCCAAAACCAACAAAAGTCGGAATCCCCCCAATGTTGTCTAACAGCAGCCAGATGGTTACATACACGATGCTGTTGTCCCCAATAGGATACATGGAAGACGCAATAAACCATGACTGCAGAGGTGCTAGAGGCACAGAGATGTGCCTGCTGGTTTCAAACAAGGAGCACAGAGGGGCAGGAAGCATCCTACGGAGGGGAGGCCCCTCCGTGGAAAGGACATCATGTCCCTGTGAAGGCTAAGGATGGTGAAATCTGTCCTCCTCTCTTTTAGCTTCTGGTTTTCCTCCTAAATGCCATTTTCCTCAATCATAAGACCAAAAATTTATTTTATGTTTTTAAATTTCTTTTTATTGGAGTCCAGTTTGTATGAATTCTTGCTTCATCAAGGGTGTCATTCAAGAGAGAAGGAGAGAGAAAGATTTTCCAGACAGGCAACATATAAAGGAGTTCATGACCACTTAACCAGTCCAGTAAGGAATTTTATTTTTTTTAATTTTTATTTATTTATGATAGTCAGAGAGAGAGAGAGGCAGAGACATAGGCAGAGGGAGAAGCAGGCTCCATGCACTGGGAGCCCGATGTGGGACTCGAGCCCGGGTCTCCAGGATCGCGCCCTGGGCCAAAGGCAGGCTATAAACCGCTGCACCACCTAGGGTTCCCCAGTAAGGAATTTTAAAAGGGACTCCTCTAGTGGGGGAAAAAAAGAGACCAAAAGCAACAAAGACTAGAAAGGATCAGAGAACGTCACCAGAAACACCAACTCTTCCGGTAACACAAAGGCACAAAGTTCATATGTTTAAATAATCACTCTGAATGCTGATAGACTAAATGTTCCAATCAAAAGATAGAGGGTATCAGAGTGGCTTAAAACACAGGATCCGGGATGCCTGAGTGTATCAAGGAGTTGAGCATCTCCCTTTGACTCAGGTTGTGATCCTGGAGTCTGGGATGAAGTCCCATATTGGGCTCCTGGTGGGGAGTCTGCTTCTCTCTCTGCCTAAATTTCTGCCCCCACCCCTCTCTCACTATCTTAAATAATATTATTAAAAACCAACATCCATCTGTACGCTGCCTACAAGATGCTCACCTTAGACCTATAGACACCAGCAGATTGATAGGGGAGGGAAAATCATCTACCACACTAATGGATATCAAAGTAAGCTAGAAGATGCATACTTATATCAGACAAACGAGATTTGAAACCAAACCCTGGGGGACACCTGGTGGCTCAGTGGTTGAGCATCTGCAGTCAGCTCAGGGTGTGATCCTGGGATCCCAGGATCGAGTCCCACATCGGCCTCCCTTTGGGGAGCCTGCCTCTCCCTCTGCCTAAGTTTCTGCCTCTGCTTCTCTGTGTATCTCTCATGAATAAATAAATAAAATATTTAAATCTCAAAAAAAGAACAAATACTGTAAGAAGAGATGAAGAAGAACATTATTTCATAATTAAAAAGACTATCAAGATCAAACAACTAAATATTTATGCTGCCAACATGGGAGTACCGAAATATAGAAACCAATTAACAACAAACGTACAGGAACTCACAGATAATAATACACTGACAGAGGATTTCAACACCCACTTATGGCCATGGACTGATCATCTATGCAGAAAATCAACAAGGGAACAATAGCCTTGACACACTGGACCACAGGGACTCAACAGATACAGTTAGAATATTGGATCCAAAAGCAGAATACACATTCCGTTCAATTGCATATGGGACATTATCCAGAACAGATCATATCAGGGCCCACAAATCAGCCCTCAACAGGTACAACAGGTACAAGAAAGTTGATATCACACCATGTACATTTTCGGACCACGGCGCTATGAAAATGGAAGTCGACAGTAAGAAAAAAATTGGACCAAAAATACGTGGAGTTTATGATCATCCTACTAGAGAATGAATGGAGCAACCAGAAAATCAAAGAGGAAATTTAAAACAAATGAAAATGAAAACATGATTCTCCAAACCTCTAGGATGTAGCAAAGGCAGTCCTATGAGGGAAGTACATAGCAATACAGGCCTACCTCAAGAAACAAGAAGTCTCCAATACACAACCTAAACCTACACCTGAAGCAGCTAAAAAAGGAATAGCAAACAAAGCCTAAAGCCTACAGAAGAAGGGAAAAAATTAAGATGAGAGCAGAAATAAAAAATACAGAAACAAAAAACAGTAGAATGGAATAACAAAACTAAGAGCTGGTTCTTTAAAATAATTAATAAAATGGATCAAGCCCTAGCCAGCCTTACCAACGTGAAAAGAGAAAAGACCTAAATAAATAAAATCACAAATGAGAGAGATCACAATCAACACCAGAAACATTAGACAATTATAAGGGAATACTATGAAAGATTATACGCTAACAAACTGGGAGACCTGGAAGAAATGGACAAATCCCCAGAAATGTGCAAATGAGAAAAACTGAAATAGGAAGAAATAGAAAATGTGAACAGACCCATAACTAGCAAAGGAATTAAATCACTAAGGCACCTGGGTGCCTCAGTGGTTGAGCATCTGCTTTGGCTCAGGTCATGATCCTGGGGTCCTGGGGGATCAAGTCCCACATCATGCTCCCCGCATGGAGCCTCATTTTCACTCTGCCTATACCTCTGCCTCTCTGCATCTCACATGAATACATAAATAAAATCTTTAAAAAAGAAAACAGATACAAAGATGTGAAAGGACCCAAATAAAATCACAAATGAAAAAAGAGAAATAACAACCAACACTACAGAAATACAAACATTTATAAGAGAACATTATGAAAAATTATATGCCAGCAACCTAAAACCTGGAAGAAATAGATCAATTCTGGAAATATATAACATAGCAAAAATGATAAAGGAAGAAATAAGAAACTTGAACAGATAACCAGCAATGAAATTGAATCAGCAATCAAGAATCTCCCAACAGGAGACGCTTAGATGAATAGAATAGAATGGAAAGCCAAAACAAGATACAAACCTGTAACTCTATGATCCATTAATCGACAAGGCAGGAAGGAATATCCAATGGCACAAAGACAGTCTCTTCAACAAACCCTAACCCTGACCCCAGGATAAGAACAAATGGTGTTGGGAAAACCAGGCAGCCACATGCAGAAGAATGAAACTGGACCATTTTCTTACACCATATATATAAAAAATAAATTCAAAATGGATGAAAGACCTAAATGTGAGACCTGAAACCAATCAAAGAAGAAAAGATGCAGCAACGTCTTTGACATTGGCCACTGGATTTTCTTTCTAGATATGCCTCTGAGGTGAGGGAACAAAAGCAAAAATGCTATTGGGACTTCATCAAAATGAAAAGCTTCCGCAAAGTGAAGGAAACAACCAAAGCTAAAAGGCAACATACAAAATGAAAGGAGATATTGGTAAACAACACATCCAATAAAGAGTTAGTATGCAAAACACATAAAGGAAATATAAATCTCAAGATCCTAAAAACAAATTATGCAACTGGAGATGGGCAGAAAAATGAATGAACTTTGTCTCTGACAAGACAGCCAGATGGCCACCAGACACACGGAAGGACACAAAGCATCACCCATCATCAGGGAAATGCAAACCAAAAGCACAATGATATGTCACCTGACAGCCGTCATAATGGCTAAAATTAACAACACAAGAAACAACAGGTGTTGGTGAGGCAATGGAGAAAGGGTAGCCCCCTTACACTCCTGGTGGGCATGCGAACAGATGTAGCCACTGTGGAAAACAGTGTGGAAGGTCCTCCAGAAGTTAAAAAAAGGGGATCCTTGGGTGTTGCAGTGGTTTGGTGCCTGTCTTTGGCCCAGGGCGCGATCCTGGAGACCCGGGATCGAATCCCACTTTGGGCTCCCAGTGCATGGAGCCTGCTTCTCCCTCTGCCTGTGTCTCTGCCTCTCTCTCTGTGACTATCATAAAAAAAATTTTAAAAAAGGAAGTTAAAAATAGAGCTACACTACGATTCCAAAATTGCACAGCTAGGTATTTACCCCAAGGATACAGAAGTTGTTTAGTAGATTCGAAGAGGGACACGCAGCCCAGTGTTTGTAGCAGCATTATCAACAAGAGCCAAACTGTGGATACAGCCCAGATGTCTATTGACAGAAAAATGGGCAGAGACGATGTGGTAAATATACACACTGCAACATGACTCGTTCATCAGAAGGGATAAAATGAAGCCATTTACAATGACATGGGAGAAGTGGAAAGGACTTATGCTAAATGAACTCAGTCAGAGAAAGACAGATAAGAAATACCATATAATTGCATTCACATGTGAATTTTAAGAAACCAAACAAATTGGCAAAGGGGCGGAGGGGGGGATGAGAGAGGCAAATAAATAAACACACTCTTAACCACAGAGAATAAACTAATAAATACCAGAGGAAGGTGGGGGGGATGGGGAACCAGGCCATGGGGATAGTGGAGGGCACCTGTGACCAGTACCAGGCATTGTATCCAAGGGTTGAATCACTATGTGGTAAACCTGAAACTATATCATACTGTGTTTACAAACAGGAATTCAAGTAAAACTTTAAAATAATAATTGGTAGTATTGATGAAACATGTGCGCACTAGAGATAAAATCAGAAAGGCAACTGAAAATCCAAATAAAGAGTCTTTAGAGTCACAAATCCCCTCCTTAGCTCAGCTCGGGGAAGCCTGCCATGTCTATTCTCACCCCAGCAGAAGCCTGGATTTTGATTCTCTGGGGAGGCCACTGACTTGCTGGAGTCAGGCTATCTTTGAACCCAAAACCTAAATAGAGTTCATAAAACTAAACTGCCCAAGATACTAGGAGTCCCAGGGCAGGCACATGCTAAGACCCAAACTCTAACCATACACAGACATAACCCTAACCCTACACTTAAGCCTAATGTTAACCTAACCCTTAAACAAGACCTATCACTAATCGAAAACCCAACACAAACCCCAAGACCGAAACACATGCACTAAACCTTCCTGCCAAACCTCACCCTAACTCCTAAACCTATTCTAAACCCTTAACCCTGACCCTTACCTTAAATCTAACCCTAACCCTACCCTCTAACCCTAACCTTTTCTTAATGTACTCAAATCCTATTCCAAACCTTAACCTGTACCCTAACCCTAACCCTCTAATACTAATCCCATCTCATACCCCAAACTATACCCTAACCCGTACCCTAAAACTAACCCCTAACCCACTCCCTAAACGTATCTCTTACCCTCTTCTAAACCGTACCCTGACCCTGACCTGTCCCTAACCCTAACCCCTAACCAAACAATAACCCTAACCCTAGCCTTTCTCACTATCCTAATTCTAACCCTTGCCCTAACCCTAAAGCTAGCCTTACCTATAAACCTAACCCCTCACCCTAAACCATAACCCTAACTCACACCCTAACCCCTAACCCTAACTGCAAACCTAAGCCCAACCCTAACTCTAACCATAAACCTAACCCCAACTCCTAACCTCCTGCCCTAATCCCTAGAGCCTAAACCCTAAGCCTAACACTAAATCCTGTCCCTTACCCTAACCCCCATCCTAACTCTTAACTATTGACCATTACCCTTATGCCTCAACTAACCTCTAATCCGTAACCATAAGCATAATCACTAACACCTAATATCTAACCTGACGCTAACCACCAACTGCCTCCCCTCCCCTAACCCTACCATTCATTCTACACTTTCACTTACCCTGTGGTTCTGAGGAGTCCCTTCTGATGTAGACGTGGCCCCCAACGGCTCCTCCAGAGTCCTCCAGGGGGTTCAAGCGAGCCGGGCTCCTGTGAGTGTAGACATGGCCCAACGTGTTCCTGAGTCATAGTCAGCGGGTCCTGAGGACGCCGGGTCTCCTGTCACTGTGGACTATGTCTCACATCCTCTGGAAGCCTCACAGCAGTTCCTCAGGAAGCTGGGGGCTCCTGTCAGCCTGGACATGGCCCCACGTCCCCCAGAAAACTCACCGCGGGTCCTGAGGAGGCTGTGGGCTCCTGTCAGCATAGACGCAGCCCCATATGTCCTGAAGCCAAAGTGCTGGTCCTGAGGAGGACGGGGTTCCTGTCAGGGTTGACGTGGCCCCTCATTTTCCTCAAGCCTCACCATAAGACCTGAGGAGGCTCGGGGCTCCTGTCAGCATGGATGTGGCCCCAAATCTTCCCAAACCTTCACAGTGGGTTCTGAGGAGGCTGGAGACTCCTGTCAGTGTGGATGCGGCACCCACATTTTTCTTAGGCCTCACCACAGGCCCTGACAAGGCTGGGGTCTTCTGTCCGCATGGACGCATCCCCATATTTCCCCAAGTCTACACCGGAGGTCATGAGGAAGTCAGCGTCCTGCTCTGTCCATGTGGCCCCAAGTCTTCCCGAAGCGTCACAGAGGGTTCTGAGGAGGCTGGGGCTCCTGTAACCATTAATGCGGCCTCCAGCTTCCAGAAGCCTCAACTTATGTCCTGAGGGGTCCGGGAGCTCCTGCCAGAGTGGACGTGGCACCACATTTCCTGAAGCCTCCCCGCAGGTCCTGAGGCTGCTCAGGGGTTCCTGTCAGCGTGGATGCAGGCCCACAATTTCCTGAAACCTCCCCGCGGGTCCTGAGGTGGCTCAGGGCTCCTGTCAGTGTGGATGTGGGCCCACATCTTCCTGAAGACTCCCCACGGGCCCTGAGGTGGCCCAGGGGCTCCTGTCAGGGTGGATGCGGGCCCACATCTTCCTAAAGCCTCACCGCGGGTCCTGAGGAGACCGGGGCTCCTGTCAGCATGAACGCAACCCAATTTCCCCCTGAAGACTTCCCGCGGGTCCTGTGGAGGCTGCAGCTCATCAGCTTAGACGCCTCCCCACTTCCCCCTCAGGCCTCCCCAGCACAGGCTGGCTCCTGATAGTACAGGCAGAGGAGGCCTACTGCGCATGCGTGCCCCATGGGCAGGGCCTGGCCTCTGGCGCCCCCTGCGGGACACTCAGGCGCTGCAGGTGGCTGTGCAGGAGGCAGTGGGTGCTCCATTGTCTGCACCTGCCTCCTTTCAGGCTCCAGCTGGGGCCTATTAGATTTGGAAACATCTCACTGAAAAGGAGCCCAAACCTGGCTTCCCCAGAAATACTTAAGGACAAGGAATTGGAGCCCACAGGACGCGAAATGAAATGTGGACCAGACTTTACCACGTCCTGCAAAACTCACTCAACCCTCTTCCACTGTGGGCGGGAACGCGGGTTGGTGCAGCCGCCCTGGAAACAGTGTGGAGGCCCCTCATCAAGTTACAAATAGAGCCGCCCTGCGACCAGCAGGTGAACAGCCTGAAGCTCACTCCGAAGATACAAATGCAGTGAGACATGGGACAACTGCACCCCAATGTCCACAGCAGCCGTTTCCAGTAGCCACACTGTGGGAGGAGCCTCAGTGCCCTGTGGCAGATGATAGATAAAGAGGATGGGAGATAGATGATGGTCATAGAGAGCGGAATGGTACTCAGCTACAAAGAGAAGGAAATCTTGCCATTTGCAATGATGTGAATAGAACTAAAGGGATCATGTTAAGTGAAGTAAGTCAGTCGGGAAAGAGAATGACGGTGTGGTGTCATTCATAGGTGGAATTAAAGAAGCGAAGCAGATGAACTACTGTGAAGGGAAGGAAAAACAAATGATCAAAACAGATGCAGGAAATACAGACTCTTAACGATAGGAAACGAACTGAGGGTCGCTGGAGGGGTGGGGGCATAACAGGGGAAATAGGAAAGTGTTGCGTCCTGCTCTGTCCTGCTTATCCAATACTGACCGGCTGTCCGGGGTTATTTGTGGAGGGGGATGGATATTATGGGTTTCTTTTTTCCTATTTCTAAGGTCTGCCACCATAATTTTGATAGGAATGACATTGAAACTGAGGGTGGCTTCAGGAACTGCGGACAGTTTCACAAGATGAGGCTCCCACCTCACGAGCCCAGGACAGCCTCCCAGAGCCTGGTATGGCTCAGTGCACAAGTCTTGTGCTCCTTTGGTTCAGTCTCATTATTTATTCTCCTTGATGCTCCTGAGAAAGGAGTCACGTCCTTCATTTCCTTCCTGAGTGCTCATTGTCAGGACACAGCAAGGCAACTCTGCTCTGTAGGGTCAGTTTGTGTCCTGTTACTTTACTGAACTCACTCCTAAGTTCTAACAGGTTTTGGTGGAGGCTTGGGGTTTCCTGTTTCTAGTTCCGCATCTTTAGCATATAAGGACAGTGTGACGTCCCGCTTCCAGGTGTGGAACCTTTGCTGTTTACAGCTTAATGTCCTAGAAAGCCCCACAACTGAATCAAAACTGAGCCCAGGCCAAGGGCAGGAAGCCCCTATTAGAATGAGAACAGAGCTCAATGCCCTTGAAGGCCCCATATCAAAATGTAAACAGACCTTGAGGAATTGCTCCAGCCCTTCTGGAGGTCCCCGAGACCAGCCCTTAAAACTAAGCTGAAACCCACCTCAGGGTCCAAGTCCCTGCTCCGCTCTGTCGGGTATACTTGGACACAAGATCAAGGTGGTAAATAAACCCTCGTGTGTTTGCATCACTGTTGGCTTCTCAGAGGTTTCTCGGATTCGCAATCTTGGGCACAACAGTCTGAGATAAAAATACAAACCAAAGAAGCTCGGACGCAGGTAGAGTGAACGCAGGATTCTGAGAGAAGCGGCGGAGCCCCGGGGGCTTGGGGGCTCTTCTGTGGAGGCCCCTGCAGACTGGGGGGCAGGATATTCAGCCCCAGAGCCAGAGGACCCAGAGAGCCACCCGCATTCCCGCCCATCTGGGCCGGGTGTGAGGGAGCAGCACAGCGCCACCCGCTGGAGGCCAGACGCGCTGACGCCCACCCCGCCTTGACCCCGCAGGTGCATCTCCCAGGCAGATGTGCACTTGACAATCAGCGCCATGGCCATCCCCAGAACCCGCACAAACCACTCGCTGCCACCAAGGTGTCGGACCACAGAGGCTGCAGAGCTTCAGCTCTGCTTGGAAAGTAGCTCTAGCTTCCTTTGTACTTTGGGCTTTATTTTCATTTATTTTCTTTGATTCTATTTTATAAATTGCCTTATTTTAATTTTTATGTATGTACCTTATATATTTCTCATTTTTAGTTTCATGGTACTTTAATTGTTTTTCTTATTTTGGGATTTAGAATCTTTTAACAACCAGGCAAAAATAATCTGGTAGTTTTTTTGGGGGGGAGGGCAGTTGTTATTGTTTTTCTTGGTTTTTCTTTTTCTTCCTTCTTTCTTTTCTGGCAAAAAATAATGAGATGGAGAAATTCACCTCCATAAAATAATATGAGGTAGTACTCACAGATAGGAAGTCCATCAATACAAATATATGATGTATAACTACAGTTTAAAAAAATGATTATAAAGATAGCATCTGGGCTGGAGAAGAGCACAGAAGAAAACTAGAGAATCCCTTACTGTAGAAATAAAAGAAGTAAAATCTAGTCAGGCCAACGTTAAAAATGGTATAACTAAAAAAAATGGTATAACTGAGATGCAGTACCAAGTGGAAGCATTAAAAAAAAAGAAGGTTATGGACCACAAAGGAAGACTTCGGAACTCAGCCACTTATTAAAACAATAACATTCATATCATGGGAGACTCAGATGAAGACAGAGGAAAGGTGGGCTTGCTCAGCCATTAGAAACGACAAATAACCACCATTTCCTTCAACGTGGATGGAACTGGAAGGTATTATGCTGAGTGAATTAAGTCAATCAGAGAAAGACAAGTATTGTATGTTCTCATTCACTTGGGGAATATAGATAATAGTGAAAGGGAATATAAGGGAAGGGAGAAGAAATGTGTGAGAAATATCAGAAAGGGAGACAGAACATAAAGACTCCTAACTCAGGGAAATGATCTAGGGGTGATGAAAGGGGAGGAGGGCAGGGGTGGGGGTGAATGTGTGACGGGCACTGAGGGGGGCACTTGACGCGATGAGCACTGGTTGTTATTCTGTATGTTGGCAAATTGAACACCAATAAAAAGTAAATTTATTATTAAGGAAGGAAGGAAGGAAGGAAAGAAAGAAAGAGAAAGAAAGAAACAAAGAAAGAAAGAAAGAAAGAAAGAAAGAAAAAGAAAGAAAGAAAGAAAGAAAGAAAGAAGAGTGGCACTTGTGTGGCTCAGTCTGTTAAGCTTCTGCCTTAAGGTCAGATCATGATCCAGGTCCCAAGGAAGGCTCCCTGTTCAGCAGGGAACCAGCTTCTCCCTCGCCCTCTACCCCTCTAGCACATGTTTTTCACTCCTCTCTCTCTGAAATAAATAAATAGCATCTTTGAAAAAGAAACAAACAAACCCAGAGGGAAGAGAAATCTCCCATGTAGAAGATTTTCAAACAATTTGTGCAGACATTCCACCCTCAAGTTCCTGAGCATAGCCTCCCACTCTTAGGTGTGCAATACACACAGTAACTTCCTTCTACAAAATATATTATGAAAAACTTAAAATAATAATGATAATAATAATAACAATAATAATAAAGAATCACTTTACTACGGAGAAACCTGACAAACACTACCTCAGCAAGATGATCAGATCGATACCAAGACTGAAAAATCATGTTGATAGTATCTATCCTTTATATGATATAATAAAAATAGCAGTATATCTCTGTATATAATCCACAAAAACAGTTCAATCATGAGATAAACAACAGACATGTCCCAACTGAGGGAAATTTTACAAAATACTCTACTTCTCAAAGTGTTCCAGTTCAACAACAAGGAAAGGCTGAAAGACTGTCACAATCCAGAGGAGCCTAAGAAAACATGAGGACAAATGGAGTGTGATATGAGGGATGGTGATTTAGCAAAAACTAAGGAAATCTGAATAAACTATGGTCTTTGGTTATTGCAAAAATTTTAATATTGACTCATTAGCTAATATTTGTACCGTACAGATATAAGATATCAATAATTGGAGAAATTGAGTGCAAGTGCATGAGAATTCTCTGTACTATCTTCTCAATTTCCCTATAAATCTTTGTTTTCTTTCTAAGAAATAAGATTTAATTTGAAAATTGACTTAAATGAATCAGGCTCCAGTGTGAAAAGATTTTAAGAATCGTTGAATTATCTTTTGCCTTATTCTTAAAAAGTTCCTTCGATGGGAACAAAGTAAGAATTTTATATCAGAAGGAAATAAAAACACTTATGAACACGTATAATGCCTCTTCAACCTGAAAAGCAGTAAAGGATTATAAATAGCAAAAATCAGATAAAAATACTTCTATTATAATAGACACCATATTGCAAGTGCATTTAAAATTAGCAATGTATAACATTTATTTCCTTGACATTTGTCTTCCAAAGAGTTCACAGTGTTTCAGTGTCAGTTGAAACAGGGGAAGAATCCTTCACATAATAATAGGACCATTGGGTCTAATGTCTCTCAATTATTTCCAAATCCATAAAGATGCATTTCCTGAGGAGTTACTGAGCTGTGAAAAAGAGATGAGAAACCCTCATCCCTTTGAATTACTTGTGTCAGAATATTTTAACCATAGTATTATGGATAGTAAATCATCCTTATAAACAGGAAATACATCTCAGATTAGAATCTGAGCAATCTGATGGGCAGAGAAAAAATGCTTTAACTCGCTCCTGAACTTTTAAAGACAAAGGAGAACTTTTCTATGTACAAAGTCAGTTGTCAAGATAGCCTTAGGGAATAAGAGTCTGCAGCATCGAATCCTGCTGCACTGCCGGGACCCGTGCCCCAGGTCTTACTGATCTCAAATCCCTGGGCCTGTCCTCCCAACACAGGCTGCCACACTGAGGTCATTTGCAATTTCTCTCTTAGGAGCTCCAGGGAGGGGGGCATGAGCCAATAGGATGGGACGGGATGCTTGGAGGCTGAGAACATTATGGCCATTCTACCTTAAGTTCAGTATTAGCACAGGTCCAGCAATCCCAGGCCCCTGTGAAGAAGAACTGAAATTTGCATTACTTCACTTACTGGAAAAAAACAAAAGTTTACAGCTTAATGTCTTAGAAAGCCCCACAATAGAATAAAAACTGAGCCTAAGCAAAGGGCTGGAAACCCCAATTAGAATGAGAAGAGAGCTCAATGTCCTTGAAGGCCCCATATCAAAATGTAAAAGAACTTGAGGAATTGCTCCAGCCCTTCTGGAGGTCCCCGAGACCAGCCCTTAAAAGTAAGCTAAAACCCTCCTCGGGGTCCAAGTCCCTGTTCCACTGTGTGGCGTATACTTGAACCCATGCTCGAGTTTGTAAAACAACCCTCGGGTGTTTGCATTCATGTCGGCTCCTTAGTAGTTTCTCGGATTCGCCATCTTGGGCACAACACCCCCATGACCCCTCCCCACCTGGACTGACCTCCTGTCCCCTCCCACCCAAGCTGACCCTCACTCACCTCTCCACCCACAACAACTGGGCACGGCCCTCACACAGTTCCACGGGCACGGTGGGCACTCCTGCCATCCCCAGCCTCCCAAGGGAAGGAAGGAGATTTCGGCAGGACACACTCCCATGGTGGCCCCAGGGCTCCCTGCCCAGGAGAGCACCTGGTGACAGGTCGGGGACTGTGTCCCTGAGGCCAGCTCCTCCTCCCCGGTTTTCCCATAGGAAATGAAGGAGGAGGCCCTGGTCTCCTCCAGGGACATCACGCAGGTGGACCTGGACGTCAACAGGACGTTCAGCAGTCATATCATATTTTGGGACTACTACAGGGTAGGGTGAAGTTGACAGGCCAGGGGGGATCAGGACCCAGGAGAGGACTGGGGGATTCTGGGTAGGGAAAACGGGGCTTCTGAGGCGGGGGGCAGAACAGCAGCCAACAACACACCACTCCATGGTAGGGTGTTGGGGATGACCTCTGTGCCCCCACCCCCGGGGCCTCGGGGATGAGTAGGTCACTAGGATGGGGACTCCAGGACTTGCCATGGGATCTGAACCCCAAAGGGGAGAGGGACGACCCCTGAGAAGCAGGGGATGGGTTGGTGGCGTGGGGGGCAGGAACCGGACCTGGGGGCCAGGCAGAATGGGTGCGGCTGGAGCAGGCCACACTTCTATCCCATGAGGGTTGGATGGGTCAAGTGACATCCTCTCTCGGTGCTTTACATGTTTCTAAATTCTATGCATTTAATTTGAGACAATTTGCAATTTGCAACCACACATAGTATGATGAACCTCAGATAATGTACCCGGTCCAGCCAGGGTCCTGCGCTGATGACACCGTGCCCCAGGGGCAGGTGTCACAGCAAACCTCAGCCTGGAGTCACCTTTAAGTGTAGACCTCTCCTAGTGCATCTTAGAGGAAGGGGATGCCCTGTGTCCGCAGGTCCACCACGACATCCCACTCATTCCCTACACCCATTCCATCCCCCTACATCATCATTCCCCATGGCATCCTACCTACATCATCCCCCTCAAACCCACACAGCCCCACACAATCCCCACCCACACTATACCCCAACACCATCCCCCCTACACCATCCCCCACAATCCAACACTATCATACGCCTGCCCCCACACCATCCACCCCCACACCAACGGCCCCCAGCAAGGATGGGGTACAGGTGCCCCCTGTGGGACATGCTCAGCCTCCCCGGGGTTCTCTGGATACCTGCTCCCATCAGAAGCCCGGGTGTCCCATAGAGTACCCAGGGGTTGCAGGGAGGAGGGAAGACAGGGAGCCCCAACAGGGTGTGTGCAGGTGAGTGATGCAAAGGACGCACTGTGCCCTGTCTCTGCCCACGGTCCCTCCTGGAGTGCGGCACACACTGCACAGGACACCAGCCCCTAACCCAGGGCGATCTGGGCTGGCCTGGCCCCGGGCTCTGTGAGGGCGGGGGTGATTTGAGCCACCGCCCCAGGCCCAATAAAGACTAATGGGATCCAGCCCCCCATGGCCCTCTCCAGCCCTGGATTATGGCGCCATGCTGAGCGAGCCCTCTCACAGCTGGATGTGGCCTCCTGGGCTCTGGGCATACCCCACAGATCCAGGTCGCTGACCTAGGGCAGCCCTGGGGATCCCTGGGCACCCAAGGTTGAGGAGAGCAGAGGTGGGCCGGTGGGCCCCACCCACACCCACACCAGAAGGCAGGCTCCTCCAGGTGCTGGGGCCCCAGGGGCCCCGTGGCTGGGGTCCAGCTGCCCTGCGGAGACCCAGCTAGGAACCCATGAGCTGCAGGTCAAGATCAGCTCTGCTGTCCTCAGAACCGTCTCTCAGGCTGAAACCTCAGGACACACGCCCCCACCCGAGGTCCACACGTGCTCCCAGGTGGGGGACTCCAGCACTCGCACCCCACCCATGTGATTCTTGCCCTCCCCTAAAGGACAGACATTCCCTCCACAGGGGAAGGTGCACACCCTCCACTCTGAGCCCGTTTGCTGTAGAATGTTAATAAAGTGTTGTGGTGCGAAAATGCACAGCCAGACCGTTTCTGTGTCTCCCAGAACTCTGTGCACAGGGCGTGGATAGACCCACAGAGAGGAGGAGGGGGCACCACCCAGTCCCCAAACAGCCCCTGCATGGGCACTGCAAGGCACACACAGCTGACGTCCCCACATTCCTTCCAGGGGCGGCCAGATGCCAGGGTCAGGACCCCACAAACTATCCTGGGACTGAGCCTGTGTCCCACGGGCCAGGAGGGCCTGGGACAGAGTGATGGCCAGGGAGCCTCAGGTCACCAGGGTCTCTGTAAAGCGACCTGGGATGTCTGTGCTCCCTCTGTCAAGGGGGCTGGGGCTGGCTGGTTTCTGGGGTACTTCCTCCCCTCCCCGTATCTCTGTGCCTGTGTGCTTGGGGAACAGAGGGCCTGTGGGCCTGTCAGCGTGACCCTGGAAGGGATGTCAGGAGAGCAGGCCCTTGTGTTGTGCCCAGGATTGCAAATCCAAGAAACCACCGATGAGCCCACACTGATGCAAACTCCCGAGGATTTCTTTACAAGCTGAAGCTTGAGTCCAAGTGCACCCGACACAGCGGAGCAGGGATTTGGACCCTGAGACTAAGAGGCGTAACAGCTTTATAGGGGCCAGTGGCCCATGGGATATACAGAAAGTTGCACAGTCGTGTCGGTCCACATGCAGGTGGCCGATTGAATTACACCTTACCCTATAGGATCCACTTGACCTGGCCTATTACTTTGGTCAGAATCGGCATGCAGTTTTGGCGGGCACAAAGCAGGGTTACATTGTTATGAGCCGATTTCCGATTAAGGTATGCCCAGCGGCTTGACTGGGTTGGGGCAGCACCTTATGACATAAGTAGGTCATGTGGGGGTCATATGGGAGGTGGCGGTTGTAGCACAAAATGGAATTAGTCCTGCTCTGCTTGTCCAAGGGTAGGGGATTTTTGTTAACTTTCCTGGGTCCCACACTTGCAGATCACGCACGTGGGCCACCCTCACCAGGTGGACTCAGTGTGCACACTTTGAGGTGCTGGATCTCTCACACCAGCGTGTAGAGGGCACCCTCCTCGCCCTAGTGAGTAAGGGCTGGGTGAGCATGGGACTCGGCTTGAAGACCAGGCAGCACAGGGGACCGAGGAACCCCAGCCCCATCACCACCCCTACTCCCACACACAGGTTGCCCCATGGCTCCCCGTAATAGTCACCCGACGCCTCTGGAGATCCCCCCAGGGCAGCCCCGAGGTCCGGCTCCCTGCTGGAGAGGCATCAGGGAGAGGAGAAGCAGGCGGCGCTCGGGGAGACCCACTGCCGGACATGGGAATGTGGCCGAGGCAGACCTTCCACCTCAGCTGACCCTCCAGCTGAAATTCACTACAGGCGCGAGCCCCGGGTCTACACCGGGGGTCCTAAGGACATCAGCGTCCAGTTGTGTGGACGTGGCCCCACGTCCTCCCGAAGCATCACTGCAGGTTCTGAGGTGGCCGAGGCTCCTGTCACTGTGGATGCGGCCCCCAGCTTCCAGAAGACTCAACTTATGTCCTGAGGGGCCCGTTAGCTCCTGCCGGAGTGGACGTGACGCCCCATCTTTCAGAAGCCGCCCCACATGTTCTGAGGAGGCCCAGGGGCTCCTGTCAGCGTGGATGGGGGCCCACATCTTACTGAAGCCTCCCCGCGGGTCCTGAGGCAGCCCAGGGGCTCCTGTCAGGGTGGGTGCGGGCCCACAATTTCCTGAAGCCTCCCCGCAGGTCCTGAAGCGGCCCAAAGGCTCCTGTCAGGGTGGATGTGGGTCCACATCTTCCTGAAGCCTCACTGTGTGTCCTGAGGAGACCGGGGCTCCTGTCAGCGTGAACGCTGCCCAATATCCCCCTGAAGACTCCACGCAGGTTCTGAGGAGGCTGTGGCTCTTCAGCGTGGACATGTCCCCATGTCTTCCTCAGGCCTCCCCAGCACAGGCTGGCTCCTGTTAGTGCAGGCAGATGAGGCCTACTGCACATGCGTGCCCCTTGGGCGGTGCCTGGGCTTGGGCGCCCCCTGCGGGATCGTCAGGCACTATAGGAGGCTGTGCAGGAGGCCGTGCCCATCCCGGGGCCCACCTCTGCCTCCTTCCAGGCTCCAGCTATGGCCTGTTAGCTTCGGAAACGTCTGACTGAAAAGGAGCCCAACACACAGCTTCACCAAAAATACTTAAGGAGAAGGAATTGGAGCCCAAAGGACGCGAAATGAAATGTGGATCAGACTTTTACCACGTCCTGTAATCTCACTCAACCCTCTTCCACTGTGGGCGGGACTGCGGGCTGGTGCAGACACCATGGAAACAGTGTGGAGGCTCCTCCGGAAGTTACAAATAGAGCCGACCTGCGACCAGCATGTGTAAAGCCTGCAGCTCACTCCGAAGATACAGATGCAGTGAGACGTGGGACAACTGCACCCCAATGTCCACAGCAACTGGGTCCACAGTAGCCACAATGTGGGAGGACCCTCGGTGCCCTCTGGCAGATGATGGATAAAGAGGATGGGAGATAGATGATGGCCATAGAGAGCGGAATGGTACTCAACTATCAAAGAGCAGGAAATCTTGCCATTTGCAATGATGTGGATAGAAGTAGAGGGATCATCTTAAGTGAAATAGGTCAGTCGGAAAAGAGAATGACCATGTGGTGTCATTCATAGGTGGAATTAAAAAAGCAAAGCAGATGAACATCTGTGAAGGGAAGGAAAAACAAGATGAAAACAGATGCAGGAAATACAGACTCTTAATTATAGGAAACAAACTGAGTGTCGCTGCAGGGGAGGGGACGGGGGAGAGGATAACAGGGGACCGGCATGAAGGAAGGCACGTGATGTCACGAGCACTGCGGTTTTCTCCAACTGGTGAATTTCTGAATTCTTCCTCTGAAAGTATAATACACTATATGTTAATTAATTGGGTTTAAATTAAATTAAGTTAAAAAATCAGTTGTATCAGAGCACGATTCCTTCTGGACTCTCTGTTCTGCTCCTTCAGCTTAGGCTGGGACCAACCCTCATGGGTCTGGTTTGTTTAAGTAGGCGTCAGGCCTCGTCCATGGACCAGCCCAGGGCTAGAACTCACGACCCCGAGATCAGGACCGATGGTGAGGTCAGGAGTCAGATGCTTAACCGACGGAGGCAGGCGGGGTCCCGAGGACAACACTGCTTTATCCTGTGTCTCTGTGACATCGTTTGAAATAGGAAAGTGCTGCGTCCCACTCTGTCCTGCTTCTCCAATACTGATTTGCTCTCCGGGGTCATTTGTGGGGGCGGATGGATGTTATGGGTTTTTTTTCCTATTTATAGGATCTGCCACCATGATTTGACAAGAATGACATTGAAATAGAGGGTGGCTTCAGGAACTGCGGACATTTTCACAAGATGAGGCTCCCAAACCACGAGCCAAAGATGGCCTCCCAGAGCCTGGTATGGCTCAGTGCACAAGTCTTGTGCTCCTTTGCTTCAGTCTCATTATTTATTCTCTGTGATGCTCCTGAGAAGGGAGTCACATCCGTCATTTCCTTCCTGAGTGCTCATTGTCAGGACACAGCAAGCCCCACAATAGAATAAAAACTGAGCACAGGCCAAATGCAGGAAGCCCCTATTAGAACAGATCTCAATGCCCTTGAAGGCCCCGTATCAAAATGTAAACAGAACTTGAGGAATTGCTCCAGCCCTTCGGGAGTTCTCCAAGACCAGTTCTTAAAACGAAGCTAAAACCCACCTCGGGGTCCAAGTCCCTGCTCCACTGTGTCGGGTATACATGGACACAAGCTCAAGCTTGTAAATAAACCCTCGTGTGTTTGCATCAGTGTCAGCTTCTTGGTGGTTTCTCAGATTCGCAATCTTGGACACAACAGTCTGAGATAAAAAAACAAAACCAAAAGAAGCTCGGACGCAGGTAGAGTGAACGCAGGGTTCTGAGAGAAGCGGCGGAGACCCGGGGGCTTGGGAGCTCTTCTGTGGAGGCCCCAGCAGACTGGGGGGCAGGATGCTCAGCCCCAGAGCCAGAGGACCCAGACACCCCACCCGCATCCTGCCCATCATGGCCGGGTCTCAGGGAGCAGCACAGCACCGCCTGCTGGAGCCCAGAGGCGCTGACGCCCACCCTGCCTCTGACCCCCATAGGTGCAACTCCCAGGCAGATGTGCACCTGACAATCAGCGCCAAGGCCCATGCCCAGACCCCACACAGACCATTCGCTGCACCAAGTTGTCAAACCAGAGAGGCTGCAGAGCTTCAGCTCTGCCTCGAAAGTAGAGTCTAGATTCCTTTGTAGTTTGTGCTCTTTTTTCATTTATTTTCTTTGATTCTATTTTATTAATTGCCTTATTTTAACTTTTATGTATGTACCTTATATATTTCTTATTTCTCTTTCATGGTACTTTAATTGTGTTTCATGTTTTGGGATTTAGAATCTTTTAATGAGCAGGCCAAAATAATCTGGTTTTTTTGGGGGGGGGGGTGGAGGACAGTTGTTACTGTTTTTCTTGGTTTTTCTTTTTCTTCCTTTTTTCTTTTCTGGAATAACTAATGAGATGGAGAAATTCTCCTCCATAAAATAACATGAGTAGTACTCACAGCCAGGAAGTTCATCAATACACATATATGATGTCTAACTACAGTTTAAAACAATGATATTAAAGATAGCAGCTGGGCTGGAAAAGGAGCACAGAAGAAAACTAGAGAATCCCTTACTGTAGAAATAAAAGAACTAAAATCTAGTCAGGCCAACGTTAAAAATGTTATAACTCTGATGCAGTCCCAAGTGGAATCCTTGAAAACAAGAAAGTTATGGACCATAGAGGCAGATTTTGGGAACTCATCCACTTATTAAAACAATAACATTCAGGGGATCCCTGGGTGGTGCAGCAGTTTGGCGCCTGCCTTTGGCCCAGGGCGCGATCCTGGAGACCCGGGATCGAATCCCACGTCGGGCTCCTGGTGCATGGAACCTGTTTCTCCCTCTGCCTGTGTCTCTGCCTCTTTTTCTCTCACTGTGTGCCTATCATAAATAAATAAAAAAAATTAAAAAAAATAAAAATAAAACAATAACATTCATATTTTAGGAGACTCAGAAGATGAAGAGAGAGAACAGGTGGGCCTTGCTCAGCCATTAGAAACGACAAATAACCACCATTTGCTTCAACATGGATGAAACTGGAAGGTATTATCCTGAGTGATGTAAGTCAATTGGAGAAGGACAAACATTGTATGTTCTCATTCATTTGGGGAATATAGATAATAGTGAAAGGGAATATAAGGGAAGGGAGAAGAAATGAGTGGGAAATATCAGAAAGGGAGACAGAACATAAAGACTCCTAACTCTGGGAAAAGAACTAGGGGTGATTGAAGGGGAAGTGGGCGGTGGGTGGGGGTGAATGGGTGACGGGCACTGAGGGGGCCACTTGACGGGATGAGAACTGGGTGTTATTCTGTATGCTGGCAAATAGAACACTAATAAAAAGTAAATTTATTATTAAAAAAAAGAAAGAAACAAAGAGTGGCACCTGGGTTACTCAGTCAGTTAAGCTTCTGTCTTAGGCTCGGATCATGATCCAGGTCCCAAGGCAGGCTCTCTGTTCAGCTGGGAACCTGTTTCTCCCTCTCCCTCTGTCCCGCTCGCTCATGCTTTTTCTCTCCTCTCTCTCTCAAATAAATAAATAACATCTTTGAATAAAAACAATCAAACAAACCTAGAGGGAAGAGAAATCTCCCATGTAGAAGAATTTCAAACAATTTGTGCAGATTCCACCGTCAAGTTCATGAGCATATCTTCCTACTCTTATGTGTGCAATACACATAGTAACTTCCTTCTACAAAATATATTATGAGAAACTTAAAATAATAATGATAAAATAATAATAATAATAATAATAAAAGAATCAGTTTACTACGGAGAAAGCTGACAAACCGTACTTCAGCAAGATGATCAGAACGATGCCAAGACTGATAAATCATGTAGATGGTATCTATTCTTTATATGATATAATGAAAATGGCAGTATATCTTTGTATATAATCTACAAAAACAGTTCAATCATGAGATAAACAACAGACATGTCCCAACTGAGGGAAATTTTACAAAATACTCTACTTCTCAGAGTGTTCCAGTTCAACAAAAACAAGGAAAGGCTGAAAGACTGTCACAATCCAGAGGAGCCTAAGAAAACAGGAGGACAAATAGAATGTCATATGAGGGGTGGTAACTTAGCAAAAACTAAGGAAATCTGAATAAAGTATGGTCTTTGGTGAATGCGAATATTTTAATATTGGTTCATTAGCTAATATTTGTACCGTACTAATATAAGATATCAATAATTGGAGAAATTGAGTGCAAGTGCATGCAAATGCTCTGTACTATCTTCTCAATTTCCCTATAAATCTTTGTTTTTTTCCTAATAAATAAGATTTATTTTGAAAATTGACTTAAATGAATCAGGCTCCAAGTGTGAAGACATTTTAAGAATCGTTGAATTAACTTGTGCCTTATTCTTAAAGAGTTCCTTCGATGGGAACAAAGTAAGAATTTTATATCAGAAGGAAAGAAAAACACTTAGGAACACGTATAATGCCTCCTCAACCTGAAAAGCAGGAACGGATAATAAATAGCAAAAATCAGATAAAAATAATTCTAGTATAATAGACACCATATTGCTAGTGCATTTAAAATTAGCAATGCATAACATTTATTTCCCTGACATTTGTCTTCCAAAGAGTTCATAGTGTTTCAGTGTCAGTTGAAAAAGGGGAAGAATCTCAGGGAAGAATCCTTCACATAATAATAGGACCATTGGTAATAATGTCTCTCAGTTCTTTCCAAATCCATAAAGATGATGAGTGACTGAGCTGTGAAGAAAGAGAAGACATTCCCTCATCTCTCTGATTTACTTGTGTCAGAATATTTTAACCATAGTACTACGGATAGTAAATTATCCTTATTAACAGGAAATACGTCTCAGATTGGAATCTGAGCAATCAGAAGTGCAGAGAAAAAAACACTTTGACTCGCTCTTCATCTTATAAAGAGAAAGGACAGCTTTTCTATGTACAAAGTCGGTTGTCAAGATAGCCTCAGGGAGTAAGAGTCTGCAGCATCGAATCCCACTACACAGCTGGGACGCCCAGGAGCCAGGTCTTCCTGATTACAAATCCCTGGGCCTGTCCCACAACACACAATGCCAGGCTGAGGTCATTTGCAATTGCTCTCTCAGGAGCTCTGGGGAAGGGGGAAGGAGCTAGATAGGATGGGAATGGATGCAAGGAGGCCGAGAAAATGAAGGCCTTTCCACTTTAAGTTCAGCGTTCGAACACGTCAAGCCATCCCAGAACCCTGTGAAGAAGAGTTGAAATTTACATTACTTCAGTTACAGGAAAAAAACAAAAGTTTACAGCTTATTGCCCTGGAAAGCCCCACAATAGAATAAGAACTGAGCCCACGCCAAGGGCTGGAAGCGCCTATTAGAATGAGAACAGAGCTCAATGCCAATGAAGGCCCCATATCAAAATGTAAACAGAACTTGAGGAATTGTTCCAGCCCTTCTGGAGGGCCATGAGACAAGGCCTTAAAACTGAGCTAAAACCCAACTCGGGGTCCAGGTCCCTGCTCCGCTGTGTTGGGTTCGGGGGTACTTGAACGCAAGCTTGAGTTTGGAAATCAACCCTCATGTGTTTGCATTGGTGTCAACTCCGTAGTGGTTTCTCAGATTCGTAATCTTGGGCACAACACCCCATGTCCCCTCCCACCTGGGCTGAACCCCTATGCCCTCCCACCCAGGCTGACCCTCAGTCACCTCCCCGCCCACAACAGCTGTTCACAGGCCCTCACACAGTTCCATGGGCACGGTGGGCACTCCCACCATTCCCGGCCTCCCAGAGGAAGGAAGGAGGTTTCTGCAGGACACACTCCCATGGTTGCCCCAGGGCTCCCTGCCCAGCACAGCAGCTTGAGACAGGTCAGGGTCTGTATCCCTGATGCCTGCTCCTCCTCCCCGGTTTTCCCACAGGAAATGAAGGAGGAGGCCCTGGTCTCCTCCTAGGACATCACGCATGTATACCTGGACGTCAACAGGACATTCAGCAGTCACATCATGTTTTGGTACTACTACAGGGTAGGGTGAGGCTGAGGGGCCAGGGGGGATCGGGCTCCGGGGGAGGACCAGGGGCTTCTGGGTCGGGAACACAGGGCTTCCGAGGCCGGGAGAAGAACAGCAGCCAGCAACACACAGCTGCATGGTAAGGTGCTGGGGATGAACCCCGTGCCCCCACCCCCGGGGTCTCAGGGATGAGGAGGCCACTAGGATGGGGCCTCCAGGGGTTGCCATGTGAGCTGAACCCCAAAGGTGTGAGGGACGGCCCTCTGAAAAGCAGGGGGCGGGGTTGCGGGCCGTGGGGGGCAGTAAGGGGACCTGGGGGCTGGGTGTATGGCTGTGACTGGAGGAGGACACACATCGATCCGATGAGGGTCGGACGGGTCAGGGTGACACTCCCTCTCAGTGCTTTATATATTTCTAAATTCTATGCATTTAATTTGAGACAATTTGCAATTTGTAAACATACATAGTATGATGACCCGAGATATTGCCCCCAGTCCAGCCAGGGCCCTGCACTGACCACACCGGGCCCCAGGGGAAGGTGTCACAGCAAACCCCAGACTGGGGTCGCCTTTATCTGTAGATGTCTCTCCATGCATCTTAGAGAAAGGGTTTGCCGTGTGTCTACCAGCCCCCCACCCCATCCCCCCATTTCCCAGAAACACATCATCCCCCTACATCATCATCCCCCATGGCATTGCCCCTACACCATCCCCCTCACACACACAAAGCCCCACACAATCCCCACCCACACTATACCTCAACACTATCCCCCCTACACCAGCCCCCAACCCCACCACCATCATACCCATGCCCCCACACCATCCACCACCACACCATCGGCCCTGAACAAGGACCCAGTGCAGCTGCCCCCTGTGGGACATGCTCAGCCTCCCCGGGGTTCTCTGGATACCCTGCTCCCATCAGAAGCCCGGGTGTCCCATAGAGTACCCAGGGGTTGCAGGGAGGAGGGAAGACAGGGAGCCCCCGACACGGTGTGTGCAGGTGAGTGGTGCAGAGGACCCACTGTGCCCTGCCTCCGCCCACTGTCTCTCCTGGAGCACGGCACACCCTGCACAGGACACCAGCCCCTAACCTAGAGGGACCTGGGCTGACTGGGCACCAGGCTCTGGGGAGCTGGGTTGATTTGAGCCCCCAACAGGCCCAACACAAAGACTAATGGGATCCAGACCCCCATGGCCCTGGCCAGCCCTGGATTCTGGCCCCGGGCTGAGCAAGCCTTCTCACAGTTTAATGTAGCCTCCTGGGCACTGGGCGTGCCCCACAGATCCAGGTCACTGACCTAGGGCAGACCAGGGAATCATGGGACACCCCAGGGTGGGGAGAGCAGGGGTAGGCCGGTGGGCCCCACCCACAACCACACCAAGAGGCAGGCTCCTACAGGTGTTGGGGCCCCAGGGGTCCCGAGGCCGGGGTCCAGCTGCCCTGAAGGGACCCAGCACAGGAGCCCATGAGCTGCAGTTCCAGGTCAGCTCTGCTGTCCTCAGAACCGTCACTCAAGCTGAAACCTCAGGACACACGCCCCCAACCAGAGTCCACACGTGCTCCCAGGTGGGGACTCCAGCACTCACCCCCCCACCCTGTGTGATTCTTGCCCTTCCCTAAAGACAAAAAGGTCTCCTTCCCCAGGGGATGGCGCACACCCTAAGCACTGAGCCCATTTCCTGTACAAATTAAATAAAGTGTTGTGGTGCGAAAATGCACAGCCAGCCCGTTTCTGTGTCTCCCAGAACACTGTGCACGGGGCTTGGAGAGACCCCCAGAGAGGAGGAGGGGGCACCACCGAGGCCCCAACCAGCCCATGCAGGGGCGCCGTTAGGCACACACAGCTGACGTCCCCACGTGCCATCCAGGGGTGGCCGGACGCCAGGGTCAGGCCTCACAGACTTTACTGGGACTCAGCCTGTGCCCTGTGGGCCAGAATGGGCAGGACAGAGTGACAGTCAGGGAACCTCAGGTCACCAGGGTCTGTGCAAAGTGACCTGAGAGGTCACTGCTCCCTCTGTCCAGGGGGCCGGACCTGGCAGGATTCCGGGGCACTTCCTCCGCTCCCCGCATCCCCGTGCCTGGGTGCCTTGGGCACAGAGGGCCTGCGGGGCAGTCAGCGTGGCCGTGGAAGTGATATCAGGACAGCAGGCCCTTGTGTTGTGCCCAAGATTGCAAATCCAAGAAACCACCAAGGAGCCGACACTGATGAAACTTCTGAGGGTCTCTTTACAAGCTGGAGCTTGGGTCCAAGTGCACCAGACACATTGGAGCAGGGACTTGGACCCCGAGACTAAGAGGTGAGGCAGCTTTATAGGGGCCAGTGGACCATGGGATACGCAGAAAGTTGCACAGTCATGTCGGTCCACATGTAGTTGGCCGACTGAATTACACCTTACCCTATAGTATCCACTTGAGCTGGTCTATTACTTTGGTCAGAATTGGTGCACGATTTTGGCGGGCACAAAGCAGGGTTACATTGTTATGAGCCGATTTCCAATTAGGGTGTGCCCAGCGGCCTGACTAGGGTGGGGCAGCGCCTTAAGCTATAAGTAGGTCATTTGGGGGTCATAGGGGAGGTGGCGGGTGTAGCACAAAATGGAATGAGTCCTGCTCTGTTTGTCCAGGGGTAGGGGATTTTTGTTAAATTTCCTGGGTCCCACACTTACAGCTCATGCACCTGGGCCACCCTCACCAGGTGGACTCAGTGTGCACACCTTGTGGTGCTGGATCTCTCACACCAACGTGTGGAGGGCACCCTCCTTGCCCGAGTGAGTAGGGGGTGGGTGAGCATGGAGCTCGGCCTGAAGGCCAGTCAGGACAGGGGACCAACAATCCCAGCCCCATCCACACCCTGACTCCCACATACAGGCAGCCCCATGGCTCCCCGCCATGGACAGCCGGCTCCTCAGGAGCTCCCCCCAAGGGTGGCCCAAATGTCTGGCTCCCTGCTGGAGAGGCGTTGGGGAGAAGAGAAGCAGCCAGCGCTTGGCAGGACCCACTGCCAGACATGGGAATGTGGCCGAACCAGATCTTCCAGCTCAGCTGACCCTCCAGCGGAAAGTCACTGCATGAGCGAGCCCTGGGGTGGACAGGAGAGCCCAGCTGGCAGCCACCCAGCACCAGCACCAGAAATGAAGTTTTGCCAATCATTTCGGGATTTTGGGTTACCCAGCCATAGGATCCAATAGCTGCACGTGATAGCTGCATGTCATAGAGACACACACACCCCAAAACCAACAAAAGTCGGAATCTCCCCAGTGTTGTCAAACAGCAGCCGGATGGTTACATACAAGACGCTGTGATCCCCAATAGGATACATGGAAGACGCTATAAACCATGACTGCAGACGTGCTGGAGGCACGGAGATGTGCCTGCTGGGTTCCAACAAGGAGCACAGAGGGGAAGGAAGCATCCTATGGACAGGAGGCACCTCCTAGGAAAGGACACCAGGTCCCTGTGAAGGCGACAGAGGGTAAAATCTCTCCTCTTCTCTTTCTGCTTCTGGTTTTCCTCCTACATGCCATTTATCTCAATCATATTAGAAAGAATTTATTTTATGTTTTTAAATTTATTTTTATTGGAGTCCAATTTGTATGAATTCTTGCTTCAGCAAGGGTGTCATTCAGGAGAGAAGGAGACATAAAGATTTTCCTAGACAGGCAACATATAAAGGAGTTCATGACCACTTAACCAGTCCAGTAAGGAATTTTAAGAGGGACTCTTCTAGTGGGGGGAAAAAAGAGACCAAAAGAAACAAAGACTAGAAAGGCCCAGAGAACATCACCAGAAACACCAACTCTTCCAGAAACACAAAGGCACAAAGTTCATATCTTTGAATAATCACTCTGAATGCTGATAGACTAAATGCTCCAATCAAAAGATATAGAGTATCAGAGTGGCTTAAAAAACAGGATCTGGGATGCCTGGGTGGCTCAGGGGTTGAGCCTCTGCCTTTGACTCAGGGTGTGATCCTGGAGTCTGGGATCAAGTCCCATATTCTGCTCCTGGTGGGGAGCCTGCTTCTCTCTCTGCCTAATTTTCTGCCTCTCTCTCTCTCTCTCATAAATAAAATCATTATTTAAAAAACAAGATCCATCTGTATGCTGCCTACAAGATGCTCACATTAGACTTATAGACACCAGGAGATTGAAAGTCAGGGGATGGAAAATCATCTATCACGCTAATGGATATCAAAAGAAAGCTGGAGGACCCATACTTATATCAGACAAACGAAATTTGAAACCTAACCCTGGGGGACACCTCTTGGCTCAGTGGTTGAGCATCTGCCTTCGGCTCAGGGTGTGATCCTGGGATCCCAGGATCAAGTCTCACATCGGCCTCCCTTTGCGGAGCCTGCCTTTCCTTCTGCCTATGTTTTGCCTCTACTTCTCTGTGTATCTCTCATGAATAAATAAATAAAATATTTAAATTTCAAAAAAGAAAGAACAAATAGTATAAGAAGAGATGAAGAAGGGCATTATTTCATAATTAAAAAGACTATCAAGATCAAACAACTAAATATTTATGCTGCCAACATGGGAGTACCTAAATATAGAAACCAATTAACAGCAAACGTACAGGAACTCACTGATAATAATACAGTGACAGGGGATTTTAACACCCACTTATGGCAATGGACCGATCATCTATACAGAAAATCAACAGGGGAACAATAGCCTTGATACACTGGACCACAGGGACTCAACAGATATAGTCTGAACATTTCATCCTAAAGCAGAATACACATTCCTTTCATTTTTTATTATTTATGATAGTCACAGAGAGAGTGAGAGAGGGGCAGAGACATTGGCAGAGGGAGAAGCAGGCTCCATTCACCTGGAAGCCGACGTGGGATTCGATCCCGGGTCTCCAGGATCGCGACATGGGCCAAAGGCAGGCGCTAAACTGCTGCACCACCCAGGGATCCCTACACATTCCTTTCAACTGCACATGGGACATTCTACAGAACAGATCATATCATGGCCCACAAATCAGCCCTCAACAGGTACAACAGGTACAAGAAGGTTGATATCACACCGTGTACATTTTTGTACCACGACGCTATGAAACTTGAAGTCGACAGTAAGAAAAAAAAATTGGACAGGCCAAAAATACGTGGAGATTATGAACATCCTACTAGAGAATGAATGGAGCAACCAAGAAATTAAATAGGAAATTTAAAACAAATGAAAATGAAAACATGTTTCTCAAAACATCTGGGATGTAGCAAAGGCAGTCCTAAGAGGGAAGTACATAGCAATACAGGCCTACCTCAAGAAACAAGAAGTCTCCAATACACAACCTAACCCTACACCTAAATGAGCTGGAAAAGGAATAGCAAACATAGCCTGAGGCCTACAGAAGAAGGGAAAAAATAAAGATGAGAGCAGAAATAAACATGCAGAAACAACAAAACAGTAGAATGGAATAACGAAACTAAGATCTGGTTCTTCAAAATAATTAATAAAATAGACAAAGCCCTAGCCAGTCATGTCAATGAGAAAAGAGAAAAGACCTATATAAATAAAGTCACAAATGAGAGAAGAGAGATCGCAATCAACACCAGAAAAATAAGACAATTATAAGGGAATACTATGAAAGATTATACGCTAACAAACTGGGAGACCAGGAAGAATTGGAGAGATCCCTAGAAATGTGCAAACAATCAAAACTGAAATAGGAAGAAATAGAAATGTGAACAGACCCATAAGTAGCAAAGGAATTGATTCAGCAAGGCACCTGGGTGCCTCAGTGGTTGAGCACCTGCTTTGGCTCAGGTCACGATCCCAGGATCCCGGGGCATCAAGTCCCACATCAGGCTCCACACATGGAGCCCCATTTTCCCTCTGCCTATACCTCTGCCTCTCTGCGTCTCCCATGAATACATAAATAAAATCTTTAAAAAAGAAAAAGATATAAAGATAAGAAAGGACCCAAATAAAATCACAAACGAGAAAAAAGAAATAACAACCAACACTAGAAATACAAACGTTTATAAGAGAACATTATGAAAAATTATATGCCAGCAACCCCAAACCTGGAAGAAATAGATCAATTCCTGGAAATATATAACATAGCAAAAATGATGAAGAAATAAGAAACTTGAACACACAGATAACCAGCAGATAAATTGAATCAGCAATCAAGAATCTCCCAACAGGAGATGCTTATATCAATAGAATAGAATGGAAAGCCAAAACAAGATACAAACCTGTAACTCTATGGTCCATTAATCGACAACAAGACAGGAAGGAATATCCAATGGCACAAAGAGAGTGTCTTCAACAAACCCTAACCCTGACCGCAGGATAAGAACAAATGGTGTTGGGAAAACCAGGCAGCCACATGCAGAAGAATGAAACTGGACCACTTTCTTACACCATATATATAAAAAATAAATTCAAAATGGATGAAAGACCTAAATGTGAGACCTGAAACCATACAAAGAAGAAAAGATAGGCAGCAACATCTTTGACATTGGCCATCGGATCTTCTTTCCAAATATGCATCTGAGGTGAGCGAAACAAAAGCAAAAATCCTATTGGGAGTTCATCAAATTGAAAAGCTTCTGCAAAGTGAAGGAAACAAGCAACGCTAAAATGCAACATACAAAATGAGAGGAGATATTTGTAAACAACACGTCCAATAAACAGTTAGTATGCAAAATACGTAAAGCAAATATAAATCTCAGCATCCTAAATACAAATTATCCAACTGCAGATGGGCAGAAGACATGAATGGACTTTGTCTCTGTCAAGACATCCAGATGGCCACCAGACACACGGACAGACACTCAGCGTCACCCATCATCAGGGAAATGCAAACCAAAACCACAATGAGATGTCACCTGACAGCCGACAGAATGGCTAAAATTGACAACACAAGAAACAACAGGTGTTGGTGAGGCTATGGGGAAGGGGGAGCCCCCTTACACTCCTCGTGGTCATGTGAACAGGTGCAGCTACTGTGGAAAACAGTGTGGAGGGTCCTCAAGAAGTTAAAAGTAGAAGTACCCTATGATTCCAAAATTGCACAGCTAGGTATTCATCCCAAGGATATAAAAGTAGTCTCTTAGATTCAAAGAGGGACACAGAGCCTAGTGTTTGTAGTGACGTTATCAACAATAGCCAATCTGTGGATACAGCCCAGATGTCCATCGACAGATGAATGGGCAGAGACGATGTGGTAAATATACCCACTGCGACATCACCGGGTCATCAGAAGCGATGAAATGAAGCCATTTACAATGACGTGGGAGAAGTGGAAAGGACTTATGCTCAAGGAACTCAGTCAGTCAGAGAAAGATACCAAATACCATACAATTGCATTCACATGTGAATTTTAAGAAACCAAACAAACTGGCAAGGGGATCGATGGGGTGGGATGAGAGAAGCAAACCAAGAAACTCACTCTTAACCACAGAGAATAAACTAATAGATACCAGAGGAATGTGGGGGGGATGGGGAATCAGGCGATGGGGATAGTGGAGGGCACCTGTGACCAGTACCAGGCGTTGCATCCAAGGGTTGAATCAGTATGTGGTAAACCTGAAACTATATCATACTGTGTTTACAAACAGGAATTCAATAAAAGTTTAAAATAATAATTGTTAGTATTGATGAAACATGTGTGCACAAGAGATAAAATCAGAAATGCAACTGAAAATCCAAATAAAGAGTATTTAGAGCCACAAATCCCCTCCTTAGCTCAGCTCGGGAGAAGCCTGCCATGTCTTTTCTGACCGCAGCAGAAGCCTGGATTTTGATTCTCTGGGGAGGCCACTGACTTGTTGGAGTCAAGCTATCTTTGAACCCAAAACCTAAATAGTGTGCATAAAACTAAACTGCCCAAGATACTAGGAGTCCCAGTGCACGCACAGGCCAAGACCCAAACTCTAACCATACACAGACATATCCCTAACCCTACACTTAAGCCTAATGTTAACCTAAACCTTAAACAAGACCTATCACTAATCAAAGACCAAACACAAACCCCAAGACCGAAACACATTCACTGAACCTACAGGCCAAGCTTCACCCTAACTCCTAAACCTATTCTTAGGTTTCCTTAACCCTGACCCCTACCTTAAATCTAACTCTAACCCTAACCTCTAACCCTAACCTTAATGTATTCAAATCCTATTCTTTTTTTTTTTTTTTAAAGATTTTATTTATTTATTCATGAGAATGCACAGAGAGGAGAGAGAGAGGCAGAGACGCAGGCAGAGGGAGAAGCAGGCCCCATGCACCGGGAGCCCGATGTGGGACTCGATCCGGGGTCTCCAGGATCGCGCCCTGGGCCAAAGGCAGGCGCCAAACCGCTGCGCCACCCAGGGATCCCTCAAATCCTATTCTTAACCTTATCCTGTACCCTAATCCTAACCCTCTAATACTAACCCTATCTCATACCCCAAACTGTACCCTAACCCGTACCCTAAAACTAAACCCTAACCCACTGCCTAACCCTATCTCTTACCATTTTTCCAAAACCGTACACTGACCCTACCCTGACCCTGACCTGACCATTACCCCTAACCAAACACTAACCCTAATCCTAACCCTACCACTCACCCTAACTCTAAACCTAGCACTAACTTTAACCCTAACCCCTAACCCTAACAACTAACCCTAACTCACTCCCTAACCCCTAACCCTAACTGCAAACCTAATCACAACCCTAACACTAACCATAACCCTAACCACAACTCCTAACATCCTGCCCTAATCCCTAAGCCTAAACACTAACCCTAACTCTAAATCCTGTCCCTAACACTAACCCTAATCCCTTTCCCTAATCCCTAACCCCCATCCAACTCCTAACCACTCACCCTTACCCTTATCCCTCACCCTAACCTCTAATCTGTAACCATAAGCATAATCACTAACACCTAACATCTAACCTAACGTAACCACCAACTGCCTCCCCTCCCCTGACCCTACCATTCATTCTACCCATTCACTTACCCTGTGGTTCTGAGTAGTCCCTTCTGATGTGGACGTGGCCCCCAATGGCACCTCCAGAGTCCTCCAGGGGGTCCTGTGGAAGCCAGGATCCTGTGCGTGTGGACGTGGCCCCACGTGTTCCTGAGTCATAGTCAGCGGGTCCTGAGGACGCTGGGTCTCCTGTCACTGTGGACTATGCCTCACATCCTCTGGAAGCCTCACAGCAGGTCCTCAGGAGGCCGAGGGCTCCTGTATGCCTGGACATGGCCCCATGTCCCCCAGAAAACTCACCGCGGGTCCTGAGGGGGCTGTGGGCTCCTGTAAGCATAGACACAGCCCCATATATCCCGAAGCCAAAGGGCAGGTCCTGAGGAGGCCAGAGACTCCTCTCAGTGTGGATTCAGCACCCACATCTTTCTTACGCCTCACCACAGGCGCTGACAAGGCTGGGGTCTTCTGTCTGCATGGAAGCATCCCCATATTTCCCCAAGTCTACACCGGGGGTTCTGAGGACATCAGCGTCCTGTTGTGTGGGCGTGGCCCCACGTCCTCCCATAACGTCACTGCGGGTTCTGAGGAGGCCAGCGCTCCTGACACCGTGGATGCGGCCCCCACCTTCCAGAAGCCTCAACTTATGTCCTGAGCGGCCCGGGAGCTCCTGCCAGAGTGGACGCGGCACCACAGCTTCCTGAAGCCTCCCTGCAGGTCCTGAAGCAGCCAAGGTGTTCCTGTCAGGGTGGATGCGGGCCCACATCTTCCTGAAGCCTCACCGCGGTTCCTGAGAAGACCGGGGCTCATCAGCGTGGATGCGTTCCCATATCCTCCTCAGGCCTCCCCAGCACAGGTGGGCTCCTGTTAGTGCAGGTGGACGAGGCCTACTGACCCTCGCGGCCCTTGGACAGTGCCTGGGCTCGGGCGCCTCCTGCGGGACGCTCAGGCACTGCAGGAGGCCATGCAGGAGGCAGCGTCCCGGTACACGGGGCCACAACTGCCTCCTTCCAGGCTCCAGCTGAGGCCTATGAGCTTCGGAAATGACTCACTGAAACGGAACCCAATACCCGGCTTCCTCAGAAATACTTAAGAACAATGATTAGAGCCCACAGGACACAAAAAGAAATGTGTACCAGACTTTAACCACGCCCTGCAAAACTCACTCAACCCTCCTCCTCTGTGGGCGGGACCGCAGGCTGGTGCAGCCGCCCTGGAAACAGTGTGGAGGCTCCTCAGGAAGTTACAAATAGAGCCGCCCTGGGACCAGCAGGTGCACGGCCTTAGCTCAGCCCGAAGATACAGATGCATGAGACTCGGGGACACCTGCACCCCAATGTCCACAGCAGCAGGGTCCACAGTAGCCACCTTGTGGGAGGAGCCTTGGTGCCCTCAGGCAGATGATGGATAAAGAGGATGGAAGATAGATGATGGTCATAGATGATAGATAGTTAGATGATAGGAATGGTACTCAGCTATCAAAGAGAAGAAAATATTGCCATTTGCAATGATGTGGATAGAACTAGAGGGATCATGTTAAGTGAAATAAGTCAGTCAGGAAAGAAAATTACCGTATGGTTGCATTCATAGGTGAAATTAAAGAAGCAAAGCAGATGGGCATCTGTGAAGGGAAGGAAAAACAAATAAGATGAAAACAGACATGGAGGAAAAAAAGACTCAATCACAGGAAACAAACTGAGGGTCGCTGGAGGGGAGGGGAGTGGAGGGACAGGGTAACTGGTAGATGGGCATGAAGGAGGGCACGTGATGTCATGAGCCCTGGTGTTATCTCCAACTGGTGAATCCCTGAATTTTACCTCTGAAAGTATAATACACTATACTCTTAATTAATTGGGTTTAAATTAAATTAAGTTTAAAAAATCAGTTGACGGTATCCGAGTGCATTTTCTTCCAGGCTCTCTATTCTGCTCCTTCAGCTTATGCCAGAACCACACCCCTGTGGGTTTGGTTTGTTTAAGTAGGCTCCATGCCTCGTCCACAGTTCAGCACAGGGCTAGAATTCATGACCCCGAGATCAAGACCAAGGGTGAAGTCAGGAGTCAGATGCTTAACCAACGGAGCCAGCTGGGGCCCGAGAACCACACTGCTTTATCCTGTGTCTCTGTGACATTGTTTGAAATAGGAAAGTGGAGGGAGGGGCAAGATGGCGGAAGAGTAGTGTCCCCAAATCACCTGTCCCCACCAAATTACCTAGATAATCTTCATCATCCTGAAAATCTATGAATTCGGCCTGAGATTTAAAGAGAGACCAGCTGGAATGCTACAGTGAGAAGAGTTCACACTTCTATCAAGGTAGGAAGAGGGGGGAAAAGAAATAAAGAAACAAAAGGCATCCAAGGGGAGGGGCCCCACGAGGTGCCAGGCTAAGGCCGGGGCGAGTGCCCCCAGGACAGGAAAGCTCTGTCCCGGAGAAGCAGGAGCTTCACCAATCTTCCTGGGTGGAAAGGCACTGCAGGGAGTTGGAGCAGGACGCCAGGATGGCGGGGATGCCCTCGGGCTCCCTGGAACACTAACAGACACCTGCGCACCCAGGAGACTGCACCATACCCCGCGGCCGAGCTCCCTAAAAGACTGCAGGGCCCACGGAGCTGCAGGACCCAGAGCAGCTCGGAGGGGCTTGGGCGGCGGCTCCGCATGGAGGGGGCTGCGAGGCCAGGAGCAGCTCGGAGAGGGCTCCAGCAGAGGAAGAGGATCCCTGCGGAGAGGGCTGCGGGGCTCTGGGACCAACTCAGAGGGGCTCGGGCGGCAGCGCCGCGGAGGCGGCTGTGTGGCCGGGAGGGGGAATCCAACAGCGTAGGCACTTGAGCACAGGGTGCCAGGACACAGCCCAGGATTTGGCCTCCCCCTGGGACAGGCAGAGCCCGGGAAGGCCCACGACAGCTAGGACGCTTCTGCCCAGAGCTGAGCAGGTCAGCGTCCCAGCCTTGGCACCTCCAGGTCCTGCAGAGGGAGAGCTCCATAGTTACTGTGGGAGCTGAATCCAGGGCTCCAGAGCTGCCGGCGTCACTGGGATGGTTCCTCCTGGGGCCTCACGGGTTAAACAACCCCCACTGAGCCCTGCACCAGGCAGAGCGCAGAGCAGCTCCCTCAAGAGCTAACACCTGAAAATCAGCACAACAGGCCCCTCCCCCAGAAGACAAGCTAGACGGACAAGTTCCAGGGGAAGTCAACGGACTTAAAGTATACAAAATCAAAAGATACTCTCCCGTGGTTTTTTCTTTTCTTTTCTTTTTTCTTTTCTTTTCTCTTCTCTTCTTTTCTTTTCTTTTCTTCTTTCTTTTTGATTTGTTGCATCCCCCACCCTTTATTCCTTTCTTTCTTTTTCTTTCTCTTTTTCTTCTTTTTTCTTCCTTTTCTCTTTTTCTCTTTTCTTTCCTTCTTTCTCTCCTCTCTTTTTCTCCTTTTCCCAATACAATTGTTTTTGGCCACTCTGCACTGAGCAAAATGAATAGAAGGAAAACCTCACCTCAAAACAAAGAATCAGAAACAGTCCTCTCTCCTAAGAGTTACAAAATCTGGATTACAATTCAATGTCAGAAAGCCAATTC
Organism: Canis lupus baileyi; assembly: GCF_048164855.1. NCBI lineage: Eukaryota > Metazoa > Chordata > Mammalia > Carnivora > Canidae > Canis > Canis lupus. The sequence goes on along the minus strand of NC_132848.1, from coordinate 791,639 downwards.
AGAAGCATGATTATACAGCTACTGGTGGCTCTAGAAAAAAGCATAAAGGGCTCAAGAGACTTCATGACTGCAGAATTTAGATACAATCAGGCAGAAATTAAAAATCAATTGAATGAGATGCAATCCAAACTAGAAGTCCTAATGACGAGGGTTAACGAGGTGGAAGAACGAGTGAGTGACATAGAAGACAAGTTGATGGCAAAGAAGGAAACTCAGGAAAAAAGAGACAGACAAGAGAGCAAAAAGACAGATTAAGGGAAATAAACAACAGCCTGAGGAAGAAAAACCTACTTGTAATTGGGGTTCCTGAGGGCACCAACAGGGACAGAGGGCCAGAATATGTATTTGAACAAATCCTAGCTGAAAACAATCCTAATCTGGGAAGGGAAACAGGCATTCAGATCCAGGAAATAGAGAGATCCCCCCCTAAAATCAATAAAAACCGTCCAACACCTCGACATTTAATAGTAAAGCTTGCAAATTCCAAACATAAAGAGAAGATCCTTAAAGCAGCGAGAGACAAGAAATCCCTGACCTTTATGGGGAGGATCATTAGGGTAACAGCAGACCTCTCCACAGCGACCTGGCAGGCCAGAAAGGGCTGGCAGGATATATTCAGGGTCTTCCATGAGAAGAACATGCAACCAAGAATACTTTATCCAGCAAGGCTCTCATTCAAAATGGAAGGAGAGATAAAGAGCTTCCAAGACAGGCAGGAACTGAAAGAATATGTGACCTCCAAACCAGCTCTGCAAGAAATTTTAAGGGGGACTCTTAAAATTCCCCTTTAAGAAGAAGTTCAGTGGAACAATCCACAAAAACTAGGACTGAATAGATATCATGATGACACTAAACTCATATCCGTGGATAGTAACTCTGAACGTGAATGGGCTTAATGACCCCTTCAAAGGCGCAGGGTTTCAGACTGGATAAAAAAGCAGGACCCAACTATTTGCTGTCTACAAGAGACTCATATTAGACAGAAGGACACCTACAATCTGAAAATAATGGGTTGGAGAACCATTTACCATTCAAATGGTCCTCAAAAGAAAGCAGGGGTAGCCATCCTTATATCAGATAAACTAAAATTTACCCCGAAGACTATAGTGAGAGATGAAGACGGACACTAAATCATACTTAAAGGATCTATCCAACAAGAGGACTTAACAATCCTCAATATATATTCCCCGAATATTGGAGCTGCCAAATATTTAAACCAATTAATAACGAAAGTGAAGAAATACTTAGATAATAATTATCTTATACTTGGTGACTTCAATCTAGGTCTTTCTACCCTCGATAGGTCTTCTAAGCACAACATCTCCAAAGAAACGAGAGCTTTATTTATTTTTTTAATTATTTATTTATTTATTTATGATAGTCACAGAGAGAGAGAGAGAGAGAGGCAGAGACACAGGCAGAGGGAGAAGCAGGCTCCATGCACCGGGAGCCCGATGTGGGATCCGATCCTGGGTCTCCAGGATCGCGCCCTGGGCCAAAGGCAGGCGCCAAACCACTACGCCACCCAGGGATCCCGAAACGAGAGCTTTAAATGATACACTGGAGCAGATAGATTTCACAGATATCTACAGAACTTTACATCCAAACTGAACTAAATAAACATTCTTCTCAAGTGCACATGGAACTTTCTCCAGAATAGACCACATACTGGATCACAAATCGCGTCTGAACCAACACCAAAAGATTCAGATCATCCCCGGCATATTCTCAGACCATAATGCCTTGAAATTAGAACTAAATCATAACAAGAAGTTTGGAAGGACTTCAAACACGTGGAGGTTAAGGACCATCCTGCTAAAAGATGAAAGGGACAACCAGGAAATTGAGGAAGAATTAAAAAGATTCATGGAATCTAATGAGAATGAAGATACAAATGTTCAAAATCTTTGGCATGCAACAAAAGCAGTCCTAAGGGGGAAATACATCACAATACAAGCATCCATTCAAAAACTGGAAAGAACTCAAATACAAAAGCTAACCTTACTCATAAAGGAGCTAGAGAAAAAAACAGCAGCTAGATCCTACACCCAAAAGAATAAGAGATTTAATTAGAATTTGAGCAGACCTCAAGGAAATTGAGACCACAATAAATGTGGAACAGATCAACAAAACCAGGAGTTGGTTCTTTAAAAGAATTAATAACATACATAAACCATTAGCCAGTCTTATTAAAAAGAAGAGAGAGAAGACTCAAATTAATAAAATCATGAAAGAGAAAGGAGAGATCACTACCAACACAAGGAAATACAAACGATTTTAAAAACATATTATGAACAGCTATACGGAAATAAATTAGGCAATCTAGAAGAAATGGATGCATTTCTGGAGCCACAAACTACTAAAACTGGAACAGGAAGAAATAGAAAACCTAAACAGGCCAATAACCAGGGAGGAAATTGAAGCAGTCATCCAAAACCTCCCAAGTCACAGAAGTCCAGGGCCAGATGGCTTCCCCGGGGAAATCTATAAAACATTTAAAGAAACCATACCTATCCTACTAAAGCTGTTTGGAAAGATAGAAAGAGATGGAGTACTTACAAATTCGTTCTATGAAGCCAGCATCCCCTTAATTCCAAAACCAGACAAAGACCCCACCAAAGAGGAGAATACAGACCAATATCCTTGATGAACATGGATGCAAAAATTCTCAACAAGATACTAGCCAATAGGATCCAACAATACATTAAGAATATTATTCACCATAACCAAGTAGGATTTATCCCCGGGACACAAGGATGGTTCAACACTCGTAAAACAATCGATGTGATTCATCATATCAGCAAGAGAAAAACCAAGAACCATATGATCATCTCATTAGAAGCAGAGAAAGTATTTGACAAAATAGAGCATCTATACCTGATCAAAACAGTTCAGAGCGTAGGGATAGAGGGAACATTCCTCGACATCTTAAAAGCCATCTACGAGGTATCCCTGGGTGGCGCAGCGGTTTGGTGCCTGCCTTTGGCCCAGGGCGCGATCCTGGAGACCCGGGATCGAATCCCACATCAGGCCCCCGGTGCATGGAGCCTTCTTCTCCCTCTGCCTGTGTCTCTGCCTCTCTCTCTCTCTCTGTGACTATCATAAATAAATTTAAAAAATTAAAAAAAAAGAATTAGGAATTAAAAAAAAAAGGCCATCTACGAAAAGCCCACAGCAAATATCATTCTCAATGGGACAGCACTGGGAGCCTTTCACCTAAGATCAGGAATAAGACAGGGATATCCACTCTCACCACTGCTATTCAACATAGTAGTGGAAAAAAAAAAACATAGTACTGGAAGTCCTAGTCTCAGCAATCAGACAACAAAAGACATTAAAGGCATTCAAATTGGCAAAGAAGAAGTCAAACTCTCCCTCTTTGCTGATGACATGATACTCTACCTAGAAAACCCAAAACCCTCCCCCGCAAGATTGCTAGAATTCATACAACAATTTGGTAGCGTTGCAGGATACAAAATCAATGCCCAGAAATCAAAGGCATTTCTATACACTAACAATGAGACTGAAGAAAGAGAAATTAAGGAGTCAATCTCATTAACAATTGCGCCCAAATCATACGATACCTAGGAATAAACCTAACCAAGGAGGTAAATGATCTATACCCTAAAAACTATAGAAAACTTCTGAAAGAAATTGAGGAACACACAAAGAGATGGAAAAATATTCCATGCTCATGGATTGGCAGAATTAATATTGTGAAAATGTCAATGTAACCCAGGCAATGTACACGTTTAATGGCAATCCCTATCAAAATACCATGGACTTTCTTCAGAGAGTTAGAACAAATTATTTTAAGATTTGTGTGGAATCAGAAAAGACCCCGAAAAGCCAGGGGAAATTTATTTTATTTTATTTTATTTTATTTTATTTTATTTTATTTTTTATTTATTTATGATAGTGACACAGAGAGAGAGAGAGAGGCAGAGACACAGGCAGAGAGAGAAGCAGGCTCCATGCACCGGGAGCCCGATGTGGGACTCCATCCCGGGTCTCTAGGATCGTGCCCTGGGCCAAAGGCAGGTGCCAAACCACTGCGCCACCCAGGGATCCCAAGTCAGGGGAATTTTAAAAAAGAAAACTATATCTGGGGGCACCACATGCCAGATTTCAGCTTGTACTACAAAGCTGTGGTCATCAAGACAGTGTGGTACTGGCACAAAAACAGACACATAGATCAATGGAACAGAATAGAACCCAGAAGTGGACCTTGAACTTTATGGTCAACTAATATTCGATAAAGGAGGAAAGACTATCCATTGGAAGAAAGACAGTCTCTTCAATAGATGGTGCTGGGAAAATTGGACATCCACAGTCAGAAGAATGAAACTAGACCACTCTCTTTCACCATAAACAAAGATAAACTCAAAATGGATGAAAAATCTAAATGTGAGACAAGAGTCTATCAAAATCATAGAGAACACAGGCAACACCCGTTTTAAACTTGGCCACAGCAACTTCTTGCAAGGTACATCCATGAAGGCAAAAGAAACAAAAGCAAAAATGAACTATTGTGACTTCATCAAGATAAGAAGCTTTTGCACAGCAAAGGATACAGTCAACAAAACTAAAAGACAACCTACAGAATGGGAGAAGATATTTGCAAAAGATGTATCAGATAAAGGGCTAGTTTCCAAGATCTATAAAGAACTTCTTAAAATCAACACCAAAGAGACAAACAATCCAATCATGAAATGGGCAAAAGACATGAAGAGAAATCTCACCGAGGAAGACATTGACATGGCCAACATGCACATGAAAACATGCTCTGCATCACTTGCCCTTAGGGATATACAAATCAAAACCACAATGAGATACCATGTCACACAGTGAGAATGGGGGAAATTAACAAGGCAGGAAACCACAAATGTTGGAGAGGATGCAGAGAAAAGGGAACCCTCTTACACTGCTGGTGGGAATGTGAACTGGTGCAGCCACTCTGGAAAACTGTGTGGAGGTTCCTCAAAGAGTTAAAAATAGACCTGCCCGACGACTCAGCAATTGCATTATTGGGGATTTACACCAAAGATTCAGAAGCAATGAAACGCCGGGACACCTGCACCCCGATGTTTATAGCAGAATGTCCACAATAGCCAAACTGTGGCAGGAGCCTCGGTGTCCATCGAAAGATCAATAGATAAAGAAGATGTGGTTTATGTATACAATGGAATATTACTCAGCCATTAGAAACGACAAATACCCACCATTATGCTGAGTGAAGTAAGTCAATCGGAGAAGGACAAACAGTGTATGTTCTCATTCCTTCAGGGAATATAAATAATAGTGAAAGGGAACATAAGGGAATGGAGAAGAAACGTTTGCGAAATATCAGAAAGGGAGAGAGATCATAAAGACTCCTAACTCTGGGAAAAGAACTAGGGGTGCTGGAAGGGGAGGAGGGCAGGGGGTGGGGGTGAATGGGTGACGGGCACTGAGGGGGACACTTGACGGGATGAGCACTGCATGTTATTCTGTATGTTGGTCAATTGAACACCAATAAAAAATAAATTTATTTTTAAAAAAAGATCAAACAACTACATATTTATGCTGCCAACATGGGAGTACCGAAATATAGAAACCAATTAACAACAAACGTACAGGAACACACTGATAATAATACAATGACTGGGGATTTTAACACCCACTTATGGCAATGGACCAATCGTCTATGCAGAAAATCAACAGGGAAACAATAGCCTTGACACACTGGACCAAAGAGACTCAACAGATATAGTCTGAACATTTCTTCCTAAAGCAGAATACACATTCTTTTCAAGTGCACATGGGACATTCTCCAGAATAGATTATATCATGGACCACAAATCAGCCCTCAACAGGTACAACAGGTACAAGAAGGATGGTATCACACCATGTACATTTTCGGTCCACGACGCTATGAAACTCGAGGTCGACATTAAGAAAAAATTTGGACAGACCAAAAATTCGTGGAGATTATGATCATCCTACTAGAGAATGAATGGAGCAACCAGGAAATTAAAGAGGAAATTTAAAACAAATGAAAATGAAAACATGTTTCTTCAAACCTCTAGGATGTAGCAAAGACAGTCCTTAGAGGGAAGTAGATAGCAATACAGTCCTACCTCAAGAAACAAGAAGTCTCCAATACACAACCCAACACTACACCTAAAGGAGCTGGAAAAGGAATAGGAAACAAAGCCTAAAGCCTACAGAAGAAGGGAAAAATAAAGATGAGAGCAGAAATAAACGATACAGAAACAACGAAACAGTAGAATGGAATAATGAAACTAAGAACTGGTTCTTCAAAATAACTAAGAAAATGGATCAAGCCCTAGCCAGCCTTATCAACAAGAAAACAGAAAAGAACTAAATAAATAAAATCACAAAAGAGATAAGAGAGATCACAATCAACACCAGAAAAATAAGACAATTATAAGGGAATACTATGAAAGATTATACACTAACAAACTGGGAGACCTGGAATAAATGGACAAATCCCTAGAAATGTATAAACGAGCAAAACTGAAATAGGAAGAAATAGAAAATGTGAACACACCCATAACTAGCAAAGGAACCTGGGTGCCTCAGTGGTTGAGCATCTGCTTTGGCTCAGGTCATGATCCCGGGGTCCTGGGGAATCATGTCCCACATCAGGCTCCCTGCATGGAGCCTCATTTTCCCCCTGCCTATACCCCTGCCTCTCTGTGTCTCGCATGAATACATAAATAAAATCTTTAAAAAAGAAAAAAGATAAATGATGAGAAAGGACCCAAATAAAATCACAAATGAAAAAAAGAGTAATAACAACCAACACTAGAGAAATACAAACATTTATAAGAGAACATTATGAAAAATTATATGCCAGCAACCAAGAACCTGGAAGAAATAGATCAATTCCTGGAAATATATAACATAGCAAAAATGACAAAGGAAGAAATAAGAAACTTGAACAGACAGATAACCAGCAACGAAATTGAATCAGCAATCAAGAATCTCCCAACAGGAGATGCTAAGATCAATAGAATAGAATGGAATGGAATGCCGAAACAAGAAACAAACCTGTAACTCTAGGATCCATTAATCGACAACAAGGTAGCAAGGAATATCCAATGGCACAAAGACAGTCTCTTCAAAAAACCCTAACCCTGACCCCAGGATAAGAACAAATAGTGTTGGGAAAACCAGGCAGCCACATGCAGAAGAATGAAACGGGACCACTTTCTTACACCATATATATAAAAAATAAATTCAAAATGGATGAAAGACCTAAATGTGAGACCTGAAACCATACAAAGAAGAAAAGATAGGCAGCAACATCTTTGACGTTGGCCATTGTATCTTCTTTCTAGATATGCCTCTGAGGTGAGGGAAACAAAAGCAAAAATACTATTGAGACTTCATCAAATTCAAAACCTTCTGCAAAGTGAAAGAAACAACCAACGCTAAAAGGCAACATACAAAATGAAAGGAGATATTTGTAAACAACACATCCAATAAACAGTATGCAAAATACGTAAAGCAAATATAAATCTCAGCATCCTAAACACAAATTATCCAACTGCAGATGGGCAGAAGACATGAATGGACTTTGTCTCTGAAAGTCATCCAGATGGCCACCAGACACCGAAAGACACTCAGCGTCACCCATCATCAGGGAAATGCAAATGAAAACCACAATAAGATGTCACCTGACAGCCGTCAGAATGGCTAAAATTAACAACAGAAGAAACAACAGGTGTTGTTGAGGCTATAGAGAAGAGGGAGCCCCCTTACACTCCTGGTGGACATGCGAACAGGTGCAGCCACTGTGGAAAACACTGTGGGGGGTCCTAGAGACGTTAAAAATAGGGGATCCCTGGGTGGTGCAGCGGTTTGGCACCTGTCTTTGGCCCATGTCGCGATCCTGGTGACCCGGGATCGAATCCCACGTCGGACTCACAGTGCACGGAGCCTGCTTCTCCCTCTGCCTGTGTCTCTGCCTCTCTCTCTGTGACTATCATAAAAAAATTAAAAAAAGAAGTTAAACATAGAGCTACCCTACGATTCCAAAATTGCAGAGCTAGGTATTTACCCCAAGGATACAAAAGTCGTTTAGTAGATTCCAAGTGGGACACGCAGCCCAGTGTTTGTAGCAACGTTATCAACAACAGCCAAACTGTGGATACAGCCCAGATGTCCATCGAGTGATGAATGGGCAGAGACGATGTGGTAAATATACCCACTGCGACATCACCGGGTCATCAGAAGCGATGAAATGAAGCCATTTACAATGACGTGGGAGAAATGGAAAGGACTTATGCTCAAGGAACTCAGTCAGTCAGAGAAAGATACCAAATACCATACAATTGCATTCACATGTGAATTTTAAGAAACCAGACAAACTGGCAAAGGGGCACAGGGGGATGAGAGAAGCAAACAAAAAAACACTTTCTTAACCACAGAGAATAAACTAATAAATACCAGAGGAAGGTGAGGGGGATGGGGAATCAGGGGATGGGGATAGTGGAGGGCACCTGTGGCCAGTACCAGGCGTTGTATCCAAGGGTTGAATCACTATGTGGTAAACCTGAAACTATATCATTCTGTGTATACAAACAGGAATTTGAGTAAAACTATTTTTTTTAATTTTTATTTATTTATGATAGTCACAGAGAGAGAAAGAAAGGCAGAGACACAGGCAGAGAGAAGCAGGCTCCATGCACCGGGATCCCGACGTGGGAATCGATCCTGGGTCTCCAGGAAGGCGCCCTAGGCCAAAGGCGGCGCCAAACCGCTGCGCCACCCAGGGATCCCCAAGTAAAACTTTAAAATAATAATAGGTAGTATTGATGAAACATGTACGCACTAGAGATAAAATCAGAAAGGCAACTGAAAATCCAAATAAAGAGTCTTTAGAGCCACAAATCCCCTCCTTAGCTCAGCTCGGGAGAAGCCTGCTATGTCTATTCTGACCCCATCAGAAGGCTGGATTTTGATTCTCTGGGGAGGCCACTGACTTGGTGGAGTCAGGCTATCTTTGAACCCAAAACCTAAATAGAGTGCATAAAACTAAGCGGCCCAAGATCCTAGGAGTCCCAGTGCAGGCACATGCCAGACCCAAACTCTAACCATACACAGACATAACTCTAACCCTACACTTAATCCTAATGTTAACTTAGCCCTTAAACAAGACCCATCACTAATCGAAAAACAAACAAAAACCCCAAGACCAAAACACATTCACTGAACCTTTCTGCCAACCCTCACCCTAACTCCTAAACGTAGGTTCACCTAAACTTAGGTTTCCTTAATCCTGACCCCTACCTTAAATCTAACCCGAACCCTAACCTCTAACCCTAACCTTAATATAAGGTATTCAAATCCTATTCCTAACCTTAACCTGTACCCTAACCCTAACCCTGTAATACTAATCCTATCTCATACCCCAAACTGTACCCTAACCCGTACCCTAAAACCAACCCCTAACCCACTCCCTAACCCTATATCTTACCCTTTTCCAAAACCGTACCCTGACCCTGACCTGACCCTAACCCTAACTTGTAACCAAACCTTAACCCTAACCCTAGCCCTAACCCCTATCCTAATCCTAACCCTCACTCTAACCCTAAACCTAGCCCTAAGTTTAACTGTAACCCTTAACTCTAACCCCTAACTCTAACCCCTAACCATAACTCACACCCTCACCCCTAACCCTAACTGCAAACCTAAGCCCAACCCTAACTCTAACCATAACCCTAACCCCAACCTCTAACCTCCTGCCCTAATCCCTAGAGCCTAAACCCTAACCCTAACACTAAATCCTGTCCCTTACCCTAACCCCCATCCTAACTCTTAACACTGACAAATACCCTTATGCCTCACCTAACCTCTAATTCGTAATCATAAGCATATTCACTAACCCCTAACATCTAACCTAAGGCTAACCACCAACTTCCTCCCCTCTCCTCACCCTACCATTCATTCTACACTTTCACTTACCCTGTGGTTCTGAGGAGTCCCTTCTGATGTGGAAGTGGCCCCCAACAGCTCCTCCAGATTCCTCCAAGGGGTTCTGAGGAAGCCAGGCTCCTGTGAGTGCGGACGTGGCCCCACGTGTTCCTGAGTCATAGTCAGCGGGTCCTGAGGACGCTGGGTCTCCTGTCACTGTGGACTATGCCTCACATCCTCTGGAAGCCTCACAGCAGGTCCTCAGGGTGCCGGGGGCTCCTGTCACCCTGGACATGGCCCCACGTCCCCCAGAAAACTCACCGCGGGTCCTGAGGAGGCTGTGGGCTCCTGTCAGCATACACGCAGCCCCTTATGTCCCGAAGCCAAAGTGCAGGTCCTGAGGAAGACAGGGTACCTGTCAGCATTGACGTGGCCCCACATTTTCCTCAAACCTCACCATAAGACCTGAGGAGGCTGAGGGCTCCTGTCAGCATGGATGTGGCCCCAAATCTTCCCAAAACTTCACAGTGGGTCCTGAGGAGGCTGGAGACTCCTGTCACTATGGATGCGGCACCCACATTTTTCTTAGGCCTCACCACAGGCCCTGACAAAGCTGGGGTCTTCTGTCCCCATGGACGCATCCACACATTTCCCCAAGTCTACACCAGGGGTCCTGAGGAAGCCAGCGTCCTGCTGTGTCCATGTGGCCCCAAATCCTCCCGAAGTGTCGCCGAGGGTTCTGAGGAGGCTGGGGCTCCTGTAACCATGAATGCGGCCCCCAGCTTCCAGAAGCCTCAACTTATGTCCTGAGGGACCCGGGAGCTCCTGCCAGAGTGAACGCATCGCCACATCTTCCTGAAGCCTCCCCACAGGTCCTGAGGCAGCTCAGGGACTCCTGTCAGTGTGGATGCAGGCCCATATCTTCCTGAAGCCTCCCCGGGGGTCGTGAGGCTGCTCAGGGGTGCCTCTCAGCGTGGATGCGGGCCCACAATTTCCTGATACCTCCCTGCGGGTCCTGAGGTGCTCAGGGCTCCTGTCAGCGTGAATGTGGGCCCACATCTTCCAGAAGCCTCCCTGCGGGTCCTGAGGCGGCCCAGGGGCTCCTGTCAGGGTGGATGTGGGCCCACATATTCCTAAAGCCTCATCGCGGGTCCTGAGGAGACCGGGGTTCCTGTCAGCATGAATGTGACCCAATTTCCCCCTGAAGACTCCCCGCGGGTCCTGAGGAGGCTGCAGCTCATCAGCATAGACGCGTCCCCATGTCTTCCGCAGGCCTCCCCAGCACAGGCTGGCTCCTGTTAGTGCAGGCAGAGGAGGCCTACTGCACATGCATGCCCCATGGGAGGGGCCTGGGCTCAGGCGCCCCCTGCGGGATGCTCAGGCGCTACAGGAGACTGTGCAGGAGGCAGCGGGTGCTCTCTGGGCTGCACCTGCCTCCTTTCAGGCTTCATCTGGGGCCTGTTAGCTTTGGAAACATCTCACTGAAAAGGAGCCCAACAGCCGGCTTCCCCAGAAATACTTAAGGACAAGGGATTGGAGCCCACAGGACGTGAAAGGAAATGTGGACCAGACTTTTACCACGTCCTGCAAAACTCACTCAACCCTCTTCCACTGTGGGCGGGACCGCGGGTTGGTGCAGCCGCCCTGGAAACAGTGTGGAGGCCCCTCAGGAAGTTACAAATAGAGCCGCCCTGCAACCAGCAGGTGAACGGCCTGGAGCTCACTCCGAAGATACAGATGCAGTGAGACTTGGGACACCTGCACCCCAATGTCCACAGCAGCCGGGTCCACAGTAGCCACACTGTGGGAGGACCCTCGGTGTCCGCTGCCAGATGATGGATAAAGAGGATGGGAGATAGATGATGGTCATAGAGAGAGGAATGGAACTCAGCTATCAAAGAGAAGGAAATCTTGCCATTTGCAATGATGTGGATAGAACTAAAGGGATCATGTTAAGTGAAGTAAGTCAGTCGGAAAAGAGAATGACGTGTGGTTTCATTCATAGGTGGAATTAAAGAAGCAAAGCAGATGAACAACTGTAAAGGGAAGGAAAAACAAATAAGATGAAAACAGATGCAGGAAATACAGACTCTTAATGATAGGAAACAAACTGAGGGTCGCTGAAGGGGGCGGATAACAGGGGACCGGCATGAAGGAGGTCACGTGATGTCACGAGCACTGCTGTTATCTCCAACTGGTGAATCCCTGAATTCTTCCTCTGAAAGTGTAATACGCTATACGTTAATTAATTGGGTTTAAATTAAGTTAAAAAAATCAGTTCTATCAGAGCACATTTCCTTCTGTACTCTCTGTTTTGCTCATTCAGCTTATGCCGGGACCACCCCCGTGGGTCTGGTTTGTCTAAGTAGGCTCCACGCCTCGTCCATGGCCCAACACAGGCCTAGAACTCACGACCCCTGAGATCAGGACTGGAGGTGAGGTCAGGAGTTGGATGCTTAACCGACGGAGCCAGCCGGGGGCCCGAGAACCACACTGCTTTATCCTGTGTCTCTGTGACATCTTTTGAAATAGGAAAGTGCTGCGTCCCACTCTGTCATGCTTCTCCAATACTGATTTGCTCTCCGGGGTCATTTGTTGTGGGGGTTGGATGTTATGGGTTTTGTTTTTTTTTCCTATTTCTAAGATCTGCCACCATGATTTTGATAGGAATGACATGAAACTGAGGGTGGCTTCAGGAACTGCGGACATTTTCACAAGATGAGGCTCCGACCCCACGAGCCCAGGACGGCCTCCCAGAGCCTGGTATGGCTCAGTGCACAAGACTTGTGCTCCTTTGGTTCAGTCTCATTATTTATTCTCCTTGATGCTCCTGAGAAGGCCTTCACGTCCTTCCTTTCCTTCCTGAGTGCTCATTGTCGGGACACAGCAAGGCTACTCTGCTTTGTAGGGTCAGTTTGTGTCCCTTTACTTTACTGAGCTCACTCCTTAGTTCTAACAGGTTTTGGTGGAGGCTCTTGGGTGTCCTGTTTCTAGTACCGCGTCTTCAGCAAATAGGGACAGTGTGACGTCCCCCTTCCATGTGTGGAACCTTTGCTGTTTACAGCTTAATGTCCTAGAAAGCCCCACAATTGAATCAAAACTGAGCCCAGGCCAAGGGCAGGAAGCCCCTATTAGAATGAGAACAGGGCTCAATGCCCTTGAAGGTCCCATATCAAAATGTAAACAGAACTTGAGGAATTGCTCCAGCCCTTCTTGAGGTCCCCAAGACCAGCCCTTAAAACTAAGCTAAAACCTACCTCGGGTCCAAGTCCCTGATCAGCAATGTCGGGTATACTTGGACACAAGATCAAGCTTGTAAATAATCCCTCGTGTGTTTGCATCGGAATCGGCTTCTTGGTGGTTTCTCATATTCGCAATCTTGGGCACAACAGTCTGAGATAAAAAACAAAACCAAAAGAAACTCAGACGCGGGCAGAGTGAAAGCAGGGTTCTGAGAGAAGCGGCAGGGAACCGGGGGCTTGGCAGCTCTTCTGTGGTGGGCCTGCAGACTGGGGGGCGGAATCCTCAGTCCTAGAGCTAGAGGACCAGCGTCCCCACCCGCCTCCCCCCCATCAGACCCGAGTCTCAGGGAGCAGCACAGCACTGCCCGCTGGAGGCCAGAGGTAATGATGCCCACCCCGTCACTGATCCCCGCAGGTGCATCTCCCAGGCAGATGTGCACCTGACAATCAGCGCCACATCCCATCGCCAGACACCACACAGACCACTCGCTGCCACCAAGTTGTCAGACCACAGAGGCCCGGAGAGGAGGCCCGGAGACACATTTGCCTCTCGCAAAACTTGCGCCCCTATCGAACGAAATCCTTTCAAGCGAAGCTTACAGAAGGTCTGCATGTGGGATGTTCAAGTCCTAAGCTCAAACCAAAGGAGTGTGCATGCCTTGGAGGCAGCTGTCCGCTGGGAGCCAAATTGACAAGGCAGACACTTGGTTCACACTCCGCCACACTCACGCATACAATGAAATGCTGTGGAAGCAGAACGTACAGGCAGTCAGGATGGGGGAGGTACAGGCCATAAGCTCAACTCTCAGAAGTGTGTATGCTTTGCATCCGATGACTGCTAGACACTTATAGAGATGAGGAATACCCGAGCTACACTCTAATTGAACAAGGACGTTGGCAATCGCTATATTGAACTCAGATACACGTGTACAGTCCTGACACTTCCACTCGCATTTCTCCAACCTCTTTTAGCACCTAATGTAAGGAAGTTAGCAGCTATGACTATGGGTAGGCAGGATGAGGGAGGGTCCTGCCCTGATCTCAGCTCTCACAAAAGACCATGCCTAGAAGCCCGCTTTCAACTAGCTGTGTTCTAATGGCCGTGAGACCATAGCAGTCTTCTAACTCAGGAGGTTTGAAGAATACCACTCTACTGTACCTGGAGACACCTTCCAGGCCTGCACTATTCCACTTTCTTCTCACAAGCTTCTGACAAACGTCTCTGGTGAAGATGTTCAAAACTCATTCTGCAGGCAGTGTGGAACTGTGAGGGACTAGGTGTGAGCTCAACTCTCGGGAGAGAGATGCTTTTGGACTCAGAGTTCAGCTAGCTTCTCATGTATGGAACTTAGTATGTAGCACCTGTCTAAGACAGGAATTACTAGGAAATCGCTGGATTGAGCTTGGAGGCACTAGTCTTGTATGCCGGGATTTTCCACTTACCTCTCACAACACTTCAGTCACGCATCAAGCCTAGGCCTGTTAGCAGCAAAGTGTACCTGCAGGCAGGATGTGGGAAGTACAGGCCATAAGCTCAACTCTCAAAAGTGTGTACAACTGGGAGGCAAATGTCTGCTACCCACTCGTACATGGGAGTTAGAAACTAGCTACACTCTAATTGAACAAGGACGTTGGCAATCACTGTATTGAACTCAGATACACGTGAGTACCATCCTGACACTTCCACTTGCATTTCTCCAACCTCTCCCAGCACCTAAGATAAGGACGTTAGCAGCTATGACTATGGGCAGGCAGGATGCAGGAGGGTCCTGCCCTGAGCTCACGTTTCAAAAGGAGACCTGCCTCGAAGCCAGCTTTCTACTTACTGCGTTCTGATGGCCATCAGAACGTGGCAGCATTGTAATTCAGGATGTTCCATGAATACCGCTTTACTGCACCTGGAGACACAACCTTGAAGCCTGCAGCTTGCCCCTTGCATCCCATGAGCTTCTGACAAACATGTCTAGTGAGGATGTTCGTAACTGTATCTGCAGGCAGTGTGGAACTGGGAAGGACCACGTTTCAGCTCAACTCTGAGAGGGAAGTTCCCCAGAGAGACAGCTTTCAGCTAGCTACTCAGGTTTGGAAGTTAGTATGTAGCTCCCATCTGAGGGAGGAATTCCTCAGAAGTTGCTGGATTGAACTAACACACATTTGTCTCTCGCAAAACTTGCGTCCCGTATCGAACAAAATCCTTTGGAAGCTAAGCGTAAAGGTGGTCAGCATGTGGGAGGTTCAAGTCCTAAGCTCAATCCAAAGGTGTGTGCATGCCTTGCAGGCAGCTGTCCGCTGGGAGCCAAATTAACAAGGCAGACACTTGGTTCTCACTGCGCTACTCTCCTGCATACAACGAAATGCTGTGGAAGCAGAACGCACAGGCAGTCAGATGGGGGAGGTACAGGCCATAAGCTCAAATCTCAGAAGTGTGTATGCTTTGCAGGCCGACGTTGCTAGACACTTATCGAGGCGAGGTATACCCGAGCTACACTCTAATTGAACAAGGACGTTCGTAATCGCTATATTGAACTCAGATACACATGAGTACAGTTCTGACACTTCCACTCGCATTTCTCCAACATCTCCCAGAACCTCACTTAAGGATGTTAGCAGCTATGACAATGGGCAGGCAGGATGCGGGAGGGTCCTGCCCTGAGCTCAGCTCTCACAAGAGAGCATGCCTAGAAGCCAGCTTTCAACTAGCTGCGTTCTAATGGCCGTGAGACCATAGCAGTCTTCTAACTCAGGAGGTTCGAAGAATACCACTCTACTGCACCTGGAGACACCTTGCAGGCCTGCATGATTCCACTTGTGTCCCACAAGCTTCTGACAAACGTCTCTGGTGAAGATGTTCAAAACTCATTCTACAGGCAGTGTGGAACTGTGAGGGACAGGGTGTGACCTCAACTCTCGGAAGAGAGATGCTTTTGGACTTGGGGTTCAGCTAGCTTCTCACGTATGGAACTTAGTATGTAGCACCTGTCTACTACAGGAATTACTAGGATATCGCTGGATTGAGCTTGGAGGCACTAGTCTTGTATGCCGGGATTTTCCACTTACCTCTCACAACACTTCAGTCACGCATCGAGCCTAGGCCTGTTAGCAGTGAAGTGTACCTGCAGGCAGGATATGGAAAGTACAGGCCAAAAGCTCAACTCTCAGAAGTGTGTATGCTTTGCAGGCCGATGTCTGCTAGACAGTTATCGAGGCGAGGTATACCCGAGCTACACTCTAATTGAACAAGGACGTTGGCAATCGTTGTATTGAATTCAGATACACGTGAGTACAGGCCTCATGCTTCCACATGCATTTCTCACAACCTCTCCCAGCACCTAATATAAGGATGTTAGCAGCTATGTCTACAGGCCGGCAGGATGCGGGAGGGTCCTGTCTTAAATTCAGCTCTCAAAAGGAAGCATGCCTCGAAGCCGAAAGTCAGGAGGTTCAATGAATACCGCTCTACTGCACCTGGAGACACAACCATTGAAGCCTTCAACTTGCCCCCTGCGTCCCATGAGCTTCTGGCATACATCTCTAGTGAGGATGTTCAAAACTCTATCTGCAGGCTGTGTGGAACTGTGAGGACTACGTGGGGTCTCACCTCTCAGAATCAAGTTCCCCTGGACACTGCGTTCAACTAGCTTCTCTTGTATGGAAGTAGTAGCAATGTATGAGAGGAATTCCTCAGTAGTCGCTGGATTGAGTTTCAAGACACATGTCTCCTGGCCTGCACCTTCCAATTGCCTCTCACACAACTTCTGTCCCGCAACAAACCTAGGCCTGTTAGAAGCGAAGTGTACATGCAGTCAGTGTGGGACCCAGGAAATTTCTTTTTATTTATTTATGATAGTCACACAGCGAGAGAGAGATAGAGAGGCAGAGACATAGGCAGAGGGAGAAGCAGGCTCCATGCACCGGGAGCCCGACATGGGATCGATCCCGGGTCTCCAGGATCACACCCCTGGCCAAAGGCAGACGCTAAACCGCTGCGCCACCAACTGATCCTGGGACCCAGGAAATTTAACAAAAATCCCCTACTCCTGGACAAGCAGAGGAGGACAGATGCCATTTTGTGCTACAGCTGTCACCCTCTGTATGACCCCTACATAACCTGCTTATTGCTTAAGGCGCTGCTCCACCCTAGTCAAGCTTTTGGGCACACGCTACTCAGAAATCGGCCCATAACAAAGTAACCCTGCTTTGTGCCAGCCAAAACTGCGCGCCAATTCTGACCAAAGTAATAGGCCAGCTCAAATTGATACTATAGGGTAATATGTAATTCAATCGGCCACCTGCGTGTGGACCGACATGACTGTGCAACTTTCTGTGTATCCCATGGGCCACTGCCCCTATAAAGCTGCTATGCCTCTTAGTCTTGGGGTCCAAGTCCCTGCTCTGCTGTGTCAGGTATACTTAGACCCACGCTCCAGCTTGTGAATAAATCCTCTTGTGTTTGCATCGGTGTCGGCTTCTCGGTGGTTTCTAGGATTCACAATCTTGGCCACAACATTTGGGGGCTCGTCCGGGATCTGAGAGACCTCCAGGACCTTATCCGGAGGATTTCACGCGTGGTGAGTGCACTCAACTTTTTCCACCTTTTGCGTGCATATTCTCTATGAGCTCTAACCTGTAGGAATTCCAATCTGTATTAGGTCAGCATTGACTTAGGCGGATGCGCTGGTGGGCCATCAACCGGGGGTCTTGAGGAGATGTCCCTTGCCCCTGCCTGGAGGATGGAGGTCCTATCTGTAAGGAGGATGGAGGTCCTCATCTGTATGGAGGATGAGCGTCCTCATATGTAAGTAGGATGGGGTCGTCATCTGTATGGATGACGGGGGTCCTCATCTGTAAGGAGGACGGGGGTCCTCATCTGTATGGAGGACGGGGTCCTCATCTGTAAGGAGGACGGGGGTCCTCCTCTGTATGGAGGACGGGGGTCCTCATCTGTAAGGAGGACAGGGGTCCTCATCCGTAAGGAGGACAGGGGGTCCTCATCCGTAAGGAGGATGGGGGTCCTCGTCTGTATGGAGGACGGGGGTCCTCATCTGTAAGGAGGGCTGGCTGCCAGCCCTTCGGATTACTTTCTGTCTTGTCTCCGCAGCTGCACTAGAACGTTTGTCTGTTACTGTGCTCTTCTTACCTCTTTGCACGCTGGTCTGTGTTACCTGTTTGTGTGCTGGTCTGTGTTACTGTGTTCTTGTTAACAGTGTGTTTGACTGTGTTATTTGTGAACTGTCATAACTGTCTGTGCCTTGGTGTGGACAGGGGACATAATGGGACAGATGCAAACCATACCCTTGTCTCTTATGCTCTCCCACTTCTCGGATGTTAGGGAAAGAGCTCTTATTGTGAGCATAGACATACAGAGAGAGAGATTCCAAATTTATTGCATATCAGAATGGCCAACCTTTGACGTGGGATGGCCCCGAGAAGGAAATTTTCACCTACCTATTATCTTACAGGTTAAGGCCGTGAACTTCAGGGACAAACCAGATGGCCACCCTGACCAGATGCCCAACATCCTGGCCTGTCAGGACATGATCGAGAATTCCCCTCCTTGGCTAAAACCCGTTTTTACTCCCCAAAGCACACAACTCGCCTGAAGGTAAGGAGAGACTCCGGGTCCACCGCCAGACTCTAATGGCAGGTCTCCAGGCTGCCGCGTGCAAGACTACCAATCTGGCCAAGGTCTATGATGTGAGACAGGGTAAGGATGAGAGTCCAGCAGCCTTCTTAGAGGGAGCAATAGAGGCTTTTAGGCAGTACACCCCTATGAACCCAGAAGCCCCGGAAACAAGGCCGCAATTATCATGGCTTTTGTTAACCAGGCCGTTCTGAACATTAAAAAGAAATTGCAAAGAGTAGAGAGACTGGGAGAGAAGAGCTTGCAGGACTTAGTGATAATAGCAGAACGAGTCTATAATAGAAAAAGTCCGGAAGAACTGCATGTTACCACCCCACACGCTATTAAAGGGGTACTCAAACAGCCCCCAGACAGCTGGATCAGCAATGCCCATCTGACCCATTATCAGAGCCTACTGCTAAACCCCACCAGAATTTTATTTAAGCCACCGACAACCCTGAATCTGGCAACGCTACTCCCTAACCCAGACTGGGACCCCCCTCTGCATGACTGTCAAGAAATTTTGGCACAGGTGTACGGAATCAGAGCTGATCTCCAGGACCAGCCACTGCCAAACGCCAATGCCACCTGGTACACGGACGACAGCAGTTTTGTCCGAGAAGGAGTCCGATTTGCGGGGGCAGCCATACCATAACCACGGAGACAGAGACCGTCTGGGCGGAGCCATTGACAGCCTAAATGTTGGCTCAATGGGCAGAACTGATCCCACTGGCCAAGGCACTGACCATGGAGGAAGGTAAACGAATAAACATCTACACCGACAGCAGGTACGCCTTTGCCACCGCTCACATTCACGGAGCCCTTTACAGAGAGAGAGAGAGCTTCTGACAGCAGAGGCAAAGACTGTTAAAAAGAAAACGGAGATTCTTGAACTCCGGAGGACCCTCTGGCTGCCCAAGGCCCTAGCCATCATCCACTGTCCGGGGCACCAAAAGGCAGACACACCAGTAGCCAGGGGAAACCGGCTAGCCGATTTAAAAGCAAAGGAGGTGTCCCTTTTGGTGACCCAGGTCTTAGCAACCACGCTACCTGATCTGGGGGAACGGAACCTGCCGGACACCCCCAACTATAGTGATGCTGACTTACACTGGATCAAACGCTTGCCTATGACCCAGTGATTGTGTGGCTGGTGGAGGGCCACAGACTCCAGTATCATCTTGCCAGAGGAACTGGGACGGCGAGTCCTATCCAAAACGCATCGGAGTACTCACACGGGAACAAGGAAGATGGAAGACCTCATACGACATGCAAAGATCACTATTAAAGACTCTCGAGCAAAGATCGAGCAGATCGTGGCAAGCTGCCACTCATGCCAGTTAACTAATGCCACCGCCCATGGATCTAACCCAGGCACCTGGCTCCGGGGGGACCGCCCAGGAGCCAACTGGGAAGTAGACTTCACTGAGGTAAAACCTGGAAAATATGGGTACAGGTATTTATTAGTGTTTGTAGATACTTTTTCAGGATGCACAGAGGCATTTCCTACCAAACATGAAACGGCACAGACCGTGACCAAGAAACTACTGGAAAACATCTTACCGAGGTATGGCTTTCCTGTTAAGATTGGGTCAGACAAGGGCCCAGGATTCTTCTCTAAGGTAACACAGGGAGTGGCACTAGTACTTGGGGCAGATTGGAAATTAGATTGTGCATATAGGCCCCAGAGCTCAGGACAGGTAGAGAGGATGAACAGAACATTAAAGGAGACCTTAACTAAATTAGCCCTGGAGACTGGCGGGGACTGGGTGACTCTCCTCCCCTTCACCCTATATCGGGTGAGGAACTCCCCATATAAGATGGGACTGACTCCCTACGAGATCATGTTCGGTCTTCCTCCACCTGTTATCCCCATTTTAAAACTTGAGGTGCTTGCTGAATTTGATGATCACCATCTTCTCTCCCTCCAAATGTCATGAACCCATGAGCAGGTGTGGCCTAAGCTGAGGGCCCTCTATGAGACTGGGCCACCCCCGGATCCCCATCGATATCAGCCAGGTGACTGGGTGTACATGTGTACGTGTGGAGATACCAACACCGGACACTTCAACCTCGCTGCAAGGGACCTACACCCTGATCCTGACCACTCCCAATGCTCTCAAGGTCGACAGGATTACTCCCTGGTCCACTACACCCACGTCCAGCCAGCTGACCCACATACCGTTCTCAAGAACTTTGTTCCAGAATGGAAAAGCCACCCGGACAAGGACAATCCCCTAAAGCTAAGAGTGCACCGTTCTCACTAATTTCACACCTCCAAGACTCCCTAGTCTGAGGTTGTCCTTCAAAATAGAAAGGGATTAGACTTAGTCTTCTTACAACAAAGGGTGTGTGTGTGGTGTGTGTGTGGGGTATGTGCTGCCTTAAACGTAGAATGCTGCTTCTTCACTGGAATATAAATGGCAGCGAGAACAGCAACAAGGTTGGTTAAAATCCTGGTTTAATCATTCCACCTGGCTCACCCTAAGAGCAACCTGGACCCTTGATTGGATCCTGCATAGGATCCTCTGAAAAAGGGGGGAATGTGGGACCCAGGAAATTTAACAAAAATCCCCTACCCCTGGACAAGCAGAGGAGGACTGATTCCATTTTGTGCTACACCTGCCACCTCCTGTATGACCCCCACATAACCTGCTTATTGCTTAAGGCGCTGCCCCACCCTAGTCGAGCCGCTGGGCACACCCTAATCGGAAATCGGCTCAGAACAATGTAACCCTGCTTTGTGCCCGCCAAAACTGCGCGCCAATTCTGACCAAAGTAATAGGCCAGCTAAAATGGATACTATAGGGTAAGATGTAATTCAATCGGCCACCTGCGTGTGGACCGACATGACTGTGCACCTTTCTGTTAATCCCATGGGCCACTGGTCCCTATAAAGCTGATACGCCGCCTCTTAGTCTCGGGGTCCAAGTCCCTGCTCCGCAGTGTCGGGTATATTTGGACCCATGCTGGAGCTTGTAAATAAACCCTCGTGTGTTTGCATCGGTGTCAGCTCCTTGGTGGTTTCTCGTATTTGCAATCTTGGGCACAAGACCAGGGCCTGCTGCCCTGACCTCCCTTCCAGGGCCACACTGACCGCCCCACAGGCCCTCTGTGCCCGAGGCACACAGGCACGGGGATGCGGGGAGGGGAGGAAGTGCCCCGGAACCCGACCAGCCCGGGCCCCCAGGACAGAGGGAGCACAGACCTCCTAGGTCGCTTTGCACAGACCCTGGTGACCTGAGGCTCCCTGACTGTCACTCTGTCCCAGCCCCTCCTGGCCCGGGGGCACGGGCTGAGTCCCAGTAAAGTCCGTGGGGTCCTGACCCTGGTGTCTGGCCGCCCCTGGTAGGCAAGTGGGGACGTCAGCTGTGTGTATGCCTGGCGGCGCCCCTGCAGGGGCTGGTTGGGGCCTGGGTGGTGCCCCTCCTCCTCTCTGGGGGTCTCTCCACGCCCCGTGCACAGAGTTCCTGGAGACACAGAAATGGGCTGGCTGTGCATTCTCGCACCACAACACTTTCTTGACTTGCTACAGCAAACGGGCTCAGAGCCGAGGGTGCCCACCTTCCCCTGGGGAGGGAGCCCTTTCTGTCCTTCAGGCGAGGGCAAGAATCACACGGGGTGGGGGGGCGGGGGCTGGACTCCCCCACCTGGAAGAATGTGTGGACTCCGTTTGGGGGCGTGTGTCCCCCAAACACAGGTTTCAGCCTGAGAGACGGTTCTGAGGACAGCAGAGCTGACCTGGACCTGCAGCTCATGGGCTCCTGCGCTGGGTCCCTTCAGGGCAGCTGGACCCCGGCCTCGGGCCCCCTGGGGCCCCAGCACCTGGAGGAGCCTGCCTCCTGCTGTGGGTGTTGGTGGGGCCCACCAGCCTACCCCTGTTCTCCCCACCCTCGGGTGTCCCGGGATCCCCAGGGCTGCCCTAGGTCAGCGACCCGGATCTGTGGGGCACGCCCAGGGCCCAGGAGGACACATCCAGCTGTGGGAGGACTCGTTCAGCCTAGAGCCAGAATCCAGGCCCGGCCAGACTAATGGATCCCGTTAGTCTTTGTGTTGGGCCTGGGGAGGGCTCAAATCACCCCAGCCCCCACAGAGCCCAGGGCCAGGCCAGCCCAGGTCCCTCTGGGTTAGGGGCTGGTGTCCTGTGCAGGGTGTGCCGCCCTCCAGGACGGACAGTGGGAGGAGGCAGGGCACAGTGCATCCTGTGTTCCATCCACCTGCACCCACCCTGTCAGGGGCTCCCGGCCTTCCCTCTTCCCTGCAACCCCTGGGTACTCTATGGGACGCCAGGGCATCTGATGGGAGTAGGCTGTCCAGAGAACCCCGGGGAGGCTGAGCATGTCCCACAGGGGGCAGCTGCACTGGGTGCTTGCTGGGGGCCGATGGTGTTGGGCAGAGGTATGATGGTGGTGGAGTGTGGGGGAAGGTGTAGGGGGGAAGGTGTGGGGGTATAGTGTGGTCAGGGATTGTGTGGGGGTGTGAGGGGGATGGTGTAGGGGGGATGGTATGGGGACAATGCCATGGGGAATGATGATGTAGGGGATGGTGTGGGGGTGGGGAATGAGCAGGATGGCTCAGGGTGCCTGCAGACACAGGGCATCCTCTTTCTCTAAGATGCACACGGAGACGTCTACAGATAATGGCGACCCCAGTCTGGGGTTTGCTGTGACACCTGCCCCAGGGGCCCCGTATGGTCAGTGCAGGGCCCTGGCTGGACCGGGGGCATTATCTGGGGGTCATCACACTATGTATGTTTACAAATTGCAAATTGTCTCAAATGAAATGCATAGACTTTAGAAATATATAAAGCATCGAGGGTGGGTGTCACCCTGACCCGTCCGGCCCTCATCGGATCGATGTGTGTCCTGTTCTAGCCACGGCCATGCCGCCTGGCCCCCAGGTCCCCTTACTGCCCCCCACGGCTCCACCCCAGCCCCTTGCCTTTCAGGCGGCTGTCCCTCAACCCTTTGGAGTTCAGCTCACATGGCAACCCCTGGAGGCCCCATCCTAGTGGCCTCCTCATCCCCGAACTCCGGGTGTGGGGGCACGGGGGTCATCCCCAGCACCTTACCATGCGGCGGTGTGTTGTTGGCTGCTGTTGCTACCCCCGGCCTCAGAAGCCCCGTGTTTCCTACCCAGAAGCCCCCAGGCCTCCCCTGGGGCCTGGAACCCCCTCCCCCGGCCCAGGAGCCTCACCCGACCCCATAGCGGGCCCAAAACATGGTGTGGCTGCCGAACGTCCTGTTGACGTCCAGGCCTATCTGCGTGATGTCCCTGGAGGAGACCAGGGCCTCCTCCTTCATTTCCTGCGGGAAAACCGGGGAGGAGGAGCCGGCATCAGGGACACAGACCCCGACCTGTCACCAGATGCCGTCCTGGGCAGGGAGCCCTGGGGCCACCATGGGAGTGTGTCCTGCCAAAACCTCCTTCCTTCCCCTGGGAGGCCGGGGATGGCGGCAGTGCGCACCATGCCCATGGGACTTCTGTGAGGGCCTGTGCCCAGCTGTTGTGGGCTGGGAGGTGACTGAGGGTCAGCCTGGGTGGGAGGGGACAGGGGGTCAGCCCAGGTGGGGAGGTGACATGGGGGTGTTGTGCTCAAGATTGTGAATCCGAGAAACCACTAAGGAGCCAACACCGATTCAAACACAGGAGGGTTGATTTACCAACTCGAGCTTGCGTCCAAGTATACCCGACAGGGCGGAGCAAGACTTAGACCCCGAGGTGGGTTTTAGCTTAGTTTTGTTTTTTTGTTGTTTTGGTTTTTTTTTTAGCTTAGTTTTAAGGGCTGGTCTCAGGGAACTCCAGAAGGGCTGGAGCAATTCCTCAAGTTCTGTTTACATTTTGATATGGGGCCTTGGAGGGCATTGAGCTCTGTTCTTATTCTAATAGGGGCTTCCTGCCCTTGGCTTGGGCTCAGTTTTTATTGTAATGTGGGGCTTTCTAGGACATTAAGCTGTAAACTTTTGTTTTTTTTCCCGTAACTGAAGTAATGTAAATTTCAGCTCTTATTCACAGGGACCTGGGATGGCTGGACATGTGCTAACGCTGAACATAAAGTGGAATGGCCTTAATTTTCTTGGCCTCCACATGTCCCATCCTATCTAGCTCCTTCCCCCTTCCCCAGAGCTCCTAAGAGAGCAATTGCAAATGACCTCTGGTGCTAGCATGTGTTGGGGGACAGGCCCAGGGATTTGGGATCAAGAAGACCTGGAGCTCGGGCCTCCTGGGTGGCTGTGCAGTGGGATTCCATGCTGCAGACTCTTATTCCCTAAGGCTATCTTGACAACTGACTTTGTACATAGAAAACCTCTCCTTTGTCTTTAAAAGATGAAGAGCCAGTCAAAGCATTTTTTCTCTGCCCATCTGATTGCTCAGATTCCAATGTGAGACGTATTTCCTGTTAATAAGGATAATTTACTATCCGTAGTACTATGGTTAAAATATTCTGACACAAGTAGTTCAGAGGGATGAGGGTTTCTCATCTCTTTCTTCACAGTTGAGTCACTCATAAGGAAATGCATCTTTATGGATTTGGAACGAACTGAGAGACATTATTACCAATGGTCCTATTACTATGTGAAGGATTCTTCCCTGAGATTCTTCCCCTGTTTTAACTGACACTGAAACACTGCGAACTCTTTGGAAGACAAATGTCCAGGAAATAAATGTTATGCATTGCTAATTTTAAATGCACTTGCAATATGGTGTCTAATATAAAAGAAGTATTTTTATCTGATATTTGCTATTTATTATCCTTTCCTGCTTTTCAGGTTGAGGAGGCATTATACGTGCTCATAAGTGTTTTTCTTTCCTTCTGATATAAAATTCTTACTTTGTTCCCATTGAAGGAACTCTTTAAGAATAAGGCAAAAATTAATTAAACTATTCTAAAATCTTCACACTTGGAGCCTGATTCATTTATGTCAATTTTCAAAATAAATCTTATTGATTAGAAAAAAAAAAAGATTTATAGGGAAATTGAGAAGATAGTACAGAGAATTCTCATGCACTCGCTCTCAATTTCTCCAATTATCGATATCTTATATTAGTACGGTACAAATATTAGCGAATGAATCAATATTAAAATATTCGCATTAACCAAAGACCATACTTTATTCAGATTTCCTTTTTTTTTTTTTTTTTTTGCTAAGTTACCATCCCTCATATCACATTAAACTTGTCATCATGTTTTCTTAGGCTCCTCTGGATTTTGACAGTTTTTCAGCCTTTTCTTCTTGTTGTTGAACTGGAACACTTTGAGAAGTAGAGTATTTTGTAAAATTTCCCTTAGTTGGGACATGTCTGTTGTTTATCTCATGATTGAACTGTGATTGTGGATCATATACAGAGATATACTGCCATTTTTATTATATCATATAGGGGATAGATACTATCAACATGATTTATCAGTCTTGGGAGGCAGATGTCTGCTACCCACTCCTACATGGGAGTTAGAACCTAGCTGCACTCTAATTGAAGAAGGCCATTGGAAATCGCTGTATTCAACTCAGATACACGGGAGTATAGGCCTGATGCTTCCACATGCTTTTCTCACAACCTCTCCCAGCACCTACCATCAGGATGTTAGCAGCTAAGTCTACAGGCAGGCAGGATGCGGATGGGTCCTGCCCTGAGCTCAGCTCTCAAAAGGAAGCATGCCTCGAAGCCAGCTTTCTACTAGCTGCGTTTTAATGGCCATGAGAACGTAGCAGCATTGTAAGTCAGGAGGTTCCATGTACACCGCTC
Source organism: Canis lupus baileyi (assembly GCF_048164855.1). Taxonomy (NCBI): domain Eukaryota; kingdom Metazoa; phylum Chordata; class Mammalia; order Carnivora; family Canidae; genus Canis; species Canis lupus. The sequence continues at coordinate 765,110 of NC_132848.1, read as the reverse complement.
TACTGCATCTGGAGACACAAGCATTGAAGCCTGAGCTAGGCCCTTGTGTCCTATGAGCTTCTGACAAACTTGTCTAGAGAGGAGGTTCGAATTTCCATCTGAAGGCTGTGAGGAACTGTGAGGGACTGGGGGTGAGCTCAAGTCTCAGAAGCAAGTACCCATTGGACACTGAGTTCAACTAGCTACTCATGTAAGGAACTTAGTATGTAGCACCAAACTAAGAGAGCAGTTCCTCAAATATCTCTGGATTGGGATATGAGACACTAGTCGTGTGGGCCGGCACCTTCCACTAACCTCTCACAACCCTTCTGTCACGCATCAAGGCTAGGCCTGATAGGAGCGAAGTGTATCTGCAGTCAGCATGTGGGAGGTACAGGGCATGAGTTCAACTCTCAGAAGTGTGTATGCTTTGCAGGCAGATGTCTGCTAGACACTTATTGATGGGAGCTAGAAGCCGAGCTACACTCTAATTGAACAAGGACGTTGGCAATCGCTGTATTGAACTGAGATACACGAGAGTACAAGCCTGTCACTTCCACATGCTTTTCACACAACCTCTGCCAGCACCTAACATAAGGATGCCTGGACCTATGTCTACAGGCAGTTATGATGCGGGAGGGTCATGCCCTGACCTCAGCTCTCACAACGAAACATGCCTAGAAGCCAGGTTTCAACTAGCTGCATTCTTATGGCAGTGAGAATGTAGCAGTATTCTCACTCAGGAGGTTCCAAGATTACCACTCTACTGCACCTGGGGACACCTTCCAGGTCGGCATTGTTCCACTTGCGTCTCAGAATCCTCTGACAAACGTCTCTGGTGAAGACGTTCGAAACTCACTCTGCATGCAGTGTACAACTGTGAGGGACTGAGTGTGAGCTCAACTCTCAGAAGTAAGTTGCTTTTGGACAAGGCGTTCAGCTAGCTTCTCACCTATGGAACTTGGTATGTAGCACCAGTCTAAGACAGGAATTACTAGGAAATCGCTGGATTGAGCTTGGAGGCACTACTCTTCTGTGCCGGGACATTCCACTTACCTCTCACAACACTTCAGTCACGCATCGAGCCTAGGCCTTTTAGAAGCGACGTGTACCTGCAGGCAGGATGTGGGAGGTACAGGCCATAAGCTCAACTCTCAGAAGTGTGTATGCCTGGGAGGCAGATGTCTGCTACCCACTCGTACATGGTAGTTAAAACTTACCTACACTCTGAAGAAGGCCATTGAAAATCACTGTATTCAACTCAGATACACGTGAGTTCAGGTCCGACGCTTCCACATGCTTTTCTCACAACCTCTCCCAGCACCTAACATAAGGATGCTAGGACCTATGTCTACAGGCAGTCAGGATGCGGGAGGGTCCTGTCCTGACCTCAGCTCTCACAAGGAAGCATGCCTCGAAGCCAGCTTTCCACTAGCTGCGTTGTTATGGCCGTGAGAACGTAGCAGCAATGTAAGTCAGGACGTTCCGTCAATACCGCTCTACCGCACCTGGAGACGCAACCATTGAAGCCTGCAGCTTGCCCCTTGCGTCCCATGAGCTTCTGACAAACCTGTCTAGTGAGGATGTTCGTAACTCCATGTGCAGGCAGTGTGGAACTGGGAAGGACCGTGTGTCAGCTCACCTCGCAGAAGGAAGTTCCCCAGAGTGACAGCTTTCAACTAGGTACTCAGGTTTGGAAGTTAGTATGTAGCTCCCTTCTGAGGGAGGAATTCCTCCGAAGTCGCTGGATTGAGCTAAGAGACACTTGCCTCTCACAAAACTTGCGTCCCGTATCGAACGAAATCCTTTGGAAGCGAAGCGTACAGGCGTTCAGCATGTGGGAGGTACAAGCCATAAGCTCAATCCAAAGGAGTGTGCATGCCTTGGAGGCAGCTGTCCCCTAGCGCGAAATTGACAAGGCAGACAGTTGGTTCTCACTTCGCTACTGTCCCGCATACAACGAAATGCTGTGGAAGTAGACCGTACAGGCAGTTAGGATGGGGGAGGTCCAGGGCATAAGCTCAACTCTCAGAAATGTGTATGCCTTGCAGGTGATGGCTGCTTGCCACTCGTTCATGGGAGTTAAAACGTAGCATGACTCTAATTGAACAAGGCTGATGGAAATCCCTGTATTGAACTCAGATACACGTGAGTACAGGCCTGACACTTCCACATGCTTTTCACGCAACCTCTTCCAGCACCTCACTTAAGGATGATAGGAGCTATGTCTACAGGCAGTCAGGATGCGGGAGGGTCCTGCCCTGAGCTCAGCTCTCACAAGAAAGCATCCCTAGAAGCCAGGTTTCAACTAGCTGCATTTTTATGACTGTGGTGTCCTTCTAACCTAATCTATACTTGGTCACTCCAGTCCCCAACTGGGCCTCAGCTGGACCTGGTGCCTCTGGTACTTAGTTTGGTCTCACCTGGACCTGGTGACTGTGTTCCCACCTGGTCCTCAACTGGTCTTATGACTTTGTCCCCACCTGGGCCTCACCCAGACCAGGTGACTGAGTTCCACCTGGGTCTTACCTGGACCTGGTGAATCTGGTCCCCTCCTGGGTATCACCAGGACCTGGTGACTCTGGTCCTCACGTGCGCCCCACCTGGACCTGGTGACTCTTGTACCCACCTGGGCATCATCGGGATATGTTTAGTCTGTTTCCCAAGTGAGACTCTGGAACATTTAACTTTGGTCCTCACCTGGGCCTCACCTGGACCTGGTGACTCTGTTTCCCACATGAACCTCACCTGGACCTGGTGTCTCTGCTGTTCTTCTAGCCTCACCTATACCTGGTGACTCCAGTCCCACTCCCCCCGGGCCTCACCTGGATTTGGTGACTCTGGTCCTCAGCTTGGTTTCATCTGGACCTGGTGACTGTGGTCCCCACCTTGGCCTCACCCAGACCTGCTGACTCTGGTTCCCACCTGCGCCTCACCTGTACCTGGTGATCTGGTTCTCACATGGACCACACCTAGACCTGGTGACCGTGCTGTCCTTCTAGACTCACCTTTAACTGGTAACTCTGGTCTCCACCTGGGCCTCACCTGGACCTGGTGAATCTGGTCCCCACTTGGTCCTCAAGAGGACCTGGTGACTCTGGTCCTGAGGTGGATATCATTGGGACATGGTTATTGTGTTCCCCACCTGGGACTCACCTCGACCTGGTAACTCTGGTCCTTACCTGGGCCTCACCTGGACCTGGTGATTCTGGTCGGCACCTGAGACTACCCTGGATCTGGTGACTGTGGTCCCCACCTGGGCCTCACTTGGACCTGGTGACTCTGATCCCCATCTGGGCCTCACCTGGCTCTGTTGACCATGGTCCTCAACTGGGCATAATTGGGACCCGGTGACTGTGTTCCACAACTGGACCTCACCTGGACCAGGTGACTCTGGTTCCCCTCTGGGTCTCACGCTGACCTGGTGACTGTGAACCCCACTTTGGCCTGACTTGGACCTGCTGACTCTGGTTGCCACCTGTGCCTCACCTCGAACTGTTGACTCTGGTTCTTTCAAGGGCCTCCCCTGTACCTGGTGCTTCTGGTCCCCACCTGGGCCTCACTGGGGCCTGCTGAGTGTGGTTGCCACCTGCACCTCACCTGGACCTGGTGATTCTGGTCCCCACCGGAGCCTCACCCATACCTGGTGACTTAGGTCCCCATGTGGACCTCACTTGGACCTGGTGATTCTGGTCCTTGCCTGGTCCTCACCCGGACCTGGTGACTCTGCCCGGGTGTTGGGCTCCATTTCAGTGAGACGTTTCCGAAGCTCACAGGCCTCAGCTGGAGCCCGGAAGGAGGCAGGTGCGGCCCTAGGGACGGGGAGGCCGCCTCCTGCATGGCCTCCTGCAGTGCGTAAGTGTCCCGCAGATGGCGCCCGACTCCAGGCCCCGCCCAAGGAGCGTGCATGCGCAGTAAGCCTCCTCCGCCTGCACTAACAGGAACCCGCCTGTGCTTGTGAGGCCTGAGGAGGACGTGGGGTCGCGTCCACGCTGATGAGCCCCAGCCTCCTCAGGACCCGCGGTGAGGCTTCAGTAGGACATTGGGCCGTGTTCACGCTGTCAGGAGTCCCGGTCTCCTCAGGACCCGCGGTGAGGCTTCAGGAAGCTGTGGGCCCGCATCCACGTGACAGGAGCCCCTGGGCCTCCTCAGGACCCGCGGGGAGGCTTCAGGAAGATGTGGCGCCGCGTCCGCTCTGGCAGGAGCTCCCGGGCTCCTCAGGACCCAAGTTGAGGCTTCTGGAAGATGGGGGCCACATCCATGTTGACAGGAGCCCCGGCCTCCTCAGAACCCACGGTGAGGCTTCGGGAGGATGTGGGGCCACGTCCACACTGACAGGACGCTGACCTCCTCAGGACCCCCGGTGTAGACTTCGGGAAATATGGGGATGTGTCCATGCCGACAGAAGACCCCAGCCTTGTCAGGGCCCGTGGTGAGGCCTAAGAAAGATGTGGGGACCGCATCCACACTGACAGGTCTCCGGCCTCCTCAGGACCCCCTCTGAAGTTTTGGGAAGCTTTGGGGCCACGTCCATGCTGACAGGAGCCCCCAACCTCCTCAGGTCTTATGGTGAGGCTTGAGGAAAATGTGGGGCCACATCAACACTGACAGGACCCCCGTTCTCCTCAGGACATGCACTTGGCTTCGGGACATATGGGGCTGCGTCTATGCTGCCAGGAGCCCACAGCCTCCTCAGGACCCGCAGTGAGTTTTCGGGGGGACGTGGGGCCATGTCCAGGGTGACAGGAGCCCCCGGCCTCCTGAGGACCTGCTGTGAGGCTTCCAGAGGATGTGAAGCATACTCCACAGTGACAGGAGTCCCGTCGTCCTCAGGACCCGCTGACTATGACTCAGGAACACATGGGGCCGCGTCCGCACTCACAGGAGCCCGGCTTCCTCAGGACATCCTGGAGGACTCTGGAGGCGCCGTTGGGGGCCACGTCCACATCAGAAGGGACTACTCAGAACCACAGGGTAAGTGAATGGGTAGAATGAATGGTAGGGTCAGGGGAAGGGAGGCAGTTAGTGGTTAGGGTTAAGTTAGATGTTAGGGGTTAGTGATTAGGCTTATGGTTACAGATTAGAGGTTAGGGTGAGGGATAAGGGTAAGGGTCAGTGGTTAGGAGTTAGGATGGGGGTTAGGGATTAGGGAAAGGGGTTAGGGTTAGGACAGGATTTAGAGTTAGGGTTAGGGTTTAGGCTTTAGGGATTAGGGCAGGAGGTTAGGAGTTGGGGTTAGGGTTATGGTTAGAGTTAGGGTTGGGCTTAGGTTTGCAGTTAGGGTTAGGGGTAGAAGCAGGCTCCCCAAAGGGAGGGCAATGTGGGACTCGATCCTGGGATCCCAGGATCACACCCTGAGCCAAGACAGATGCTCAACCACTGAGCCACCAGGTGTCCCCCAGGGTTTGGTTTCAAATCTAGTTTGTCTGATATAAGTACGGGTCCTCCAGCTTTCTTTTGCTGTCCATTAGCGTGATAGATGATTTTCTATCCCCTGGCTTTCAATCTGCTGGTGTCTATAGGTCTAAGGTGAGCATCTTGTAGGCAGCATACAGATGGATCTTGTTTTTTTTAATAAAGATTTTATTTAAGAGAGAGAGAGGCAGAAAATTAGGCAGAGAGAGAAGCAGGCTCCCCACCAGGAGCCCAATATGGGACTCAATCCCAGACTCCAGGATCACACCCTGAGTCAAAGGCAGAGGCTCAACCCCTGAGCCACCCAGGCATCCCGGATCATGTTTTTTAAGCCACTCTGATACCCTATATCTTTTGATTGGAGCATTTAGTCTATCAACATTCAGAGTGATTATTGAAAGATATGAACTTAGTGCCTTTGTGTTACCTGTAGAGTTGGTGTTGCTGGTGATGTTCTCTGGTCCTTTCTAGTTTTTTGCTTTTCGTCTCTTTTTTTCCCCCACTAGAAGAGTCCCTCTTAAAATTCCTTACTGGACTGGTTTAGTGGTCATGAACTCCTTTATTTTTTGCCTGTCTGAGAAACTCTTTATCTCTCCTTCTATGCTGAATGACAGCCTTGCTGGAGAAAGAATTCTTACAAATTGAACTCCAATTTAAAAAAAATTAAAAACATAAAATAAATTTTTGCTATTATGATTGAGGAAAACGACATTTTATGTTCAGAAATTTTTAATTTCTTCCTAGGGAGATTAAATAAATTTTGATGATTATTCTTAAAAAAAAACAAAAGAAAGGATTCTTGGCTGCATACTTTTCCCATTCAGCATATTGAATATTTCCTTCCACTTCCTTCTGGCTTGCCAAGTTTGTGGACAGATCTGCTGCAAACTGATTCATCTTCCCTTGTAGGTTAAGGACTACCTCCCCCAAGCCCCACCTCCACTGCTTTCAGGATTCTTTTCTTGTCTGTGTATTTTGTGACTTTGACTCTGAGGTGCCTGGGTGATGGTCAGCTTCTGTTGAATTTATTGGGAGTTCTCTGTCTCTCGATTTCAGTGTCTGTATCCTTCCTCAGGTTATAGAAGTTTACATAATTCATTCAAATAAAACTTCTACCCCCTTTTCTCTCTCTTCATCTTCTGAGTCTCCTATGATATGAATGTTATTGTTTTAATAAGTGGCTGAGTTCCCTCAGTCGGCCTCTGTGGTCCATAACCTTTCTTGTTTTTAAGGCTTCCACTTGGGACTGCATCTCAGTTATAGCATTTTTAACGTTGGCCTGACTAGATTTTAGTTCTTCTAGTTCTACAGTAAGGGATTCTCTAGTTTTCTTCTATGCTCTTTTTCCAGCCCAGCTGCTATCTTTCTTTTTTTTTTTTTAATTTTTATTTATTTATGATAGTCACAGAGAGAGAAAGAGAGAGAGGCAGAGACATAGGCAGAGGGAGAAGCAGGCTCCATGCACCGGAAGCCCGATGTGGGATTCGATCCCGGGTCTCCAGGATCGTGCCCTAGGCCAAGGGCAGGCGCCAAACAGCTGCGCCACCCAGGGATCCCTAGCTGCTATCTTTCTAATCATTGTTTTAAACTGTAGTTAGACATCATATATGTGTATTGATGAACTTCCTGGCTGTGAGTACTACCTCATGTTATTTTATGGAGGTGAATTTCTCCATCTCATTATTTTTTCCAGAAAAGAAAGAAGGAAGAAAAAGAAAAAACAAGAAAAACAATAACAACTGCCCTCCCCCAAAAAACACCAGATTATTTTGGCCTGGTTGTTAAAAGATTCTAAATCCCAAAATAAGAAACACAATTAAAGTACCATGAAAGTAAAAATAAGAAATATATAAGGTACATAAATAAAAATTAAAATAAAGCAATTAATAAAAAAGAATCAAAGTAAATAAATGAAAATAAAGCACAAAGTACAAAGGAAGCTAAACCCTACTTTCTAGGCAGAGCTGAAGCTCTGCAGCCTCTGTGGTCCGACAACTTGGTGGCAGCAAGTGGTCTGTGCGGGGTCTGGGGATGGGCCTTGGCGCTGATTCTCAGGTGCACATCTGTGGGCTCAGAGGCGGGGTGGGCGTCAGCGCCTCTGACCTCCAGCGGGTGGCGCTGTGCTGCTCCCTGAGACTCGGCGTTGATGGGCGGGATGCGAGTGGGGACACTGGGTCCTCTGGCTCTGGGGCTGAGCATCCCGCCCCCCCAGTCTGCAGGGGCCTCCACAGAAGAGCCCCCAAGCCCCCGGGTCTCTGCCGCTTCTCTCAGAACCCTGCGTTCACTCTGCCTGCGTCCGAGCTTCTTTTGGTTTTGTTTTTTTTATCTCAGACTGTTGTGCCCAAGATTGCGAATCCGAGAAACCACTGAGAAGCCGACACCGATGCAAACGCACCAGGGTTTATTTACAAGCTCAAGCTTGCGTCCAAGTACACCCGACACAACGAAGCAGGGACTTGGACCCCGAAGTGGGTTTTAGCTGAGTTTTAAGGGCTGGTCTCAGGGACCTCCAGAAGGGCTGGAGCAATTCCTCAAGTTCTGTTTACATTTTGATATGGGGCCTTCAAGGGCATTGAGCTCTGTTCTCATTCTAATAGGGGCTTCCTGCCCTAGGCCTGGGCTCAGATCTTATGCTAATGTGGGGCTTTCAAAGACATTAAGCTGTAAACTTTTGTTTTTTTGCTGTAACTGAAGTAATGGAAATTTCAGCTCTTCTTTGCAGGGACGTGGGATGGCTGGACGTGTGCTAACACTGGACTTAAAGTGGAATGACCTTAATTTTCTCGGCCTCCACGCATCCCGTCTTCCTATCTAGCTCCTTCCCCCTTCCCTGCAGCTCCTAAGAGAGCAATTGCAAATGACCTCTGGTGGCAGCCTGTGTTGGGGGACAGGCCCAGGGATTTGGGATCAGGAAGACCTGGAGCTCAGGCATCCAGGCTGTGCAGCCAGATTCGATGCTGCAGACTCTTATTCCCTAAGGCTATCTTGACAACTGACTTCGTACATAGAAAAGCTCTCCTTTGTCTTTAAAAGATGAAAAGCAAGTCAAAGCAGTTTTTCTCTGCCCATCTGATTGCTCAGATTCCAAACTGAGACATATTTCCTGTTAATAAGGATAATTTACTATCCATAGTATATGGTTAAAATATTCTGACACGAGTAATTCAGAGGGATGAGGGTTTCTCATCTCTTTCTTCACAGCTCAGTCACTCATCAGGAAATGCATCTTTATGGATTTGGAAAGAACCAAGAGACATTATTACCAATGGTCATATTATTAGATTAAGGATTCTTCCCTGAGATCCCAAGAAGGCAATTTTTCCTCGGGCTTGAGGAGGCCTCTTGGAGTGAGGTTAAAATCAGAAATTGTGAGTTTGGGTTTCAGATAATGAACTGGTTAGCTACATAAACACGGACAGGCACTTAGGTTCTTTTTGAATTTCAATTCCCTTAAAAGCTATAGAATAATTTCTAAACACCTCATTAGACTGTTGTAGGATTTCTTTATTGCTAATATAGGTTAACATTCATATGGCACATATTATGTGCCAAGAATTGTGTCATGTTTCACATAAAAGAACTCATGGGATCCTCCAACAACCCTATGGGCAGATACTGTTATCTTGATGGGCCAACTAAAGGATTCGAACTCAGGAAGCCTGGCTCCAGGCCGTTATGGCCACCAGAAAATATTTATTAAGTACTTACTAACGTCCTAGGTATTGTACAAATAAAGTCCAACTCTTTACTCATTAGAGCTCTATGGCACAGGCATTATTACTGTCACAGTTTTGCAGAGAAAGAAGTAGGTTCAGAGCCTAAGCTCAAGGGACTTGTCCAGAGCCCTACAATTCAGAGGCAGAAACCTTCCTTTTCCTCATAATATTCTCCTTCCACCACTTACCTTCTCCTTTCTCTAAGTCTTAATATAAATGTTGCTTCTTCTGGTCATCTTCTCTGAGGCCCCAGTTAGACTAAGCCTTCTTATATATGTACTTGTAGTAAGCTGTATATTTACCTTTATATTGGCTACTATAATCTTGTTTAGTTGTCTTTCGGTCACTTTTTGGTTAGTATCCGTCTCTCCCACCAGCATGGCCTGAAGGGAGCTAGGGACTGCATCTATGTCTGGTTAACTTGGTATTCCTAGCACCTTGCACATAGTAGCTATGCACCAAATACTTAATAAATTAATGGATCCCTAACCTTCTTGAGTTGATGTTGATAAACATTAGAATATGAAATGGACAAAGATAAGAATGAAATTGATGAATGAAATGATAAAAAGCAATTTTATCCATTCACTCATTCAGTATTTTATCAGGTGCCTACTGTGTGCCATATCTGAGCGAAGGAAAACGATACGTGATTCCATTAGGGTATTATAATAGCAACTTAAAAATTGGCCTTCTAAGGCATTTGCTATAGTTGAAAGCTCTAACTAAAAGGCTCAGTGATTAGGAAGGAACTCAATAAAATCAAAATAAAGTATTATCTGGGCAGTAATTTCCCAGTAAATTTGGTTTAATAAAAATTTCACATGAATCATTTCTTAACTGACACTGAAGCACTGTGAACTCTTTGGAAGACAAATGTCAAGAAAATAAATGTTATGCATTGCTAATTTTAAATGCACTTGCAATATGGTGTCTAATATAAAAGAAGTATTTTTATCTGATTTTTGCTATTTATTATCCTTTCCTGCTTTTCAGGTTGAGGAGGCATTATACGTGTTCATAAGTGTTTTTTTCTTTCCTTCTGATATAAAATTCTTACTTTGTTCTCATCTAAGGAACTCTTTAAGAATAAGGCAAACATTAATTAAACTATTCTAAAAATGTTTTCACACTTGGAGCCTGATTCATTTAAGTCAATTTTCAAAATAAATCTTATTTATTAGAAAAAAAACCACAAAGATTTATAGGGAAATTGAGAAGATAGTACAGAGAATTCTCATGGACTCGCACTCAGTTTCTCCAATTATCAATATCTTATATTAGTATGGTACAAATATTAGCTAATGAATCAATATTAAAATATTCGCATTAACCAAAGACCATACTTTATTCAGATGTCCTTAGTTTTTGCTAAGTTACCATCCCTCACATCACATTACACTTGTCCTCATGTTTTCTTAGGCTCCTCTGGATTGTGACAGTTTTTCAGTCTTTCCTTATTGTTGTTGAACTGGAACACTTTGAGAAGTAGAGTATTTTGTAAAATTTCCCTCAGTTGGGACATGTCTGTTTATCTCATGATTGAACTGTGATTGTGAATCATATACAGAGTTATACTGCCATTTTTATTATATCATATAGGGGATAGATACTATCAACATGATTTATCAGTCTTGGGAGGCAGATGTCTGCTACCCACTCCTACATGGGAGTTAGAACCTAACTGCACTCTAATTGAAGAAGGCCATTGGAAATCGCTGTATTCAACTCAGATACACGGGAGTATAGGCCTGACGCTTCCACATGCTTTTCTCACAACCTCTCCCAGCACCTACCATCAGGATGTTAGCAGCTAAGTCTACAGGCAGGCAGGATGCGGGTGGGTCCTGCCCTGAGCTCAGCTCTCAAAAGGAAGCATGCCTCGAAGCCAGCTTTCTACTAGCTGCGTTTTTATGGCCATGAGAACATAGCAGCATTGTAAGTCAGGAGGTTCCATGTACACCGCTCTACTGCATCTGGAGACACAAGCATTGAAGCCTGAGCTAGGCCCTTGTGTCCTATGAGCTTCTGACAAACTTGTCTAGTGAGGAGGTTCGAAATTCCATCTGAAGGCTGTGTGGAACTGTAGGGACTGGGGGTGAGCTCAAGTCTCAGAAGCAAGTACCCATTGGACACTGCATTCAACTAGCTTCCCATGTAAGGAACTTAGTATGTAGCACCAAACTAAGAGAGCAGTTCCTCAAATATCTCTGGATTGGGATATGAGACACTAGTCGTGTGGGCCGGCACCTTCCACTAACCTCTCACAACCCTTCTGTCACACATCTAGGCTAGGCCTGATAGGAGCGAAGTGTATCTGCAGTCAGCATGTGAGAGGTACAGGGCATGAGTTCAACTCTCAGAAGTGTGTATGCTTTGCAGGCAGATGTCTGCTAGACACTTATTGATGGGAGCTAGAAGCCGAGCTACACTCTAATTGAACAAGGACGTTGGCAATCGCTGTATTGAACTGAGATACACGAGAGTACAAACCCGTCACTTCCACATGCTTTTCACACAACCTCTGCCAGCACCTAACATAAGGATGCTAGGACCTATGTCTACAGGCAGTTATGATGCGGGAGGGTCATGCCCTGACCTCAGCTCTCACAACGAAGCATGTCTAGAAGCCAGGTTACAACTAGCTGCGTTCTTATGGCAGTGAGAACATAGCAGCATTCTGAGTCAGGAGGTTCCAAGAATACCACTCTACTGCACCTGGAGACACTTTCCAGGCCTGCATTATTCCACTTGCGTCTCACCAGCTTCTGACAAACGTCTCTGGTCAAGATGTTCGAAACTCATTCTGCAGGCAGTGTGGAACTGTGGGACTGGGTGTGAGCTGAACTCTCAGAAGTAAGTTGCCTTTGGACACGGGGTTCAGATAGCTTCTGACGTATGGAACTTAGTATGTAGCACCAGTCTACCACAGGAATTACTAGGAAATCGCTGGATTGAGCTTGGAGGCACTAGTCTTGTGGGCCGGCACCTTCCACTTAACCTCTCACAACACTTCAGTCATGCATCGAGCCTAGGCTTGTAAAGAGCGAAGTGTACCTGCAGGCAGGATGTGGGAGGTACAGGCCATAAGCCCAACTCTCATAAGTGTGTATGCCTGGAAGGCAGATGTCTGCTACCCACTCATACATGGGAGTTAGAACCTAGCTACAGGGATCCCTCGGTGGCGCAGTGGTTTAGCGCCTGCCTTTGGCCCAGGGTGGGATCCTGGAGACCCGGGATCAAATCCCACATCGGGCTCCCAGTGCATGGAGCCTGCTTCTCCCTCTGCCTATGTCTCTGCCTCTCTCTCTCTCTCTCTGTGTGTGTATGTGTGTGTGTGTGTGTGTGTGACTATCATAAATTAATTAATTAAAAAAAAAAGAACCTAGCTACACTCTGATTGAAGAAGGCCGTTGGACATCGCCGTATTCAACGCAGATACACGTGAGTACAGGCCTGTCGCTTCCACATGCTTTTCTCACAACCGCTCCCAGCACCTAACATTAGGAGGTTAGCAGCTACATCTACAGGCAGGCAGGATGCGGGAGGGTCCTGTCTTGAGCTCAGGTCTCAAAAGGAAGCATGGCTCAAAGCTGTAGTTCAGGAGGTTCAATGAATACTGCTCTACTGCACCTGGAGACACAACCACTGAAGCTTTCGACTTGCCCCCTGCGTACCATGAGCTTCTGGCATACATCTCTAGTGAGGATGTTCGAAACTGTATCTGCAGTCAGTGTGGAACTGTGAGTGACTGCGTGTGGTCTCACCTCTCAGAATCAAGTTCCCCCGGACACTGCTTTCAACTACCTTCTCTTGTATAGAAGTTAGTATGTAGTGCCAATGTATGAGAGGAATTCCTCGGTAGTCGCTGGATTGAGCTTCAAGACACTTGTCCCCTGGCCTGCACCTTCCAATTGTCTCTCACACCACTTCTGTCATGCAACGAACCTAGGCCTGTTAGAAGCGCAGTGTACATGCAGTGTGGGACCCAGGAAATTTCTTTTTATTTATGATAGTCACACAGCAAGAGAGATATAGAGAGGCAGAGACATAGGCAGAGGGAGAAGCAGGCTCCATGCACCGGGAGCCCGACATGGGATCGATCCCGGGTCTCCAGGATCACGCCCCTGGCCAAAGGCAGGCGCTAAACCGCTGCGCCACCCACGGATCCCGGGACCCAGGAAATTTAACGAAAATCCCCTACTCCTGGGGATTAGCAGGGGAGGACAGATGCCATTTTGTGCTACACCTGTCACCCCCTGTATGACCCCTACATAAACTGCTTATTGCTTAAGGTGCTGCCCCACCCTAGTCAAGCTTTTGGGCACACGCTACTCAGATATCGGCCCATAACAATGTAACCCTGCTTTGTGCCCGCCAAAACTGCGCGCCAATTCTGACCAAAGTAATAGGCCAGCTCAAATGGATACTATAGGGTAAGATGTAATTCAATCGGCCACCTGTGTGTGGACCGACATGTCTGAGCAACTTTCTGTGTATCCCATGGGCCACTGGCCCCTATAAAGCTGCTATGCCTCTTAGTCTCAGGGTCCAAGTCCCTGCTCCGCTGTGTCAGGTATACTTAGACCCACGCTCCAGCTTGTAAATAAACCCTCTTGTGTTTGCATCGGTGTCGGCTTCTCGGTGGTTTCTAGGATTCACAATCTTGGCCACAACATTTGGGGGCTCGTCCGGGATCTGAGAGACCTCCAGGACCTTATCCGGAGGATTTCACGCGTGGTGAGTGCACTCAACTTTTTCCACCTTTTGCGTGCATATTCTCTGAGAGCTCTAACCTGTAGGAATTCCAATCTGTATTAGGTCAGCATTGACTTAGGCGGATGCGCTGGTGGGCCATCAACTGGGGGTCTTGAGGAGACGTCCCTTGCCCCTGCCTGGAGGATGGAGGTCCTATCTGTAAGGAGGACGGAGGTCCACATCTGTATGGAAGACGGGGGTCCTCATCTGTAAGGAGGACGGGGGTCCTCATCTGTAAGGAGGATGGGGTCCTCATCTGTAAGGAGGACGGGGGTCCTCATCCATAAGGAGGATGTGGTCCTCATCCGTAATGACAACAGGGGTCCTCATCCATAAGGAGGTCTGGGGGTCCTCATCCGTAAGGAGGATGGGGGTCCTCGTCTGTATGGAGGACGGGGGTCCTCATCTGTAAGGAGGGCTGGCTGCCAGCCCTTCGGATTACTTTCTGTCTTGTCTCCGCAGCCTCACTAGAACGTTTGTCTGTTACTGTGCTCTTCTTACCTCTTTGCACCCTGGTCTGTTACCTGTTTGTGTGCTGGTCTGTGTTACTGTGTTCTTGTTAACTGTGTGTTTGACTTTGTTACTTGTGAACTGTCGTAACTGTCTGTGCCTTGGTGTGGACAGGGCACATAATGAGGCAGATGCAAACCATACCCTTGTCTCTTATGCTCTCCCACTTCTCGGATGTTAGGGAAAGAGCTCTTATTGTGAGCATAGACATACAGAGAGAGAGATTCCAAATTTATTGCATATCAGAATGGCCAACCTTTGACGTGGGATGGCCCCGAGAAGGAAATTTTCACCTACCTATTATCTTACAGGTTAAGGCCGTGAACTTCAGGGACAAACCAGATGGCCACCCTGACCAGATGCCCAACATCCTGGCCTGTCAGGACATGATCGAGAATTCCCCTCCTTGGCTAAAACCCGTTTTTACTCCCCAAAGCACACAACTCGCCTGAAGGTAAGGAGAGACTCCGGGTCCACCGCCAGACTCTAATGGCAGGTCTCCAGGCTGCCGCGTGCAAGACTACCAATCTGGCCAAGGTCTATGATGTGAGACAGGGTAAGGATGAGAGTCCAGCAGCCTTCTTAGAGGGAGCAATAGAGGCTTTTAGGCAGTACACCCCTATGAACCCAGAAGCCCCGGAAACAAGGCCGCAATTATCATGGCTTTTGTTAACCAGGCCGTTCTGAACATTAAAAAGAAATTGCAAAGAGTAGAGAGACTGGGAGAGAAGAGCTTGCAGGACTTAGTGATAATAGCAGAACGAGTCTATAATAGAAAAAGTCCGGAAGAACTGCATGTTACCACCCCACACGCTATTAAAGGGGTACTCAAACAGCCCCCAGACAGCTGGATCAGCAATGCCCATCTGACCCATTATCAGAGCCTACTGCTAAACCCCACCAGAATTTTATTTAAGCCACCGACAACCCTGAATCTGGCAACGCTACTCCCTAACCCAGACT
The DNA here is from genome assembly GCF_048164855.1 of Canis lupus baileyi. Classification (NCBI taxonomy): domain Eukaryota; kingdom Metazoa; phylum Chordata; class Mammalia; order Carnivora; family Canidae; genus Canis; species Canis lupus. Next base: position 749,769 of record NC_132848.1, on the reverse strand, counting down.
GGGACCCCCCTCTGCATGACTGTCAAGAAATTTTGGCACAGGTGTACGGAATCAGAGCTGATCTCCAGGACCAGCCACTGCCAAACGCCAATGCCACCTGGTACACGGACGACAGCAGTTTTGTCCGAGAAGGAGTCCGATTTGCGGGGGCAGCCATACCATAACCACGGAGACAGAGACCGTCTGGGCGGAGCCATTGACAGCCTAAATGTTGGCTCAATGGGCAGAACTGATCCCACTGGCCAAGGCACTGACCATGGAGGAAGGTAAACGAATAAACATCTACACCGACAGCAGGTACGCCTTTGCCACCGCTCACATTCACGGAGCCCTTTACAGAGAGAGAGAGAGCTTCTGACAGCAGAGGCAAAGACTGTTAAAAAGAAAACGGAGATTCTTGAACTCCGGAGGACCCTCTGGCTGCCCAAGGCCCTAGCCATCATCCACTGTCCGGGGCACCAAAAGGCAGACACACCAGTAGCCAGGGGAAACCGGCTAGCCGATTTAAAAGCAAAGGAGGTGTCCCTTTTGGTGACCCAGGTCTTAGCAACCACGCTACCTGATCTGGGGGAACGGAACCTGCCGGACACCCCCAACTATAGTGATGCTGACTTACACTGGATCAAACGCTTGCCTATGACCCAGTGATTGTGTGGCTGGTGGAGGGCCACAGACTCCAGCATCATCTTGCCAGAGGAACTGGGACGGCGAGTCCTATCCAAAACGCATCGGAGTACTCACACGGGAACAAGGAAGATGGAAGACCTCATACGACATGCAAAGATCACTATTAAAGACTCTCGAGCAAAGATCGAGCAGATCGTGGCAAGCTGCCACTCATGCCAGTTAACTAATGCCACTGCCCATGGATCTAACCCAGGCACCTGGCTCCGGGGGGACCGCCCAGGAGCCTACTGGGAAGTGGACTTCACTGAGGTAAAACCTGGAAAATATGGATACAGGTATTTATTAGTGTTTGTAGATACTTTTTCAGGATGCACAGAGGCATTTCCCACCAAACATGAAACGGCACAGACCGTGACCAAGAAACTGCTGGAAGACATCTTACCAAGGTATGGTTTTCCTGTTAAGATTGGGTCAGACAAGGGCCCAGGATTCTTCTCTAAGGTAACACAGGGAGTGGCACTAGTACTTGGGGCAGATTGGAAATTAGATTGTGCATATAGGCCCCAGAGCTCAGGACAGGTAGAGAGGATGAACAGAACACTAAAGGAGACCTTAACTAAATTAGCCCTGGAGGGATCCCTGGGTGGCACAGCGGTTTGGTGCCTGCCTTTGGCCCAGGGCGCGATCCTGGAGACCCGGGATCGAATCCCACATCGGGCTCCCAGTGCATGGAGCCTGCTTCTCCCTCTGCCTGTGTCTCTGCCTGTCTCTCTCTCTGTAACTATCATAAATAAATAAAAATTAAAAAAAAAAATAAAATAAATTAGCCCTGGAGACTGGCGGGGACTGGGTGACTCTCCTCCCCTTCGCCCTATATCGGGTGAGGAACTCCCCATATAAGATGGGACTGACTCCCTACGAGATCATGTTCGGTCTTCCTCCACCTGTTATCCCCATTTTAAAACTTGAGGTGCTTGCTGAATTTGATGATCACCAACTTCTTTTCTCCCTCCAAATGTCATGAACCCATGAGCAGGTGTGGCCTAAGCTGAGGGCCCTCTATGAGACTGGGCCACCCCCGGATCCCCATCGATATCAGCCAGGTGACTGGGTGTACATGTGTACGTGTGGAGATACCAACACCGGACACTTCAACCTCGCTGCAAGGGACCTACACCCTGATCCTGACCACTCCCAATGCTCTCAAGGTCGACGGGATTACTCCCTGGTCCACTACACCCACGTCCAGCCAGCTGACCCACATACCGTTCTCAAGAACTTTGTTCCAGAATGGAAAAGCCACCCGGACAAGGACAATCCCCTAAAGCTAAGAGTGCACCGTTCTCACTAATTTCACACCTCCAAGACTCCCTAGTCTGAGGTTGTCCTTCAAAATAGAAAGGGATTAGACTTAGTCTTCTTACAACAAAGGGTGTGTGTGTGGTGTGTGTGTGGGGTATGTGCTGCCTTAAACGTAGAATGCTGCTTCTTCACTGGAATATAAATGGCAGCGAGAACAGCAACAAGGTTGGTTAAAATCCTGGTTTAATCATTCCACCTGGCTCACCCTAAGAGCAACCTGGACCCTTGATTGGATCCTGCATAAGATCCTCTGAAAAAGGGGGGAATGTGGGACCCAGGAAATTTAACAAAAATCCCCTACCCCTGGACAAGCAGAGGAGGACTGATTCCATTTTGTGCTACACCTGCCACCTCCTGTATGACCCCCACATAATCTGCTTATTGCTTAAGGCGCTGCCCCACCCTATTGGAGCCGATGGGCACACCCTAATCGGAAATCAGCTCAGAACAATGTAACCCTGCTTTGTGCCACCAAAACTGTGCGCCAATTCTGACCAAAGTAATAGGCCAGCTAAAATGGATACTATAGGGTAAGATGTAATTCAATCGGCCACCTGCGTGTGGACCGACATGACTGTGCACCTTTCTGTTAATCCCATGGGCCACTGGCCCCTATAAAGCTGATACGCCTCCTCTTAGTCTCGGGGTCCAAGTCCCTGCTCCGCAGTGTCGGGTATATTTGGACCCATGCTGGAGCTTGTAAATAAACCCTCGTGTGTTTTCATCGGTGTCGGCTCCTTGGTGGTTTCTCGTATTTGCAATCTTGGGCACAAGACCTGGGCCTGCTGCTCTGACCTCCCTTCCAGGGCCACACTGACCGCCCCACAGGCCTCTGTGCCGGAGGCACACAGGCACGGGGATGCGGGGAGGGGAGGAAGTGCCCCGGAACGGGGCCAGCCCAGGCCCCCAGGACAGAGGGAGCACAGACCTCCTAGGTCGCTTTGCACAGACCCTGGTGACCTGAGGCTCCCCGACTGTCACTCTGTCCCAGCCCCTCCTGGCCTGCGGGGCACAGGCTGAGTCCCAGTAAAGTCCGTGTGGTCCTGACCCTGGTGTCTGGCCGCCCCTGGTAGGCACGTGGGGTCGTCAGCTGTGTGTGTGCCTGGCGGCGCCCCTGCAGGGGCTGGTTGGGGCCTGGGTGGTGCCCCTCCTCCTCTCTGGGGGTCTCTCCACTCCCCGTGCACAGAGTTCCTGGAGACACAGAAATGGGCTGGCTGTGCATTTTCGCACTACAACACTTTCTTGACTTGCTACACCAAACGGGCTCAGAGCCGAGGGTGGGCGCCTTCCCCTGGGGAGGGAGACCTTTCTGTCCCTTTGGGGAGGGCAAGAATCACACGGGGTGGGGGGCGGGGGCTGGAGTCCGCCACCTGGGAGCATGTGTGGACTCCGTGTGGGGGCGTGTGTCCTGAGGTTTCAGCCTGAGAGACGGTTCTGAGGACAGCAGAGCTGACCTGGACCTGCAGCTCATGGGCTCCTGCGCTGGGTCCCCGCAGGGCAGCTGGACCCCGGCCTTGGGCTCCCTGGGGCCACAACACCTGGAAGAGCCTGCCTCCTGCTGTGGGTGTTGGTGGGGCCAACGGGCCTACCCCTGTTCTCCCCACCCTGGGCTGTCCCGGGATCCCCAGGGCTGCCCTAGGTCAGCGACCTGGATCTGTGGGGCACGCCCAGGAGGTCACATCCAGCTGTGAGAGGGCTCCCTCAGCCCAGAGCCAGAATCCAGGCCCAGCCAGGGCCGGGGGGGCTGGATCCCATTAGTCTTTGTGTTGGGCCTGGGGAGGGCTCAAATCACCCCAGCCCTCACAGAGCCCGGGGCCAGGCCAGCCCAGGTCCCTCTGGGTTAGGGGCTGGTGTCCTGTGCAGGGTGTGCCGCCCTCCAGGACGGACAGTGGGAGGAGGCAAGGCACAGTGCATCCTGTGCTCCACCCACCTGCACCCACCCTGTTGGGGGCTCCCGGCATTCCCTCCTCCTTGCAACCCCTCGGTACTCTATGGGACACCAGGGCTTCTGATGGGAGCAGGCTATCCAGAGAACCCCGGGGAGGCTGAGCATGTCCCACATGGGGCAGCTGCACCGGGTCCTTGCTGGGAGCCGATGGTGTTGGGCAGAGGTATGATGGTGGTGGAGTGTGGGGGATGTACACACCCATAGTGTGGGTGGGGATTGTGTGGGGTGTGAGGGGGATGGTGTAGGGGGGATGGTATGGGGGCGATGCCATGGGGGATGATGATGTAGGGGGATGGTGTGGAGGTGGGGAATGAGGGGGATGGCGTGGGGGGCCTGCGGACACAGGGCATCCCCTTTCTCTAAGATGCACACGGAGACATGTACAGATAAAGGCGACCCCAGTCTGGGGTTTGCTGTGACACCTGCCCCTCGGGCCCCGCGTGGTCAGTGCAGGGCCCTGGCTGGACCGGGGGCATTATCTGGGGGTCATCATACTATGTATGTATACAAATTGCAAATTGTCTCAAATGAAATGCATAGACTTTAGAAATATATAAAGCATCGAGGGTGGGTGTCACCCTGAGCCGTCTGGCCCTCATCGGATCGATGTGTGTCCTGCTCCAGCCACGGCCATGCTGCCTGGCCCCCAGGTCCCCTTACTGCCCCACACGGACCCCACCCCAGCCCCTTGCCTTTCAGGCAGCTGTCCCTCAACCCTTTGGAGTTCAGCTCACATGGCAACCCCTGGAGGCCCCATCCTAGTGGCCTCCTCATCCCCGAACTCCGGGTGTGGGGGCACGGGGGTCATCCCCAGCACCTTACCATGCGGCGGTGTGTTGTTGGCTGCTGTTGCTACCCCCGGCCTCAGAAGCCCCGTGTTTCCTACCCAGAAGCCCCCGGGCCTCCCCTCGGGCCCCAACCCCCCCCCCCCGGCCCAGGAGCCTCACCCGACCCCATAGCGGTCCCAAAACATGGTGTGGCTGCCGAACGTCCTGTTGACGTCCAGGCCTATCTGCGTGATGTCCCTGGAGGAGACCAGGGCCTCCTCCTTCATTTCCTGCGCGAAAACTGGGGAGGAGGAGCCGGCATCAGGGACACAGACCCCGACCTGTCACCAGATGCCGTCCTGGGCAGGGAGCCCTGGGGTCACCATGGGAGTGTGTCCTGCCAAAACCTCCTTCCTTCCCCTGTGAGGCCGGGGATGGCGGCAGTGCGCACCATGCCCAGAGGTCCCATGGGCCTCTGCCCAGCTGTTGTGGGCTGGGAGGTGACTGAGGGTCAGCCTGGGTGGGAGGGGACAGGGGGTCAGCCCAGGTGGGGAGGGGACATGGGGGTGTTGTGCTCAAGATTGTGAATCCGAGAAACCACTAAGGAGCCAACACCGATTCAAACACAGGAGGGTTGATTTACCAACTCCAGCTTGCCTCCAAGTATACCCGACAGGGCAGAGCAGAGACTTAGACCCCGAGGTGGGTTTTAGCTTAGTTTTGTTTTTTGTTTTTTGTTTTTTGTTTTTAGCTTAGTTTTAAGGGCTGGTCTCAGGTACCTCCAGAAGGGCTGGAGCAATTCCTCAAGTTCTGTTTACATTTTGATATGGGGCCTTGGAGGGCATTGAGCTCTGTTCTTATTCTAATAGGGGCTTCCTGCCCTTGGCTTGGGCTCAGATTTTATTGTAATGTGGGGCTTTCTAGGACATTAAGCTGTAAACTTTTGTTTTTTTTCCTGTAACTGAAGTAATGTAAATTTCAGCTCTTATTCACAGGGGCCTGGGATGGCTGGACATGTGCTAACGCTGAACATAAAGTGAAATGGCCTTAATTTTCTTGGCCTCCACATGTCCCATCGTATCTAGCTCCTTCCCCCTCTCCCAGAGCTCCTAAGAGAGCAATTGCAAATGACCTCTGGTGCTAGCATATGTTGGGGGACAGGCCCAGGGATTTGGGATCAAGAAGACCTGGGTGGCTGTGCAGTGGGATTCCATGCTGCAGACTCTTATTCCCTAAGGCTATCTTGAAAACTGACTTTGTACATAGAACAGCTCTCCTTTGTATTTAAAAGATGAAGAGCCAGTCAAAGCGGTTTTTCTCTGCCCATCTGATTGCTCAGATTCCAATGTGAGACGTATTTCCTGTTAATAAGGATAATTTACTATCCGTAGTACTATGGTTAAAATATTCTGACACAAGTAATTCTGATGGATGAGGGTTTCTCATCTCTTTCTTCACAGCTCAGTCACTCATCAAGAAATGCATCTGTATGGATTTGGAAAGAACTGAGACACACTATTACCAATGATCATGTTATTATGTAAAGGATTCTTCCTTGAGATTCTTCCCCTGGTTTAACTGACCCTGACACACTGTGAACTCTTTGGAAGACAAATGTCAAGGAAATAAATGTTATGCATTGCTAATTTTAAATGCACTTGCAATATGGTGTCTAATATAAAAGAAGTATTTTTATCTGATATTTGCTATTTATTATCCTTTCCTGCTTTTCAGGTTGAGGAGGCATTATACGTGTTCATAATCGCTGTATTGAAATGAGATACAGGAGAGTACAAGCCTGTCACTTCCACATGCTTTTCACACATCCTCTGCCAACACCTAACATAAGGATGCTAGGACTTATGTCTACAGGCAGTTATGATGCAGGAGGGTCATGCCCTGACCTCAGTTCTCACAACGAAACATGCCTAGAAGCCAGGTATCAAATAGCTGCGTTCTTATGGCAGTGAGAACATAGCAGCATTCTGAGTCAGGAGGTTCCAAGATTACAACTCTACTGCACCGGGAGACACTTTCCATGCCTGCATTATTCCACTTGCATCTCTCCAGTATCTGACAAACGTCTCTGGTCAAGATGTTCGAAACTCATTCTGCAGGCAGTGGGTGTGAGTTCAACTCTCAGAAGTAAGTTGCCTTTGGACACGGGGTTCAGATAGCTTCTGACGTATGGAACTTAGTATGTAAGCACCAGTCTAAGACAGGAATTACTAGGAAATCGCTGGATTGAGATTGGAGGCACTAGTCTTGTGGGCCGGCACCTTCCACTTACCTCTCACAACTCTTCAGTAACGCATCGAGCCTAGGCTTGTTAAGAGCGAAGTGTACCTGCAGGCAGGATGTGGGAGATACAGGCCATAAGCTCAACGATCAGAAGTCTGTAAGCCTGGGAGGTAGATGTCTGCTATCCACACATATATGGGAATTAGAACCTAGCTACAGGGATCCCTGGGTGATGCAGGGGTTTAGCGCCTGACTTTGGCCCAGGGCGCACTCCTGGAGACCCGGGATCGAATCCCACATCGGGCTCCCGGTGCATGGAGCCTGCTTCTCCCTTTGCCTATGTCTCTGCCTCTCTCTCTCTCTCTCTCTCTCTCTCTCTCTCTGTGACTATCATAAATAAATAAAAAATTAAAAAAAAAAAGAAGGCCATAGGACATCGCCATATTCAACACAGATAGACGTGAGTACAGGCCTGTCGCTTCCACATGCGTTTCTCATAACTTCTCCCAGCACCTAACATTAGGATATTAGCATCTACGTCTACAGGCAGGCAGGATGCGGGAGGGTTCTTCCCTGAACTCAGCTCTCAAAGGGAAGCAAGCATGGAAGCCAGCTCTCAACTAGCTGCGTTCTTATGGCAGAGAGAAGGTAGCAGTATTCTGAGTCAGGAGGTTCCCAGACTACCACTCTACTGAAACTGGAGATAACTTCCAGGTCTGCATGTTAACTTGCGCTCAGAAGCCTCTGTCAAACGTCTCTGGTGAAGACGTGCGAAACTCACTCTGCAAGCAGTGTGGAACTGTGAGGGACTGAGGGGGAGCTCAACTCTCAGAAGTAAGATGCTTTTGGACAAGGCGTTCAACTACCTTCTCACGCATGGAACTTAGTATGTAGCACCAGTCTACCACAGGAATTACTAGGAAATCGCTGGATTGAGCTTGGAGGCACTAGTCTTGTGTGCCGGGAGATTCCAATTACCTCTCCCAACACTTCCGTCAAGCAGCGAGCCTAGGCCTTTTAGAAGCAAAGGGTACCAGCAGGCTGTATGTGGAGGTACAAGCCATAAGCTCAACTCTCAGAACTGTGTATTCCTGGGAGGAAGAAGTCTGCTACCCACTCGTACATGCGTGTTGGAACCTAGCTACACTCTGATTGAAGAAGGTCTTTGGAAATCGCTGTATTCAACTCAGATACACGTAAGGTCAGGAACAACGATTCCACATGCTTTTCTCACAACCTCTCCCAGCCACTAACATGAGTGTGTTAGCAGCTACGTCTACAGTCAGGGAGGATGCGGGAGGGTTCTTCCCTGAACTCAGCTCTCAAAGGGAAGCAAGCCTGGAAGCCAGCTCTCAACTAGCTGCGTTCTTATGGCAGAGAGAAGGTAGCAGTATTCTGAGTCAGGAGGTTCCCAACCTACCACTCTACTGAAACTGGAGATAACTTCCAGGTCTGCATGTTAACTTGCGCTCAGAAACCTCTGTCAAACGTCTCTGGTGAAGACGTGCGAAACTCACTCTGCAGGCAGTGTGGAACTGTGAGGAACTGAGGGGGAGCTCAACTCTCAGAAGTAAGATGCTTTTGGACAAGGCGTTCAACTACCTTCTCACGCATGGAACTTAGTATGTAACACCAGTCTACCACAGGAATTACTAGGAAATCGCTGGATTGAGCTTGGAGGCACTAGTCTTGTGTGCCGGGAGATTCCAATTACCTCTCCCAACACTTCCGTCAAGCAGCGAGCCTAGGCCTTTTAGAAGCGAAGGGTACCAGCAGGCTGTATGTGGAGGTACAAGCCATAAGCTCAACTCTCAGAACTGTGTATTCCTGGGAGGAAGAAGTCTGCTACCCACTCGTACATGCGTGTTGGAACCTAGCTACACTCTGATTGAAGAAGGTCTTTGGAAATCGCTGTATTCAACTCAGATACACGTAAGGTCAGGAACAACGATTCCACATGCTTTTCTCACAACCTCTCCCAGCCACTAACATGAGTGTGTTAGCAGCTACGTCTACAGTCAGGGAGGATGCGGGAGGGTTCTTCCCTGAACTCAGCTCTCAAAGGGAAGCAAGCCTGGAAGCCAGCTCTCAACTAGCTGCGTTCTTATGGCAGAGAGAAGGTAGCAGTATTCTGAGTCAGGAGGTTCCCAACCTACCACTCTACTGAAACTGGAGATAACTTCCAGGTCTGCATGTTAACTTGCGCTCAGAAACCTCTGTCAAACGTCTCTGGTGAAGACGTGCGAAACTCACTCTGCAGGCAGTGTGGAACTGTGAGGAACTGAGGGGGAGCTCAACTCTCAGAAGTAAGATGCTTTTGGACAAGGCGTTCAACTACCTTCTCACGCATGGAACTTAGTATGTAACACCAGTCTACCACAGGAATTACTAGGAAATCGCTGGATTGAGCTTGGAGGCACTAGTCTTGTGTGCCGGGAGATTCCAATTACCTCTCCCAACACTTCCGTCAAGCAGCGAGCCTAGGCCTTTTAGAAGCGAAGGGTACCAGCAGGCTGTATGTGGAGGTACAAGCCATAAGCTCAACTCTCAGAACTGTGTATTCCTGGGAGGAAGAAGTCTGCTACCCACTCGTACATGCGTGTTGGAACCTAGCTACACTCTGATTGAAGAAGGTCTTTGGAAATCACTGTATTCAACTCAGATACACGTAAGGTCAGGAACAACGATTCCACATGCTTTTCTCACAACCTCTCCCAGCCACTAACATGAGTGTGTTAGCAGCTACGTCTACAGTCAGGGAGGATGCGGGAGGGTTCTTCCCTGAACTCAGCTCTCAAAGGGAAGCAGCCTGGAAGCCAGCTCTAAATTAGCTACGGTCTTATGGCAGAGAGAAGGTAGCAGTATTCTGAGTCAGGAGGTTCCAAGATTACCACTCTTCTGAACCTGGAGATAACTTCCAGGTCTGCATTGTTAACATGTGCTCAGAAGCCTCTGGCAAACGTCTCTGGTGAAGACGTGCGAAACTCACTCTGCAGGCACTGTGAAACTGTGAGGAACTGCGGGGGAGCTCAACTCTCAGAATTAAGGTGCTTTTCGACAAGGCGTTCAACTACCTTCTCACGTATGGAACTTAGTATGTAGCACCAGTCTACCACAGGAATTACTAGGAAATCGCTGGATTGAGCTTGTAGGCGCTAGTCTTGTGTGCCAGGAGATTCCAATTACCTCTCCCAACACTTCCGTCAAGCAGCGAGCCTAGGCCTTTTAGAATCCAAGGGTACCAGCAGGCTGGATGTGGAGGTACAGGCCATAAGCTCAACTCTCAAAAGTGTGTATTCATGGGAGGCCGATGTCTGCTATCCACTCGTACATGTGAGTTGGAACCTAGCTACACTCTGATTGAAGAAGGTCTTTGGAAATCGCTGTATTCAACTCAGATACACGTAAGGTCAGGAACAACGATTCCACATGCTTTTCTCACAACCACTCCCAGCCACTAACATGAGGGTGTTAGCAGCTACGTCTACAGTCAGGCAGGATGTGGGAGGGTTCTTCCCTGAACTCAGCTCTCAAAGGGAAGCAAGCCTGGAAGCCAGCTCTCAACTAGCTGCGTTCTTATGGCAGAGAGAAGGTAGCAGTATTCTGAGTCAGGAGGTTCCCAGACTACCACTCTACTGCACCTGGAGATAACTTCCAGGTCTGCATTGTTAACTTGCGCTCAGAAGCCTCTGTCAAAAGTCTCTGGTGAAGACGTGCGAAACTCACTCTGCAGGCAGTGTGGAACTGTGAGGGACTGAGGGTCAGCTTAACTCTCAGAAGGGAGATGCTTTTGGACAAGTCGTTCAACTACCTTCTCACATATGCAAGTTAGTATGTAGCACCCGTCTACCACAGGAATTACTAGGAAATCGCTGGATTGAGCTTGGAGGCACTAGTCTTGTGTGCCGGGAGATTCCAATTACCTCTCCCAACACTTCCGTCAAACACCGAGCCTAGGCCTTTTAGAAGCGAAGGTACAAGCAGGCTGGATGTGGAGGTACAGGCTATAAGCTCAACTCTCAGAACTGTGTATTCCTGGGAGGCAGAAGTCTACTACCCAATCGTACATGCGAGTTGGAACCTAGCTACACTCTGATTGAAGAAGGTCTTTGGAAATCACAGTATTCAACTCAGATACACGTAAGGTCAGGAACGATTCCACAAGCTTTTCTCACAACCTCTCCCAGCCACTAACATGAGGGTGTTAGCAGCTACGTTTACAGTCAGGCAGGATGCAGGAGGGTTATTCCTTGAACTCAGCTCTCAATGGGAAGCATGCCTGGAAGCCAGCTCTCAACTAGCTGCGTTCTTATGGCAGAGAGAAGGTAGCAGTATATTGAGACAGGAGGTTCCAAGATTACCACTCTACTGCACCTAGATATAACTTCCAGGTCTGCATTGTTAACGCGCTCAGAAGCCTCTGCAAACGTCTCTGGTGAAGACCTTCGAAACTCAATCTGCAGGCAGTGTGGAACTGTGAGGGACTGAGGGTGAGCTCAACTCTCAGAAGTAAGATGCTTTTGCACAAGGCGTTCAGCTACCTTCTCCCGTATGGAACTTAGTATGTAGCACCAGTCTACCACAGGAATTACTAGGAAATCGCTGGATTGAGCTTGGAGGCACTAGTCTTGTGTGCCGGGAGATTCCAATTACCTCTCCCAACACTTCCGTCAAACAGCGAGCCTAGGCCTTTTAGAAGCATAGGGTACCAGCAGGCTGGATGTGTAGGTACAGGCCATCAGCTCAACTCTCAGAAGTGTGTATGCATGGGCGGCAGATGTCTGCTCCCCACTCTGACATGGGAGTTGGAACCTAGCTACACTCTGATTGAAGAAGGCCATTGGAAATCGCTGTATTCAACTCAGATACACAGGAGTTCAGGCCCATTGTTTACCCATGCTTTTCCCGCAACCTCTCTCAGCCAGTAACATTAGGATGTTAGCAGCTACGCCGACAGTCAGGCAGGATGCGGGAGGGTTCTGCCCTTTCCTCATTTCTCCCAGGGAAGCATGCCTAGAAGCCAGCTCTCAATTAGCTGCATTCTTATGGCAGTGTGAAGGTAGCAGTATTCTGAGTCAGGAGGTTCCAAGATTATGACTCTACTGCACCTGGAGATACCCTCCAGGTCTGCATTGTTAACTTGCGTCTCAGAAGCCTGTGGCAAACGTCTCAGGTGAAGACATGCGAAACTCACTCTGCAGGCAGTGTGGAACTGTGAGGGACTGAGGGTGAGCTCAACTCTCAGAAGTAAGATGCTTTTGGACAAGGCGTTCAGCTACCTTCTCCCGTATGGAACTTAGTATGTAGCACCAGTCTACCACAGGAATTACTAGGAAATCGCTGGATTGAGCTTGGAGGCACTAGTCTTGTGTGCCGGGAGATTCCAATTACCTCTCCCAACACTTGCGTCAAACAGCGAGCCTAGGCCTTTTAGAAGCATAGGGTACCAGCAGGCTGGATGTGGAGGTACAGGCCATCAGCTCAACTCTCAGAAGTGTGTATGCATGGGAGGCAGATGTCTGCTCCTCACTCTGACATGGGAGTCTGAACCTAGCTACACTCTGATTGAAGAAGGCCATTGGAAATCGCTGTATTCAACTCAGATACACAGGAGTTCAGGCCCATTGTTTACCCATGCTTTTCCCGCAAAATCTCTCAGCCAGCAACATTAGGATGTTAGCAGCTACGCCGACGGTCAGGCAGGATGCGGGAGGGTTCTGCCCTTTCCTCATTTCTCCCAGGGAAGCATGCCTAGAAGCCATCTCTCAACTAGCTGCATTCTTATGGCAGTGTGAAGGTAGCAGTATTCTGAGTCAGGAGGTTCCAAGATTACCACTCTACTGCATCTGGAGATACCCTCTAGGTCTGCATTGTTAACTTGCGTCTCAGAAGCCTGTGGCAAACGTCTCTGGTGAAGACCTGCGAAACTCACTCTGCAGGCAGTGTGGAACTGTGAGGGACTGAGGGTGAGCTCAACTCTCAGAAGTAAGATGGTTTTGCACAAGGCGTTCAGCTACCTTCTCACGTATGGAACTTAGTATGTAGCACCAGTCTACCACAGGAATTACTAGGAAATCGCTGGATTGAGCTTGGAGGCACTAGTCTTGTGTGCCGGGAGATTCCAATTACCTCTCCCAACACTTCCGTCAAACAGCGAGCCTAGGCCTTTTAGAATCGAAGGGTACACGCAGGCTGGATTGGAGGTACAGGCCATCAGCTCAACTCTCAGAAGTGTGTATGCATGGGAGGCAGATGTCTGCTACCCATTCTGACATGGGAGTTGGAACGTAGGTACACTCTGATTGAAGTAGGCCAATGGAAATCGCTGTATTCAACTCAGATACACAGGAGTTCAGGCCCAATGCTTACACATGCTTTTCCCGCAACCTCTCTCCGCCACTAACATTAGGATTTCAGCAGCTACGCCTACAGTCAGGCAGGATGCGGGAGGGTTCTGCCCTGTCCTCAGCTCTCCCAGGGAAGCATGCCTAGAAGCCAGCGCTCAACTAGCTGCATTCTTATGGCAGTGTGAAGGTAGCAGTATACTGAGTCAGGAGGTTCCAAGATTACCACTCTACTGCACCTGGAGATACCCTCCAGGTCTGCATTGTTAACTTGCGTCTCAGAAGCCTGGAGCAAACGTCTGTGGTGAAGACCTACGAAACTCAGTCTGCAGGCAGTGTGGAACTGTGAGGGACTGAGGGTGAGCTCAACTCTCGGAAGTAATTTGCTTTTGGACAAGGCGTTCAGCTACCTTTTCACGTATGGAACTTAGTATGTACCACCAGTCTAGCACAGGAATTAGTAGGAAATCCCTGGATTGAGCTTGGAGGCACTAGTCTTGTGTGCCGGGTAATTCCAATTACCTCCTCCAACACTTCCGTCAAACAGCGTGCCTAGGCCTTTTAGAAGCGAAAGGTATCAGCAGGCTGGATGTGGAGGTAGAGGCCATCAGCTCAACTCTCAGAAGTGTGTATGCATGGGAGGCAGATGTCTGCTACCCACTCTGACATGGGAGTTGGAAACTAGCTACACTCTGATTGAAGAAGGCCATTGGAAATCGCTGTTTTCAACTCAGATACACAGGAGTTCAGGCCTATTGCTTACACATGCTTTTCCCGCAACCTCTCTCAGCCACTAACATTAGGATGTTAGCAGCTACGCCTAGAGTCAGGCAGGATGCGGAAGGGTTCTGCCCCGTCCTCATCTCTCCCAGGGAAGCATGCCTAGAAGCCAGCTCTCAACTAGCTGCATTCTTATGGCAGTGAGAAGGTAGCGGTATTCTGAGTCAGGAGGTTCCAAGATTACCACTCTACTGCACCTGGAGATACCATCCAGGTCTGCATTGTTAACGTGCGTCTCAGAAGCCTGTGGCAAACGTCTCTGTTGAAGACCTGCGAAACTCACTCTGCAGGCAGTGTGGAACTGTGAGGGACTGAGGGTGAGCTCAACTCTCAGAAGTAAGATGCTTTTGGACAAGGCGTTCAGCTACCTTCTCACGTATGGAACTTAGTATGCAGCACCAGTCTACCACAGGAATTACTACGAAATCGCTGGATTGAGCTTGGAGGCACTAGTCTTGTGTGCCGGGAGATTCCAATTACCTCTCCCAACACTTCCGTCAAACAGCGAGCCTAGGCTTTTTAGAAGTGAAAGGAACCAGCAGGCTGTATGGGGAGGTATAGGCCATAAACTCAACTCTGAGAAATGTGTATGCATGGGAGGCAGATGTCTGCTCAGCATTCTGACATTGGAGTTGGAACGTAGCTACACTCTGATTGAAGTAGGCTCTTGGAAATCGCTGTATTCAACTCAGATACACAGGAGTTCAGGCCCAATGCTTACACATGCTCTTCCCGCAACCTCTCTCAGCCATTAACATTAGGATGTTAGCAGCTACGCCTACAGTCAGACAGGATACGGGAGGGTTCTGCCCTGTCCTCAGCTCTCCCAGGGAAGCATGCCTAGAAGCCAGCTCTCAACTAGCTGCATTCTTATGGCAGTGTGAAGGTAGCAGTATTCTGAGTCAGGAGGTTACAAGATTACCACTCTACTGCACCTGGAGATACCCTCCAGGTCTGCATTGTTAAATTGCATCTCAGAAGCCTGTAGCAAATGTCTGTGGTGAAGACCTGCGAAACTCACTCTGCAGGCAGTGTGGAAATGTGAGGGACTGAGGGTGAGCTCAACTCTCAGAAGTAAGATGCTTTTGGACAAGGCATTCAGCTCCCTTCTCCCGTATGGAACTTAGTATGTAGCAGCAGTCTACCAAGGAATTACTAGGAAATCGCTGGATTGAGCTTGGAGGCACTAGTCTTGTGTGCCGGGAGATTCCAATTACATCTCCCAACACTTCCATCAAACAGCGAGCCTAGGCCTTTTAGAAGTGAAAGGAACCAGCAGGTTGTATGGTTAGGTATAGGCCATAAGCTCATCTCTCAGAAGTGTGTATGCATGGGAGACAGATGTCTGCTACCCACTCGTACATGCGAGTTGGAACCTAGCTACACTCTGAGTAAGTAGGCCATTGGAAATCGCTGTATTCTACTCAGATACACAGAAGTTCAGGCCCAAAGCTTACACATGCTTTTCCCGCAACCTCTCTCAGCCAGTAACATTAGGATGTTAGCAGCTACGCCTACAGTCAGACAGGATGCCGGAGGGTTCTGCCCTGTCCTCAGCTCTCCCAGGGAAGCATGCCTAGAAGCCAGCTCTCAACTAGCTGCATTCTTATGGCAGTGTGAAGGTAGCAGTATTCTGAGTCAGGAGGTTCCAAGATTACCACTCTACCGCACCTGGAGATACCCTCCAGGTCTGCATTGTTAACTTGCATCTCAGAAGCCTGTAGCAAACGTCTGTGGTGAAGACCTGCGAAACTTACTCTGCAGGCAGTGTGGAACTCTGAGGGACTGAGGGTGAGCTCAACTCTCAGAAGTAATTTGATTTTGGACAAGGCGTTTAGCTATCTTCTCACGTATGGAACTTAGTATATAGCACCAGTCTACCACAGGAATTACTAGGAAATCGCTGGATTGAGCTTGGAGGCACTAGTCTTGTGTGCCGGGAGATTCCAATTACCTCTCCCAACACTTCCGTCAAACAGCGAGCCTAGGCCTTTTAGAAGCGAAGGGTACCAGCAGGCTGGATGTGGAGATACAGGCCATCAGCTCAACTCTCAGTAGTGTGTATGCATGGGTGGCAGATGTCTGCTACCCACTCTGACATGGGACTTGGAACGTAGCTACACTCTGATTGAAGTAGGCCATTGGAAATCGCTGTATTCAACTCAGATACACAGGAGTTCAGGCCCAATGCTTACACATGCTTTTCCCGCAACCTCTCTTAGCCACTAATATTAGGACGTTAGCAGCTACGCCTACAGTCAGGCAGGATGCGGGAGGGTTCTGCCCTGTCCTCAGCTCTCACAGGGAAGCATGCCGAGAAGCCAGCTGTCAACTAGCTGCATTCTTATGGCATGGTGAAGCTAGCAGTATTCTGAGACAGGAGGTTCCCAGATTACCACTCTACTGCACCTGGAGATACCCTCCAGGTCTGCATTGTTAACTTGCGTCTCAGAAGCCTCTGGGCAACGTCTCTGGTGAAGACGTGCGAAACTCACTCTGCAGACAGTGTGGGACTGTGAGGGACTGTGGGTGAGCTCAACTCTCAGAAGTAAGACGTTTTTGGACAAGGCGTTCAACTACCTACTCACGTATGGAACTTAGTATGTAGCAACAGTCTACCACAGGAATTACTAGGAAATCGCCGGATTGAGCTTGGAGGCACTCGTCTTGTGTGCCGGGAGATTCCAATTACCTCTCCCAACACTTGCGTCAAGCAGCGATCCTAGGCCTTTTGGAAGCGAAAGGTAGCTGCAGGCAGGATGTAGGGTTACAGGCCATAAGCTCAACTCTCAGAAGTGTGTAGGCATGGGAGGCAGATGTCTGCTACCCACTCGTACATGCGAGTTGGAACCTAGCTACACTCTGATGAAGAAGGTCTTTGGAAATCGCTGTATTCAACTCAGATACACGTGAGTTCAGGCACAACGATTCCACATGCTTTTCTCACAACCTTTCCCTGCCACTAACATGAGGATGTTAGCAGCTCCTTCTACAGTCAAGCAGGATGCGGGAGGGTTGTGCCCTGTCCTTAGCTCTCACAGGGAAGCATGCCTTGAAGCCAGCCGTCAACTAGCTGCATTCTTATGGCCGGGTGAAGGTAGCAGTATTCTGAGACAGGAGGTTCCCAGATTACCACTCTACTGCACCTGGAGATACCCTCCAGGTTTGCATTGTTTTTTTTTTTTTTTTTTTTCAGGTCTGCATTGTTAACTTGCATCTCATAGCCTCTGGCAAACGTCTCTGGTGAAGACGTGCGAAACTCACTCTGCAGGCAGTGTGGAACTGTGAGGGACTGAGGGTGAGCTCAACTCTCAGCAGTAAGATGATTTTGGACAAGGCGTTCAGCTACCTTCTCACATATGGAACTTAGTATGTAGCACCAGTCTACCCCAGGAATTACTGGGAAATCGCTGATTTGAGCTTGGAGGCACTAGTCTTGTGTGCCGGCAGATTCCAGTTACCTCTCCCAACACTTGCGTCAAGCAGCGATCCTAGGCCTTTTGGAAGGGAAAGGTAGCAGCAGGCAGGATGTGGGGTTACAGGCCATAAGCTCAACTCTCAGAAGTGTGTATGCATGGGAGGCAGATGTCTGCTACCCACTCGGACATGGGAGTTGGAACCTAGCTACACTCCTATTGAAGAAGGATGTTGGAAATCGCTGTATTCAACTCAGATACACGGGAGTTCAGGCCCAATGCTTACACATGCTTTTCCCACAACCTATCCCAGCCACTAACATAAGGAGGTTAGCAGGTACGTCTACAGTCAGGCAGGATGCGGGAGGGTTCTGCCCTGTCCTCAGCTCTCACAGGGAAGCATGCCTAGAAGCCAGCTCTCAACTAGCTGCATTCTTATGACAGTGTGAAGGTAGCAGTATTCTGAGTAAGGAGGTTCCCAGATTACCACTCTCCTGCACCTGGAGATACCGTCCAGGTCTGCATTGTTAACTTGCGTCTCAGAGGCCTCTGGCAAAAGTCTCTGGTGAAGACGTGGGAAACTCACTCTGCAGGCAGTGTGGAACTGTGAGGGACTGAGGGTGAGCTCAACTCTCAGCAGTAAGATGATTTTGGACAAGGCGTTCAGCTACCTTCTCACATATGGAACTTAGTATGTAGCACCAGTCTACCCCAGGAATTACTGGGAAATCGCTGGATTGAGCTTGGAGGCACTAGTCTTGTGTGCCCGGAGATTCCAGTTACCTCTCCCAGCACTTCGGTGAAGCAGCGAGCCAAGGCCTTTTGGAAGCGAAAGGTAGCGGCATGCAGGACTTAGGGTTACAGGCCATAAGCTCAACTCTCAGAAGTGGGTATGCATGGGAGGCAGATGTCTGCTACCCACTCGGACATTCGAGTGGGAACCTAGCTACACTCTGATGAAGAAGGACTTTGGAAATCGCTGTATTCAACTCAGATACACGTGGGTTCAGGCACAACGATTCCACATGCTTTTCTCACAACCTTTCCCTGCCACTAACATGAGGACGTTAGCAGCTCCTTCTACAGTCAAGCAGGATGCGGGAGGGTTGTGCCCTGTCCTTAGCTCTCACAGGGAAGCATGCCTTGAAGCCAGCTGTCAACTAGCTGCATTCTTATGGCAGGGTGAAGGTAGCAGTATTCTGAGACAGTAGGTTCCCAGATTACCACTCTACTGGACCTGGAGATACCCTCCAGGTCTGCATTGTTAACTTGCGTCTCAGAAGCCTCTGGCAAACGTCTCTGGGGAAGACGTGCGAAACTCACTCTGCAGGCAGTGTGGAACTGTGAGGGACTGAGGGTGAGCTCAACTCTCAGAAGTAAGATGTTTTTGGACAAGGCGTTCAACTACCTACTCACGTATGGAACTTAGTATGTAGCACCAGTCTACCCCAGGAATTACTAGGAAATCGCTTGATTGAGCTTGGAGGCACTCGTCTTGTGTGCCGGGAGATTCCAGTTACCTCTCCCAACACTTGCGTCAAGCAGCGATCCTAGGCCTTTTGGAAGCGAAAGGTAGCAGCAGGCAGGATGTGGGGTTACAGGCCATAAGCTCAACTCTCAGAAGTGTGTATGCATGGGAGGCAGATGTCTGCTACCCACTCGGACATGGGAGTTGGAACCTAGCTACACTCCTATTGAAGAAGGATGTTGGAAATCGCTGTATTCAACTCAGATACACGGGAGTTCAGGCCGAATGCTTACACAGGCTTTTCCCACAACCTATCCCAGCCACAAACATAAGGAGGTTAGCAGGTACGTCTACAGTCAGGCAGGATGCGGGAGGGTTCTGCCCTGTCCTCAGCTCTCACAGGGAAGCATGCCTAGAAGCCAGCTCTCAACTAGCTGCATTCTTATGACAGTGTGAAGGTAGCAGTATTCTGAGTAAGGAGGTTCCCAGATTACCACTCTCCGGCACCTGGAGATACCGTCCAGGTCTGCATTGTTAACTTGCGTCTCAGAGGCCTCTGGCAAAAGTCTCTGGTGAAGACGTGGGAAACTCACTCTGCAGGCAGTGTGGAACTGTGAGGGACTGAGGGTGAGCTCAACTCTCAGCAGTAAGATGATTTTGGACAAGGCGTTCAGCTACCTTCTCACATATGGAACTTAGTATGTAGCACCAGTCTACCCCAAGAATTACTGGGAAATCGCTGGATTGAGCTTGGAGGCACTAGTCTTGTGTGCCGGCAGATTCCAGTTACCTCTCCCAACACTTCGGTGAAGCAGCGAGCCTAGGCCTTTTGGAAGCGAAAGGTAGCTGCAGGCAGGAGGTAGGGTTACAGGCCATAAGCTCAACTCTCAGAAGTGGGTATGCATGGGAGGCAGATGTCTGCTACCCACTCGGACATGCGAGTGGGAACCTAGCTACACTCTGATGAAGAAGGACTTTGGAAATCGCTGTATTCAACTCAGATACACGTGGGTTCAGGCACAACGATTCCACATGCTTTTCTCACAACCTTTCCCTGCCACTAACATGAGGACGTTAGCAGCTCCTTCTACAGTCAAGCAGGATGCGGGAGGGTTGTGCCCTGTCCTTAGCTCTCACAGGGAAGCATGCCTTGAAGCCACCTGTCAACTAGCTGCATTCTAATGGCAGGGTGAAGGTAACCGTATTCTGAGACAGGAGGTTCCCAGATTACCACTCTACTGCACCTGGAGATACCCTCCAGGTCTGCATTGTTAACTTGCGTCTCATAGCCTCTGGCAAACGTCTCTGGTGAAGACGTGCGAAACTCACTCTGCAGGCAGTGTGGAACTGTGAGGGACTGAGGGTGAGCTCAACTCTCAGAAGTAAGATGTATTTGGACAAGGCGTTCAACTACCTACTCACGTATGGAACTTAGTATGTAGCACCATTCTACACCAGGAATTACTAGGAAATCGCTTGATTGAGCTTGGAGGCACTCGTCTTGTGTGCCGGGAGATTCCAGTTACCTCTCCCAACACTTGCGTCAGGCAGCGAGCCTAGGCCTTTTGGAAGCGAAAGGTAGTGGCAGGCAGGATGTAGGGTTACAGGCCATGAGCTCAACTCTCAGAAGTGTGTATGCATGCGAGGCAGATGTCTGCTACCCACTCGGACATGGGAGTTGGAACCTAGCTACACTCCTATTGAAGAAGCATGTTGGAAATCGCTGTATTCAACTCAGATACACGGGAGTTCAGGCCCAATGCTTACACATGCTTTTCCCACAACCTATCCCAGCCACTAACATAAGGAGGTTAGCAATTACGTCTACAGTCAGGCAGGATGCGGGAGGGTTCTGTCCTGTCCTCAGCTCTCACAGGGAAGCATGCCTAGAAGCCAGCTCTCAACTAGCTGTATTCTTATGACAGTGTGAAGGTAGCAGTATTCTGAGTAAGGAGGTTCCCAGATTACCACTCTCCGGCACCTGGAGATACCATCCAGGTCTGCATTGTTAACTTGCGTCTCAGAGGCCTCTGGCAAAAGTCTCTGGTGAAGACGTGGGAAACTCACTCTGCAGGCAGTGTGGAACTGTGAGGGACTGCGGGTGAGCTCAACTCTCAGCAGTAAGATGATTTTGGACAAGGCGTTCAGCTACCTTCTCACATATGGAACTTAGTATGTAGCACCAGTCTACCCCAGGAATTACTGGGAAATCGCTTGATTGAGCTTGGAGGCACTCGTCTTGTGTGCCGGGAGATTCCAGTTACCTCTCCCAACACTTGCGTCAAGCAGCGAGCCTAGGCCTTTTGGAAGCGAAAGGTAGCGTTAGGCAGGATGTAGGGTTACAGACCATAAGCTCAACTCTCAGAAGTGTGTATGCATGGGAGGCAGAGGTCTGCTATCCACTCGGACATGGGATTTGGAACCTACCTACACTCCTATTGAAGAAGGATGTTGGAAATCGCTGTATTCAACTCAGATACACGGGAGTTCAGGCTCAATTTTTACACATGCTTTTCCCAGTACCTATCCAAGCCACTAACATAAGTAGGTTAGCAGGTACGTCTACAGTCAGGCAGGATGCGGGAGGGTTCTGCCCTGTCCTCAGCTCTCACAGGGAAGCATGCCTAGAAGCCAGCTCTCAACTAGCTGCATTCTTATGACAGTGTGAAGGTAGCAGTATTCTGAATAAGGAGGTTCCCAGATTACCACTCTACTGCACCTGGAGATACCCTCCCGGTCTGCATTGTTAACTTGCGTCTCAGAGGCCTCTGGCAAAAGTCTCTGGTGAAGACGTGCGAAACTCACTCTGCAGGCAGTGTGGAACTGTGAGGGACTGAGGGTGAGCTCAACTCTCAGCAGTAAGATGATTTTGGACAAGGCGTTCAGCTACCTTCTCACATATGGAACTTAGTATGTAGCACCAGTCTACCCCAGGAATTACTGGGAAATCGCTGGATTGAGCTTGGAGGCACTAGTCTTGTGTGCCGGGAGATTCCAGTTACCTCTCCCAACACTTCGGTGAAGCAGCGAGCCTAGGCCTTTTGGAAGCGAAAGGTAGCTGCAGGCAGGAGGTAGGGTTACAGGCCATAAGCTCAACTCTCAGAAGTGGGTATGCATGGGAGGCAGATGTCTGCTACCCACTCGGACATGCGAGTGGGAACCTAGCTACACTCTGATGAAGAAGGACTTTGGAAATCGCTGTATTCAACTCAGATACACGTGGGTTCAGGCACAACGATTCCACATGCTTTTCTCACAACCTTTCCCTGCCACTAACATGAGGACGTTAGCAGCTCCTTCTACAGTCAAGCAGGAAGTGGGAGGGTTGTGCCCTGTCCTTAGCTCTCACAGGGAAGCATGCCTTGAAGCCAGCTGTCAACTAGCTGCATTCTTATGGCAGGGTGAAGGTAGCAGTATTCTGAGACAGGAGGTTCCCAGATTACCACTCTACTGCACCTGGAGATACCCTCCAGGTCTGCATTGTTAACTTGCGTCTCAGAAGCCTCTGGCAAACGTCTCTGGTGAAGACGTGCGAAACTCACTCTGCAGGCAGTGTGGAACTGTGAGGGACTGAGGGTGAGCTCAACTCTCAGAAGTAAGATGTTTTTGGACAAGGCGTTCAACTACCTACTCACGTATGGAACTTAGTATGTAGCACCAGTCTACCCCAGGAATTACTAGGAAATCACTTGATTGAGCTTGGAGGCACTCGTCTTGTGTGCCGGGAGATTCCACTTACCTCTCCCAACACTTGCGTCAAGCAGCGAGCCTAGGCCTTTTGGAAGCGAAAGGTAGCGGCAGGCAGGATGTAGGGTTACAGGCCATAAGTTCAACTCTCAGAACTGTGTATGCATGGGAGACAGATGTCTGCTACCCACTCGGACATGGGAGTTGGAACCTAGCTACACTCCTATTGAAGAAGGATGTAGGAAATCGCTGTATTCAACTCAGATACACGGGAGTTCAGGCCCAATGCTTACACATGCTTTTCCCACAACCTATCCCAGCCACTAACATAAGGAGGTTAGCAGGTACGTCTACAGTCAGGCAGGATGCGGGAGGGATCTGCCCTGTCCTCAGCTCTCACAGGGAAGCATGCCTAGAAGCCAGCTCTCAACTAGCTGCATTCTTATGACAGTGTGAAGGTAGCAGTATTCTGAGTAAGGAGGTTCCCAGATTACCACTCTACTGCACCTGGAGATACCGTCCAGGTCTGCATTGTTAACTTGCGTCTCAGAGGCCTCTGGCAAAAGTCTCTGGTGAAGACGTGGGAAACTCACTCTGCAGGCAGTGTGGAACTGTGAGGGACTGAGGGTGAGCTCAACTCTCAGCAGTAAGATGATTTTGGACAAGGCGTTCAGCTACCTTCTCACATATGGAACTTAGTATGTAGCACCAGTCTACCCCAGGAATTACTGGGAAATCGCTGGATTGAGCTTGGAGGCACTAGTCTTGTGTGCCGGCAGATTCCAGTTACCTCTCCCAACACTTCGGTGAAGCAGCGAGCCTAGGCCTTTTGGAAGCGAAAGGTAGCTGCAGGCAGGAGGTAGTGTTACAGGCCATAAGCTCAACTCTCAGAAGTGGGTATGCATGGGAGGCAGATGTCTGCTACCCACTCGGACATGCGAGTGGGAACCTAGCTACACTCTGATGAAGAAGGACTTTGGAAATCGCTGTATTCAACTCAGATACACGGGGGTTCAGGCACAACGATTCCACATGCTTTTATCACAACCTTTCCCTGCCACTAACATGAGGACGTTAGCAGCTCCTTCTACAGTCAAGCAGGATGCGGGAGGGTTGTGCCCTGTCCTTAGCTCTCACAGGGAAGCATGCCTTGAAGCCAGCTGTCAACTAGCTGCATTCTTATGGCAGGGTGAAGGTAGCAGTATTCTGAGACAGGAGGTTCCCAGATTACCACACTACTGCACCTGGAGATACCCTCCAGGTCTGCATTGTTAACTTGCGTCTCAGAAGCCTCTGGCAAAAGTCTCTAGTGAAGACGTGGGAAACTCACTCTGCAGGCAGTGTGGAACTGTGAGGGACTGAGGGTGAGCTCAACTCTCAGCAGTAAGATGATTTTGGACAAGGCGTTCAGCTACCTTCTCACATATGGAACTTAGTATGTAGCACCAGTCTACCCCAGGAATTACTGGGAAATCGCTGGATTGAGCTTGGAGGCACTAGTCTTGTGTGCCGGCAGATTCCAGTTACCTCTCCCAACACTTCGGTGAAGCAGCGAGCCTAAGCCTTTTGGAAGCGAAAGGTAGCTGCAGGCAGGAGGTTGGGTTACAGGCCATAAGCTCAACTCTCAGAAGTGGGTATGCATGGGAGGCAGATGTCTGCTACCCACTCGGACATGCGAGTGGGAACCTAGCTACACTCTGATGAAGAAGGACTTTGGAAATCGCTGTATTCAACTCAGATACACGTGGGTTCAGGCACAACGATTCCACATGCTTTTCTCACAACCTTTCCCTGCCACTAACATGAGGACGTTAGCAGCTACTTCTACAGTCAAGCAGGATGCGGGAGGGTTGTGCCCTGTCCTTAGCTCTCACAGGGAAGCATGCCTTGAAGCCAGCTGTCAACTAGCTGCATTCTTATGGCAGAGTGAAGGTAGCAGTATTCTGAGACAGGAGGTTCCCAGATTACCACTCTACTGCACCTGGAGATACCCTCCAGGTCTGCATTGTTAACTTGCGTCTCAGAAGCCTCTGGCAAACGTCTCTGCTGAAGACGTGCGAAACTCACTCTGCAGGCAGTGTGGAACTGTGAGGGACTGAGGGTGAGCTCAACACTCAGAAGTAAGATGTTTTTGGACAAGGCGTTCAACTACCTACTCACGTATGGAACTTAGTATGTAGCACCAGACTACCCCAGGAATTACTAGGAAATCACTTGATTGAGCTTGGAGGCACTCCTCTTGTGTGCCGGGAGATTCCAGTTACCTCTCCCAACACTTGCGTCAAGCAGCGAGCCTAGGCCTTTTGGAAGCGAAAGGTAGCAGCAGGCAGGATGTAGGGTTACAGGCCATAAGCTCAACTCTCAGAAGTGTGTATGCATGGGAGGCAGATGTCTGCACCCACTCGGACATGGGAGTTGGAACCTAGCTACACTCCTATTGAAGAAGGATGTTGGAAATCGCTGTATTCAACTCAGATACACGGGAGTTCAGGCCCAATGCTTACACATGCTTTTCCCACAACCTATCCCAGCCACTAACATAAGGAGGTTAGCAGGTACGTCTACAGTCAGGCAGGATGCGGGAGGGTTCTGCCCTGTCCTCAGCTCTCACAGGGAAGCATGCCTAGAAGCCAGCTCTCAACTAGCTGCATTCTTATGACAGTGTGAATGTAGCAGTATTCTGAGTAAGGAGGTTCCCAGATTACCACTCTCCTGCACCTGGAGATACCGTCCAGGTCTGCATTGTTAACTTGCGTCTCAGAGGCCTCTGGCAAAAGTCTCTGGTGAAGACGTGGGAAACTCACTCTGCAGGCAGTGTGGAACTGTGAGGGACTGAGGGTGAGCTCAACTCTCAGCAGTAAGATGATTTTGGACAAGGCGTTCAGCTACCTTCTCACATATGGAACTTAGAATGTAGCACCAGTCTACCCCAGGAATTACTGGGAAATCGCTGGATTGAGCTTGGAGGCACTAGTCTTGTGTGCCGGGAGATTCCAGTTACCTCTCCCTACACTTCGGTGAAGCAGCGAGCCTAGGCCTTTTGGAAGCGAAAGGTAGCTGCAGGCAGGAGGTAGGGTTACAGGCCATAAGCTCAACTCTCAGAAGTGGGTATGCATGGGAGGCAGATGTCTGCTACCCACTCGGACATGCGAGTGGGAACCTAGCTACACTCTGATGAAGAAAGACTTTGGAAATCGCTGTATTCAACTCAGATACACGTGGGTTCAGGCACAACGATTCCACATGCTTTTCTCACAACCTTTCCCTGCCACTAACATGAGGACGTTAGCAGCTCCTTCTACAGTCAAGCAGGATGCGGGAGGGTTGTGCCCTGTCCTTAGCTCTCACAGGGAAGCATGCCTTGAAGCCAGCTGTCAACTAGCTGCATTCTTAGGGCAGGGTGAAGGTAGCAGTATTCTGAGACAGGAGGTTCCCAGATTACCACTCTACTGCACCTGGAGATACCCTCCAGGTCTGCATTGTTAACTTGCGTCTCAGAAGCCTCTGGCAAACGTCTCTGCTGAAGACGTGCGAAACTCACTCTGCAGGCAGTGTGGAACTGTGAGGGACTGAGGGTGAGCTCAACACTCAGAAGTAAGATGTTTTTGGACAAGGCGTTCAACTACCTACTCACGTATGGAGTTAGTATGTAGCACCAGACTACCCCAGGAATTACTAGGAAATCACTTGATTGAGCTTGGAGGCACTCGTCTTGTGTGCCGGGAGATTCCAGTTACCTCTCCCAACACTTGCGTCAAGCAGCGAGCCTAGGCCTTTTGGAAGCGAAAGGTAGCAGCAGGCAGGATGTAGGGTTACAGGCCATAAGCTCAACTATCAGAAGTGTGTATGCATGGGAGGCAGATGTCTGCACCCACTCGGACATGGGAGTTGGAACCTAGCTACACTCCTATTGAAGAAGGATGTTGGAAATCGCTGTATTCAACTCAGATACACGGGAGTTCAGGCCCAATGCTTACACATGCTTTTCCCACAACCTATCCCAGCCAATAACATAAGGAGGTTAGCAGGTACGTCTACAGTCAGGCAGGATGCGGCAGGGTTCTGCCCTGTCCTCAGCTCTCACAGGGAAGCATGCCTAGAAGCCAGCTCTCAACTAGCTGCATTCTTATGACAGTGTGAAGGTAGCAGTATTCTGAGTAAGGAGGTTCCCAGATTACCACTCTCCTGCACCTGGAGATACCGTCCAGGTCTGCATTGTTAACTTGCGTCTCAGAAGCCTCTGGCAAACGTCTCTGCTAAAGACCTGCGAAACTCACTCTGCAGGCAGTGTGGAACTGTGAGGGACTGTGGGTGAGCTCAACTCTCAGAAGTAAGATGTTTTTGGTCAAGGCGTTCAACTACCTACTCACGTATGGAACTTAGTATGTAGCACCAGTCTACCCCAGGAATTACTAGGAAATCGCTTGATTGAGCTTGGAGGCACTCGTCTTGTGTGCCGGGAGATTCCAGTTACCTCTCCCAACACTTGCGTCAAGCAGTGAGCCTAGGCCTTTTGGAAGTGAAAGGTAGCGGCAGGCAGGATGTAGGGTTACAGGCCATGAGCTCAACTCTCAGAAGTGTGTATGCATGGGAGGGAGATGTCTGCTACCCACTCGGACATGGGAGTTGGAACCTAGCTACACTCCTATTGAAGAAAGATGTTGGAAATCGCTGTATTCATCTCAGATACACGGGAGTTCAGGCCCAATGCTTACACATGCTTTTCCCACAACCTATCCCGGCCACTAACATAAGGAGGTTAGCAGGTACGTCTACAGTCAGGCAGGATGCGGGACGGTTCTGCCCTGTCCTCAGCTCCCACAGGGAAGCATGCCTAGAAGCCAGCTCTCAACTAGCTGCATTCTTATGACAGTGTGAAGGTAGCAGTATTCTGAGTAAGGAGGTTCCCAGATTACCACTCTACTGCACCTGGAGATACCGTCCAGGTCTGCATTGTTAACTTGCGTCTCAGAGGCCTCTGGCAAAAGTCTCTGGTGAAGACGTGGGAAACTCACTCTGCAGGCAGTGTGGAACTGTGAGGGACTGAGGGTGAGCTCAACTCTCAGCAGTAAGATGATTTTGGACAAGGCGTTCAGCTACCTTCTCACATATGGAACTTAGTATGTAGCACCAGTCTACCCCAGGAATTACTGGGAAATCGCTCAATTGAGCTTGGAGGCACTAGTCTTGTGTGCCGGCAGATTCCAGTTACCTCTCCCAACACTTCGGTGAAGCAGCGAGCCTAGGCCTTTTGGAAGCGAAAGGTAGCTGCAGGCAGGAGGTAGTGTTACAGGCCATAAGCTCAACTCTCAGAAGTGGGTATGCATGGGAGGCAGATGTCTGCTACCCACTCGGACATGCGAGTGGGAACCTAGCTACACTCTGATGAAGAAGGACTTTGGAAATCGCTGTATTCAACTCAGATACACGGGGGTTCAGGCACAACGATTCCACATGCTTTTATCACAACCTTTCCCTGCCACTAACATGAGGACGTTAGCAGCTCCTTCTACAGTCAAGCAGGATGCGGGAAGGTTGTGCCCTGTCCTTAGCTCTCACAGGGAAGCATGCCTTGAAGCCAGCTGTCAACTAGCTGCATTCTTATGGCAGGGTGAAGGTAGCAGTATTCTGAGACAGGAGGTTCCCAGATTACCACACTACTGCACCTGGAGATACCCTCCAGGTCTGCATTGTTAACTTGCGTCTCAGAAGCCTCTGGCAAAAGTCTCTAGTGAAGACGTGGGAAACTCACTCTGCAGGCAGTGTGGAACTGTGAGGGACTGAGGGTGAGCTCAACTCTCAGCAGTAAGATGATTTTGGACAAGGCGTTCAGCTACCTTCTCACATATGGAACTTAGTATGTAGCACCAGTCTACCCCAGGAATTACTGGGAAATCGCTGGATTGAGCTTGGAGGCACTAGTCTTGTGTGCCGGCAGATTCCAGTTACCTCTCCCAACACTTCGGTGAAGCAGCGAGCCTAGGCCTTTTGGAAGCGAAAGGTAGCTGCAGGCAGGAGGTTGGGTTACAGGCCATAAGCTCAACTCTCAGAAGTGGGTATGCATGGGAGGCAGATGTCTGCTACCCACTCGGACATGCGAGTGGGAACCTAGCTACACTCTGATGAAGAAGGACTTTGGAAATCGCTGTATTCAACTCAGATACACGTGGGTTCAGGCACAACGATTCCACATGCTTTTCTCACAACCTTTCCCTGCCACTAACATGAGGACGTTAGCAGCTACTTCTACAGTCAAGCAGGATGCGGGAGGGTTGTGCCCTGTCCTTAGCTCTCACAGGGAAGCATGCCTTGAAGCCAGCTGTCAACTAGCTGCATTCTTATGGCAGGGTGAAGGTAGCAGTATTCTGAGACAGGAGGTTCCCAGATTACCACTCTACTGCACCTGGAGATACCCTCCAGGTCTGCATTGTTAACTTGCGTCTCAGAAGCCTCTGGCAAACGTCTCTGCTGAAGACGTGCGAAACTCACTCTGCAGGCAGTGTGGAACTGTGAGGGACTGAGGGTGAGCTCAACACTCAGAAGTAAGATGTTTTTGGACAAGGCGTTCAACTACCTACTCACGTATGGAACTTAGTATGTAGCACCAGACTACCCCAGGAATTACTAGGAAATCACTTGATTGAGCTTGGAGGCACTCCTCTTGTGTGCCGGGAGATTCCAGTTACCTCTCCCAACACTTGCGTCAAGCAGCGAGCCTAGGCCTTTTGGAAGCGAAAGGTAGCAGCAGGCAGGATGTAGGGTTACAGGCCATAAGCTCAACTCTCAGAAGTGTGTATGCATGGGAGGCAGATGTCTGCTACCCACTCGGACATGGGAGTTGGAACCTAGCTACACTCCTATTGAAGAAGGATGTTGGAAATCGCTGTATTCAACTCAGATACACGGGAGTTCAGGCCCAATGCTTACACATGCTTTTCCCACAACCTATCCCAGCCACTAACATAAGGAGGTTAGCAGGTACGTCTACAGTCAGGCAGGATGCGGGAGGGTTCTGCCCTGTCCTCAGCTCTCACAGGGAAGCATGCCTAGAAGCCAGCTCTCAACTAGCTGCATTCTTATGACAGTGTGAAGGTAGCAGTATTCTGAGTAAGGAGGTTCCCAGATTACCACTCTCCTGCACCTGGAGATACCGTCCAGGTC
The DNA here is from genome assembly GCF_048164855.1 of Canis lupus baileyi. Lineage (NCBI taxonomy): Eukaryota > Metazoa > Chordata > Mammalia > Carnivora > Canidae > Canis > Canis lupus. The sequence continues at coordinate 719,968 of NC_132848.1, read as the reverse complement.
TGCATTGTTAACTTGCGTCTCAGAGTCCTCTGGCAAAAGTCTCTGGTGAAGACGTGGGAAACTCACTCTGCAGGCAGTGTGGAACTGTGAGGGACTGAGGGTGAGCTCAACTCTCAGCAGTAAGATGATTTTGGACAAGGCGTTCAGCTACCTTCTCACATATGGAACTTAGAATGTAGCACCAGTCTACCCCAGGAATTACTGGGAAATCGCTGGATTGAGCTTGGAGGCACTAGTCTTGTGTGCCGGGAGATTCCAGTTACCTCTCCCTACACTTCGGTGAAGCAGCGAGCCTAGGCCTTTTGGAAGCGAAAGGTAGCTGCAGGCAGGAGGTAGGGTTACAGGTCATAAGCTCAACCCTCAGAAGTGGGTATGCATGGGAGGCAGATGTCTGCTACCCACTCGGACATGCGAGTGGGAACCTAGCTACACTCTGATGAAGAAGGACTTTGGAAATCGCTGTATTCAACTCAGATACACGTGGGTTCAGGCACAACGATTCCACATGCTTTTCTCACAACCTTTCCCTGCCACTAACATGAGGACGTTAGCAGCTACTTCTACAGTCAAGCAGGATGCGGGAGGGTTGTGCCCTGTCCTTAGCTCTCACAGGGAAGCATGCCTTGAAGCCAGCTGTCAACTAGCTGCATTCTTATGGCAGAGTGAAGGTAGCAGTATTCTGAGACAGGAGGTTCCCAGATTACCACTCTACTGCACCTGGAGATACCCTCCAGGTCTGCATTGTTAACTTGCGTCTCAGAAGCCTCTGGCAAACGTCTCTGCTGAAGACGTGCGAAACTCACTCTGCAGGCAGTGTGGAACTGTGAGGGACTGAGGGTGAGCTCAACACTCAGAAGTAAGATGTTTTTGGACAAGGCGTTCAACTACCTACTCACGTATGGAACTTAGTATGTAGCACCAGACTACCCCAGGAATTACTAGGAAATCACTTGATTGAGCTTGGAGGCACTCCTCTTGTGTGCCGGGAGATTCCAGTTACCTCTCCCAACACTTGCGTCAAGCAGCGAGCCTAGGCCTTTTGGAAGCGAAAGGTAGCAGCAGGCAGGATGTAGGGTTACAGGCCATAAGCTCAACTCTCAGAAGTGTGTATGCATGGGAGGCAGATGTCTGCACCCACTCGGACATGGGAGTTGGAACCTAGCTACACTCCTATTGAAGAAGGATGTTGGAAATCGCTGTATTCAACTCAGATACACGGGAGTTCAGGCCCAATGCTTACACATGCTTTTCCCACAACCTATCCCAGCCACTAACATAAGGAGGTTAGCAGGTACGTCTACAGTCAGGCAGGATGCGGGAGGGTTCTGCCCTGTCCTCAGCTCTCACAGGGAAGCATGCCTAGAAGCCAGCTCTCAACTAGCTGCATTCTTATGACAGTGTGAATGTAGCAGTATTCTGAGTAAGGAGGTTCCCAGATTACCACTCTCCTGCACCTGGAGATACCGTCCAGGTCTGCATTGTTAACTTGCGTCTCAGAGTCCTCTGGCAAAAGTCTCTGGTGAAGACGTGGGAAACTCACTCTGCAGGCAGTGTGGAACTGTGAGGGACTGAGGGTGAGCTCAACTCTCAGCAGTAAGATGATTTTGGACAAGGCGTTCAGCTACCTTCTCACATATGGAACTTAGAATGTAGCACCAGTCTACCCCAGGAATTACTGGGAAATCGCTGGATTGAGCTTGGAGGCACTAGTCTTGTGTGCCGGGAGATTCCAGTTACCTCTCCCTACACTTCGGTGAAGCAGCGAGCCTAGGCCTTTTGGAAGCGAAAGGTAGCTGCAGGCAGGAGGTAGGGTTACAGGCCATAAGCTCAACTCTCAGAAGTGGGTATGCATGGGAGGCAGATGTCTGCTACCCACTCGGACATGCGAGTGGGAACCTAGCTACACTCTGATGAAGAAAGACTTTGGAAATCGCTGTATTCAACTCAGATACACGTGGGTTCAGGCACAACGATTCCACATGCTTTTCTCACAACCTTTCCCTGCCACTAACATGAGGACGTTAGCAGCTCCTTCTACAGTCAAGCAGGATGCGGGAGGGTTGTGCCCTGTCCTTAGCTCTCACAGGGAAGCATGCCTTGAAGCCAGCTGTCAACTAGCTGCATTCTTAGGGCAGGGTGAAGGTAGCAGTATTCTGAGACAGGAGGTTCCCAGATTACCACTCTACTGCACCTGGAGATACCCTCCAGGTCTGCATTGTTAACTTGCGTCTCAGAAGCCTCTGGCAAACGTCTCTGCTGAAGACGTGCGAAACTCACTCTGCAGGCAGTGTGGAACTGTGAGGGACTGAGGGTGAGCTCAACACTCAGAAGTAAGATGTTTTTGGACAAGGCGTTCAACTACCTACTCACGTATGGAGTTAGTATGTAGCACCAGACTACCCCAGGAATTACTAGGAAATCACTTGATTGAGCTTGGAGGCACTCGTCTTGTGTGCCGGGAGATTCCAGTTACCTCTCCCAACACTTGCGTCAAGCAGCGAGCCTAGGCCTTTTGGAAGCGAAAGGTAGCAGCAGGCAGGATGTAGGGTTACAGGCCATAAGCTCAACTATCAGAAGTGTGTATGCATGGGAGGCAGATGTCTGCACCCACTCGGACATGGGAGTTGGAACCTAGCTACACTCCTATTGAAGAAGGATGTTGGAAATCGCTGTATTCAACTCAGATACACGGGAGTTCAGGCCCAATGCTTACACATGCTTTTCCCACAACCTATCCCAGCCAATAACATAAGGAGGTTAGCAGGTACGTCTACAGTCAGGCAGGATGCGGCAGGGTTCTGCCCTGTCCTCAGCTCTCACAGGGAAGCATGCCTAGAAGCCAGCTCTCAACTAGCTGCATTCTTATGACAGTGTGAAGGTAGCAGTATTCTGAGTAAGGAGGTTCCCAGATTACCACTCTCCTGCACCTGGAGATACCGTCCAGGTCTGCATTGTTAACTTGCGTCTCAGAAGCCTCTGGCAAACGTCTCTGCTAAAGACCTGCGAAACTCACTCTGCAGGCAGTGTGGAACTGTGAGGGACTGTGGGTGAGCTCAACTCTCAGAAGTAAGATGTTTTTGGTCAAGGCGTTCAACTACCTACTCACGTATGGAACTTAGTATGTAGCACCAGTCTACCCCAGGAATTACTAGGAAATCGCTTGATTGAGCTTGGAGGCACTCGTCTTGTGTGCCGGGAGATTCCAGTTACCTCTCCCAACACTTGCGTCAAGCAGTGAGCCTAGGCCTTTTGGAAGTGAAAGGTAGCGGCAGGCAGGATGTAGGGTTACAGGCCATGAGCTCAACTCTCAGAAGTGTGTATGCATGGGAGGGAGATGTCTGCTACCCACTCGGACATGGGAGTTGGAACCTAGCTACACTCCTATTGAAGAAAGATGTTGGAAATCGCTGTATTCATCTCAGATACACGGGAGTTCAGGCCCAATGCTTACACATGCTTTTCCCACAACCTATCCCGGCCACTAACATAAGGAGGTTAGCAGGTACGTCTACAGTCAGGCAGGATGCGGGACGGTTCTGCCCTGTCCTCAGCTCCCACAGGGAAGCATGCCTAGAAGCCAGCTCTCAACTAGCTGCATTCTTATGACAGTGTGAAGGTAGCAGTATTCTGAGTAAGGAGGTTCCCAGATTACCACTCTACTGCACCTGGAGATACCGTCCAGGTCTGCATTGTTAACTTGCGTCTCAGAGGCCTCTGGCAAAAGTCTCTGGTGAAGACGTGGGAAACTCACTCTGCAGGCAGTGTGGAACTGTGAGGGACTGAGGGTGAGCTCAACTCTCAGCAGTAAGATGATTTTGGACAAGGCGTTCAGCTACCTTCTCACATATGGAACTTAGTATGTAGCACCAGTCTACCCCAGGAATTACTGGGAAATCGCTCAATTGAGCTTGGAGGCACTAGTCTTGTGTGCCGGCAGATTCCAGTTACCTCTCCCAACACTTCGGTGAAGCAGCGAGCCTAGGCCTTTTGGAAGCGAAAGGTAGCTGCAGGCAGGAGGTAGTGTTACAGGCCATAAGCTCAACTCTCAGAAGTGGGTATGCATGGGAGGCAGATGTCTGCTACCCACTCGGACATGCGAGTGGGAACCTAGCTACACTCTGATGAAGAAGGACTTTGGAAATCGCTGTATTCAACTCAGATACACGGGGGTTCAGGCACAACGATTCCACATGCTTTTATCACAACCTTTCCCTGCCACTAACATGAGGACGTTAGCAGCTCCTTCTACAGTCAAGCAGGATGCGGGAATGTTGTGCCCTGTCCTTAGCTCTCACAGGGAAGCATGCCTTGAAGCCAGCTGTCAACTAGCTGCATTCTTATGGCAGGGTGAAGGTAGCAGTATTCTGAGACAGGAGGTTCCCAGATTACCACACTACTGCACCTGGAGATACCCTCCAGGTCTGCATTGTTAACTTGCGTCTCAGAAGCCTCTGGCAAAAGTCTCTAGTGAAGACGTGGGAAACTCACTCTGCAGGCAGTGTGGAACTGTGAGGGACTGAGGGTGAGCTCAACTCTCAGCAGTAAGATGATTTTGGACAAGGCGTTCAGCTACCTTCTCACATATGGAACTTAGTATGTAGCACCAGTCTACCCCAGGAATTACTGGGAAATCGCTGGATTGAGCTTGGAGGCACTAGTCTTGTGTGCCGGCAGATTCCAGTTACCTCTCCCAACACTTCGGTGAAGCAGCGAGCCTAGGCCTTTTGGAAGCGAAAGGTAGCTGCAGGCAGGAGGTTGGGTTACAGGCCATAAGCTCAACTCTCAGAAGTGGGTATGCATGGGAGGCAGATGTCTGCTACCCACTCGGACATGCGAGTGGGAACCTAGCTACACTCTGATGAAGAAGGACTTTGGAAATCGCTGTATTCAACTCAGATACACGTGGGTTCAGGCACAACGATTCCACATGCTTTTCTCACAACCTTTCCCTGCCACTAACATGAGGACGTTAGCAGCTACTTCTACAGTCAAGCAGGATGCGGGAGGGTTGTGCCCTGTCCTTAGCTCTCACAGGGAAGCATGCCTTGAAGCCAGCTGTCAACTAGCTGCATTCTTATGGCAGGGTGAAGGTAGCAGTATTCTGAGACAGGAGGTTCCCAGATTACCACTCTACTGCACCTGGAGATACCCTCCAGGTCTGCATTGTTAACTTGCGTCTCAGAAGCCTCTGGCAAACGTCTCTGCTGAAGACGTGCGAAACTCACTCTGCAGGCAGTGTGGAACTGTGAGGGACTGAGGGTGAGCTCAACACTCAGAAGTAAGATGTTTTTGGACAAGGCGTTCAACTACCTACTCACGTATGGAACTTAGTATGTAGCACCAGACTACCCCAGGAATTACTAGGAAATCACTTGATTGAGCTTGGAGGCACTCCTCTTGTGTGCCGGGAGATTCCAGTTACCTCTCCCAACACTTGCGTCAAGCAGCGAGCCTAGGCCTTTTGGAAGCGAAAGGTAGCAGCAGGCAGGATGTAGGGTTACAGGCCATAAGCTCAACTCTCAGAAGTGTGTATGCATGGGAGGCAGATGTCTGCTACCCACTCGGACATGGGAGTTGGAACCTAGCTACACTCCTATTGAAGAAGGATGTTGGAAATCGCTGTATTCAACTCAGATACACGGGAGTTCAGGCCCAATGCTTACACATGCTTTTCCCACAACCTATCCCAGCCACTAACATAAGGAGGTTAGCAGGTACGTCTACAGTCAGGCAGGATGCGGGAGGGTTCTGCCCTGTCCTCAGCTCTCACAGGGAAGCATGCCTAGAAGCCAGCTCTCAACTAGCTGCATTCTTATGACAGTGTGAAGGTAGCAGTATTCTGAGTAAGGAGGTTCCCAGATTACCACTCTCCTGCACCTGGAGATACCGTCCAGGTCTGCATTGTTAACTTGCGTCTCAGAGTCCTCTGGCAAAAGTCTCTGGTGAAGACGTGGGAAACTCACTCTGCAGGCAGTGTGGAACTGTGAGGGACTGAGGGTGAGCTCAACTCTCAGCAGTAAGATGATTTTGGACAAGGCGTTCAGCTACCTTCTCACATATGGAACTTAGAATGTAGCACCAGTCTACCCCAGGAATTACTGGGAAATCGCTGGATTGAGCTTGGAGGCACTAGTCTTGTGTGCCGGGAGATTCCAGTTACCTCTCCCTACACTTCGGTGAAGCAGCGAGCCTAGGCCTTTTGGAAGCGAAAGGTAGCTGCAGGCAGGAGGTAGGGTTACAGGCCATAAGCTCAACTCTCAGAAGTGGGTATGCATGGGAGGCAGATGTCTGCTACCCACTCGGACATGCGAGTGGGAACCTAGCTACACTCTGATGAAGAAGGACTTTGGAAATCGCTGTATTCAACTCAGATACACGTGGGTTCAGGCACAACGATTCCACATGCTTTTCTCACAACCTTTCCCGGCCTCTAACATGAGGACGTTAGCAGCTCCTTCTACAGTCAAGCAGGATGCGGGAGGGTTGTGCCCTGTCCTTAGCTCTCACAGGGAAGCATGCCTTGAAGCCAGCTGTCAACTAGCTGCATTCTTATGGCAGGGTGAAGGTAGCAGTATTCTGAGACAGGAGGTTCCCAGATTACCACTCTACTGCACCTGGAGATACCCTCCAGGTCTGCATTGTTAACTTGCGGCTCAGATGCCTCTGTCAAACGTCTCTGGGGAAGACGTGCGAAACTCACTCTGCAGGCAGTGTGGAACTGTGAGGGACTGAGGGTGAGCTCAACACTCAGAAGTAAGATGTTTTTGGACAGGGCGTTCAACTACCTACTCACGTATGGAACTTAGTATGTAGCACCAGTCTACCCCAGGAATTACTGGGAAATCGCTGGATTGAGCTTGGAGGCACTAGTCTTGTGTGCCGGCAGATTCCAATTACCTCTCCCAGCATTTCGGTGAAGCAGCGAGCCTAGGCCTTTTGGAAGCGAAAGGTAGCTGCAGGCAGGAGGTAGGGTTACAGGCCATAAGCTCAACTCTCAGAAGTGGGTATACATGGGAGGCAGATGTCTGCTTCCCACTAGTACATGCGAGTGGGAACCTAGCTACACTCCTATTGAAGAAGGATGTTGGAAATCGCTGTATTCAACTCAGATACACGGGAGTTCAGGCCCAATGCTTACACATGCTTTTCCCACAACCTATCCCAGCCACTAACATAAGGAGGTTAGCAGGTACGTCTACAGTCAGGCAGGATGCGGGAGGGTTCTGCCCTGTCCTCAGCTCTCACAGGGAAGCATGCCTAGAAGCCAGCTCTCAACTAGCTGCATTCTTATGACAGTGTGAAGGTAGCAGTATTCTGAGTAAGGAGGTTTCCAGATTACCACTCTCCTGCACCTGGAGATACCCTCCAGGTCTGCATTGTTAACTTGCGTCTCAGAGGCCTCTGGCAAAAGTCTCTGGTGAAGACGTGGGAAACTCACTCTGCAGGCAGTGTGGAACTGTGAGGGACTGAGGGTGAGCTCAACTCTCAGCAGTAAGATGATTTTGGACAAGGCGTTCAGCTACCTTCTCACATATGGAACTTAGTATGTAGCAGCAGTCTACCCCAGGAATTACTGGGAAATCGCTGGATTGAGCTTGGAGGCACTAGTCTTGTGTGCCGGCAGATTCCAGTTACCTCTCCCAATACTTCGGTGAAGCAGCGAGCCTAGGCCTTTTGGAAGCGAAAGGTAGCTGCAGGCAGGAGGTAGGGTTACAGGCCATAAGCTCAACTCTCAGAAGTGGGTATGCATGGGAGGCAGATGTCTGCTACCCACTCGGATATGCGAGTGGGAACCTAGCTACACTCTGATGAAGAATGACTTTGGAAATCGCTGTATTCAACTCAGATACACGTGGGTTCAGGCACAACGATTCCACATGCTTTTCTCACAACCTTTCCCTGCCTCTAACATGAGGACGTTAGCAGCTCCTTCTACAGTCAAGCAGGATGCAGGAGGGTTGTGCCCTGTCCTTAGATCTCACAGGGAAGCATGCCTTGAAGCCAGCTGTCAACTAGCTGCATTCTTATGGCAGGGTGAAGGTAGCAGTATTCTGAGACAGGAGGTTCCCAGATTACCACTCTACTGCACCTGGAGATACCCTCCAGGTCTGCATTGTTAACTTGCGTCTCAGAAGCCTCTGGCAAACGTCTCTGGGGAAGACGTGCGAAACTCACTCTGCAGGCAGTGTGGAACTGTGAGGGACTGAGGGTGAGCTCAACTCTCAGAAGTAAGATGTTTTTGGACAAGACGTTCAACTACCTACTCACGTATGGAACTTAGTATGTAGCACCAGTCTACCACAGGAATTACTGGGAAATCACTTGATTGAGCTTGGAGGCAATCGTCTTGTGTGCCGGGAGATTCCACTTACCTCTCCCAACACTTGCGTCAAGCAGCGAGCCTAGGCCTTTTGGAAGCGAAAGGTAGCGGCAGGCAGGATATAGGGTTACAGGCCATAAGTTCAACTCTCAGAACTGTGTATGCATGGGAGGCAGATGTCTGCTACCCACTCGGACATGGGTGTTGGAACCTAGCTACACTCCTATTGAAGAAGGATGTTGGAAATCGCTGTATTCAACACATATACACGGGAGTTCAGGCCCAATGCTTACACATGCTTTTCCCACAACCTATCCCAGCCACTAACATAAGGAGGTTAGCAGGTACGTCTACAGTCAGGCAGGATGCGGGAGGGATCTGCCCTGTCCTCAGCTCTCACAGGGAAGCATGCCTAGAAGCCAGCTCTCAACTAGCTGCATTCTTATGACAGTGTGAAGGTAGCAGTATTCTGAGTAAGGAGGTTCCCAGATTACCACTCTCCTGCACCTGGAGATACCGTCCAGGTCTGCATTGTTAACTTGCGTCTCAGAGGCCTCTGGCAAAAGTCTCTGGTGAAGACTTGGGAAACTCACTCTGCAGGCAGTGTGGAACTGTGAGGGACTGAGGGTGAGCTCAACTCTCAGCAGTAAGATGATTTTGGACAAGGCGTTCAGCTACCTTCTCACATATGGAACTTAGTATGTAGCACCAGTCTACCCCAGGAATTACTGGGAAATCGCTGGATTGAGCTTGGAGGCACTAGTCTTGTGTGCCGGCAGATTCCAGTTACCTCTCCCAGCATTTCGGTGAAGCAGCGAGCCTAGGCCTTTTGGAAGCGAAAGGTAGCTGCAGGCAGGAGGTAGGGTTACAGGCCATAAGCTCAACTCTCAGAAGTGGGTATGCATGGGAGGCAGATGTCTGCTACCCACTCGGACATGGGAGTTGGAACCTAGCTACACTCTGATGAAGAAGGACTTTGGAAATCGCTGTATTCAACTCAGATACACGGGGGTTCAGGCACAACGATTCCACATGCTTTTCTCACAACCTTTCCCTGCCACTAACATGAGGACGTTAGCAGCTCCTTCTACAGTCCAGCAGGATGCGGGAGGGTTGTGCCCTGTCCTTAGCTCTCACAGGGAAGCATGCCTTGAAGCCACCTGTCAACTAGCTGCATTCTTATGGCAGTGTGAAGGTAGCAGTATTCTGAGACAGGAGGTTCCCAGATTACCACTCTACTGCACCTGGAGATACCCTCCAGGTCTGCATTGTTAACTTGCGTCTCATAGCCTCTGGCAAAAGTCTGGTGAAGACGTGCGAAACTCACTCTGCAGGCAGTGTGGAACTGTGAGGGACTGAGGGTGAGCTCACCTCTCAGCAGTAAGATGATTTTGGACAAGGCGTTCAGCTACCTTCTCACATATGGAACTTAGTATGTAGCACCAGTCTACCCCAGGAATTACTGGGAAATCGCTGGATTGAGCTTGGAGGCACTAGTCTTCTGTGCCGGGAGATTCCAGTTACCTCTCCCAACACTTCGGTGAAGCAGCGAGCCTAGGCCTTTTGGAAGCGAAAGGTAGCTGCAGGCAGGAGGTAGGGTTACAGGCCATAAGCTCAACTCTCAGAAGTGGGTATGCATGGGAGGCAGATGTCTGCTACCCACTCGGACATGCGAGTGGGAACCTAGCTACACTCTGATGAAGAAGGACTTTGGAAATCGCTGTATTCAACTCAGATACACGTGGGTTCAGGCACAACGATTCCACATGCTTTTCTCACAACCTTTCCCTGCCACTAACATGAGGACGTTAGCAGTTCCTTCTACAGTCAAGCAGGATGCGGGAGGTTTGTGCCCTGTCCTTAGCTCTCACAGGGAAGCATTCCTTGAAGCCAGCTGTCAACTAGCTGCATTCTTATGGCAGGGTGAAGGTAGCAGTATTCTGAGACAGGAGGTTCCCAGATTACCACTCTACTGCACCTGGAGATACCCTCCAGGTCTGCATTGTTAACTTGCGTCTCAGAAGCCTCTGGCAAACGTCTATGGTGAAGACGTGCGAAACTCACTCTGCAGGCAGTGTGGAACTGTGAGGGACTGAGGGTGAGCTCAACTCTCAGAAGTAAGATGTTTTTGGACAAGGCGTTCAACTACCTACTCACGTATGGAAGTTAGTATGTAGCACCCGTCTACCCCAGGAATTACTAGGAAATCACTTGATTGAGCTTGGAGGCACTCGTCTTGTGTGCCGGGAGATTCCAGTTACCTCTCCCAACACTTGCGTCAAGCAGCGAGCCTAGGCCTTTTGGAAGCGAAAGGTAGCAGCAGGGAGGATGTGGGGTTACAGGCCATAACTCAACTCTCAGAAGTGTGTATGCATGGGAGGCAAATGTCTGCTACCCACTCGGACATGGGAGTTGGAACCTAGCTACACTCCTATTGAAGAAGGATGTTGGAAATCGCTGTATTCAACTCAGATACACGGGAGTTCAGGCCCAATGCTTACACATGCTTTTCCCACAACCTATCCCAGCCACTAACATAAGGAGGTTAGCAGGTACGTCTACAGTCAGGCAGGATGCGGGAGGGTTCTGCCCTGTCCTCAGCTCTCACAGGGAAGCATGCCTAGAAGCCAGCTCTCAACTAGCTGCATTCTTATGACAGTGTGAAGGTAGCAGTATTCTGAGTAAGGAGGTTCCCAGATTACCACTCTCCGGCACCTGGAGATACCGTCCAGGTCTGCATTGTTAACTTGCGTCTCAGAGGGCTCTGGCAAAAGTCTCTGGTGAGGACGTGGGAAACTCACTCTGCAGGCAGTGTGGAACTGTGAGGGACTGAGGGTGAGCTCAACTCTCAGCAGTAAGATGATTTTGGACAAGGCGTTCAGCTACCTTCTCACATATGGAACTTAGTATGTAGCACCAGTCTACCCCAGGAATTACTGGGAAATCGCTGATTTGAGCTTGGAGGCACTAGTCTTGTGTGCCGGCAGATTCCAGTTACCTCTCCCAACACTTCGGTGAAGCAGCGAGCCTAGGCCTTTTGAAGCGAAAGGTAGCTGCAGGCAGGAGGTAGGGTTACAGGCCATAAGCTCAACACTCAGAAGTGGGTATGCATGGGAGGCAGATGTCTGCTACCCACTCGGACATGCGAGTGGGAACCTAGCTACACTCTGATGAAGAAGGACTTTGGAAATCGCTGTATTCAACTCAGATACACGTGGGTTCAGGCACAACGATTCCACATGCTTTTCTCACCACCTTTCCCTGCCACTAACATGAGGACGTTAGCAGCTCCTTCTACAGTCAAGCAGGATGCGGGAGGGTTGTGCCCTGTCCTTAGCTCTCACAGGGAAGCATGCCTTGAAGCCAGCTGTCAACTAGCTGCATTCTTATGGCAGGGTGATGGTAGCAGTATTCTGAGACAGGAGGTTCCCAGATTACCACTCTACTGCACCTGGAGATACCCTCCAGGTCTGCATTGTTTACTTGCGTCTCAGAAGCCTCTGGCAAACGTCTCTGGTGAAGACGTGCGAAACTCACTCTGCAGGCAGTGTGGAACTGTGAGGGACTGAGGGTGAGCTCAACTCTCAGAAGTAAGATGTTTTTGGACAAGGCGTTCAACTACGTACTCACGTATGGAACTTAGTATGTAGCACCAGTCTACCCCAGGAATTACTAGGAAATCGCTTGATTGAGCTTGGAGGCACTCGTCTTGTGTGCCGGGAGATTCCAGTTACCTCTCCCAACACTTGCGTCAAGCAGCGATCCTAGGCCTTTTGGAAGCGAAAGGTAGCAGCAGGCAGGATGTGGGGTTACAGGCCATAAGCTCAACTCTCAGAAGTGTGTATGCATGGGAGGCAGATGTCTGCTACCCACTCGGACATGGGAGTTGGAACCTAGCTACACTCCTATTGAAGAAGGATGTTGGAAATCGCTGTATTCAACTCAGATACACGGGAGTTCAGGCCCAATGCTTACACATGCTTTTCCCACAACCTATCCCAGCCACTAACATAAGGAGGTTAGCAGGTACGTCTACAGTCAGGCAGGATGCGGGAGGGTTCTGCCCTGTCCTCAGCTCTCACAGGGAAGCATGCCTAGAAGCCAGCTCTCAACTAGCTGCATTCTTATGACAGTGTGAAGGTAGCAGTATTCTGAGTAAGGAGGTTCCCAGATTACCACTCTCCTGCACCTGGAGATACCGTCCAGGTCTGCATTGTTAACTTGCGTCTCAGAGGCCTCTGGCAAAAGTCTCTGGTGAAGACGTGGGAAACTCACTCTGCAGGCAGTGTGGAACTGTGAGGGACTGAGGGTGAGCTCAACTCTCAGCAGTAAGATGATTTTGGACAAGGCGTTCAGCTACCTTCTCACATATGGAACTTAGTATGTAGCACCAGTCTACCCCAGGAATTACTGGGAAATCGCTGGATTGAGCTTGGAGGCACTAGTCTTGTGTGCCCGGAGATTCCAGTTACCTCTCCCAGCACTTCGGTGAAGCAGCGAGCCAAGGCCTTTTGGAAGCGAAAGGTAGCGGCATGCAGGACTTAGGGTTACAGGCCATAAGCTCAACTCTCAGAAGTGGGTATGCATGGGAGGCAGATGTCTGCTACCCACTCGGACATTCGAGTGGGAACCTAGCTACACTCTGATGAAGAAGGACTTTGGAAATCGCTGTATTCAACTCAGATACACGTGGGTTCAGGCACAACGATTCCACATGCTTTTCTCACAACCTTTCCCTGCCACTAACATGAGGACGTTAGCAGCTCCTTCTACAGTCAAGCAGGATGCGGGAGGGTTGTGCCCTGTCCTTAGCTCTCACAGGGAAGCATGCCTTGAAGCCAGCTGTCAACTAGCTGCATTCTTATGGCAGGGTGAAGGTAGCAGTATTCTGAGACAGTAGGTTCCCAGATTACCACTCTACTGCACCTGGAGATACCCTCCAGGTCTGCATTGTTAACTTGCGTCTCAGAAGCCTCTGGCAAACGTCTCTGGGGAAGACGTGCGAAACTCACTCTGCAGGCAGTGTGGAACTGTGAGGGACTGAGGGTGAGCTCAACTCTCAGAAGTAAGATGTTTTTGGACAAGGCGTTCAACTACCTACTCACGTATGGAACTTAGTATGTAGCACCAGTCTACCCCAGGAATTACTAGGAAATCGCTTGATTGAGCTTGGAGGCACTCGTCTTGTGTGCCGGGAGATTCCAGTTACCTCTCCCAACACTTGCGTCAAGCAGCGATCCTAGGCCTTTTGGAAGCGAAAGGTAGCAGCAGGCAGGATGTGGGGTTACAGGCCATAAGCTCAACTCTCAGAAGTGTGTATGCATGGGAGGCAGATGTCTGCTACCCACTCGGACATGGGAGTTGGAACCTAGCTACACTCCTATTGAAGAAGGATGTTGGAAATCGCTGTATTCAACTCAGATACACGGGAGTTCAGGCCCAATGCTTACACATGCTTTTCCCACAACCTATCCCAGCCACTAACATAAGGAGGTTAGCAGGTACGTCTACAGTCAGGCAGGATGCGGGAGGGTTCTGCCCTGTCCTCAGCTCTCACAGGGAAGCATGCCTAGAAGCCAGCTCTCAACTAGCTGCATTCTTATGACAGTGTGAAGGTAGCAGTATTCTGAGTAAGGAGGTTCCCAGATTACCACTCTCCTGCACCTGGAGATACCGTCCAGGTCTGCATTGTTAACTTGCGTCTCAGAGGCCTCTGGCAAAAGTCTCTGGTGAAGACGTGGGAAACTCACTCTGCAGGCAGTGTGGAACTGTGAGGGACTGAGGGTGAGCTCAACTCTCAGCAGTAAGATGATTTTGGACAAGGCGTTCAGCTACCTTCTCACATATGGAACTTAGTATGTAGCACCAGTCTACCCCAGGAATTACTGGGAAATCGCTGGATTGAGCTTGGAGGCACTAGTCTTGTGTGCCCGGAGATTCCAGTTACCTCTCCCAGCACTTCGGTGAAGCAGCGACCCAAGGCCTTTTGGAAGCGAAAGGTAGCGGCATGCAGGACTTAGGGTTACAGGCCATAAGCTCAACTCTCAGAAGTGGGTATGCATGGGAGGCAGATGTCTGCTACCCACTCGGACATTCGAGTGGGAACCTAGCTACACTCTGATGAAGAAGGACTTTGGAAATCGCTGTATTCAACTCAGATACACGTGGTTTCAGGCACAACGATTCCACATGCTTTTCTCACAACCTTTCCCTGCCACTAACATGAGGACGTTAGCAGCTCCTTCTACAGTCAAGCAGGATGCGGGAGGGTTGTGCCCTGTCCTTAGCTCTCACAGGGAAGCATGCCTTGAAGCCAGCTGTCAACTAGCTGCATTCTTATGGCAGGGTGAAGGTAGCAGTATTCTGAGACAGTAGGTTCCCAGATTACCACTCTACTGCACCTGGAGATACCCTCCAGGTCTGCATTGTTAACTTGCGTCTCAGAAGCCTCTGGCAAACGTCTCTGGTGAAGACGTGCGAAACTCACTCTGCAGGCAGTGTGGAACTGTGAGGGACTGAGGGTGAGCTCAACTCTCAGAAGTAAGATGTTTTTGGACAAGGCGTTCAACTACCTACTCACGTATGGAACTTAGTATGTAGCACCAGTCTACCCCAGGAATTACTAGGAAATCGCTTGATTGAGCTTGGAGGCACTCGTCTTGTGTGCCGGGAGATTCCAGTTACCTCTCCCAACACTTGCGTCAAGCAGCGATCCTAGGCCTTTTGGAAGCGAAAGGTAGCAGCAGGCAGGATGTGGGGTTACAGGCCATAAGCTCAACTCTCAGAAGTGTGTATGCATGGGAGGCAGATGTCTGCTACCCACTCGGACATGGGAGTTGGAAGCTAGCTACACTCCTATTGAAGAAGGATGTTGGAAATCGCTGTATTCAACTCAGATACACGGGAGTTCAGGCCGAATGCTTACACAGGCTTTTCCCACAACCTATCCCAGCCACAAACATAAGGAGGTTAGCAGGTACGTCTACAGTCAGGCAGGATGCGGGAGGGTTCTGCCCTGTCCTCAGCTCTCACAGGGAAGCATGCCTAGAAGCCAGCTCTCAACTAGCTGCATTCTTATGACAGTGTGAAGGTAGCAGTATTCTGAGTAAGGAGGTTCCCAGATTACCACTCTCCGGCACCTGGAGATACCGTCCAGGTCTGCATTGTTAACTTGCGTCTCAGAGGCCTCTGGCAAAAGTCTCTGGTGAAGACGTGGGAAACTCACTCTGTAGGCAGTGTGGAACTGTGAGGGACTGAGGGTGAGCTCAACTCTCAGCAGTAAGATGATTTTGGACAAGGCGTTCAGCTACCTTCTCACATATGGAACTTAGTATGTAGCACCAGTCTACCCCAAGAATTACTGGGAAATCGCTGGATTGAGCTTGGAGGCACTAGTCTTGTGTGCCGGCAGATTCCAGTTACCTCTCCCAACACTTCGGTGAAGCAGCGAGCCTAGGCCTTTTGGAAGCGAAAGGTAGCTGCAGGCAGGAGGTAGGGTTACAGGCCATAAGCTCAACTCTCAGAAGTGGGTATGCATGGGAGGCAGATGTCTGCTACCCACTCGGACATGCGAGTGGGAACCTAGCTACACTCTGATGAAGAAGGACTTTGGAAATCGCTGTATTCAACTCAGATACACGTGGGTTCAGGCACAACGATTCCACATGCTTTTCTCACAACCTTTCCCTGCCACTAACATGAGGACGTTAGCAGCTCCTTCTACAGTCAAGCAGGATGCGGGAGGGTTGTGCCCTGTCCTTAGCTCTCACAGGGAAGCATGCCTTGAAGCCACCTGTCAACTAGCTGCATTCTAATGGCAGGGTGAAGGTAACCGTATTCTGAGACAGGAGGTTCCCAGATTACCACTCTACTGCACCTGGAGATACCCTCCAGGTCTGCATTGTTAACTTGCGTCTCATAGCCTCTGGCAAACGTCTCTGGTGAAGACGTGCGAAACTCACTCTGCAGGCAGTGTGGAACTGTGAGGGACTGAGGGTGAGCTCAACTCTCAGAAGTAAGATGTATTTGGACAAGGCGTTCAACTACCTACTCACGTATGGAACTTAGTATGTAGCACCATTCTACCCCAGGAATTACTAGGAAATCGCTTGATTGAGCTTGGAGGCACTCGTCTTGTGTGCCGGGAGATTCCAGTTACCTCTCCCAACACTTGCGTCAGGCAGCGAGCCTAGGCCTTTTGGAAGCGAAAGGTAGTGGCAGGCAGGATGTAGGGTTACAGGCCATGAGCTCAACTCTCAGAAGTGTGTATGCATGAGAGGCAGATGTCTGCTACCCACTCGGACATGGGAGTTGGAACCTAGCTACACTCCTATTGAAGAAGCATGTTGGAAATCGCTGTATTCAACTCAGATACACGGGAGTTCAGGCCCAATGCTTACACATGCTTTTCCCACAACCTATCCCAGCCACTAACATAAGGAGGTTAGCAATTACGTCTACAGGCAGGCAGGATGCGGGAGGGTTCTGTCCTGTCCTCAGCTCTCACAGGGAAGCATGCCTAGAAGCCAGCTCTCAACTAGCTGTATTCTTATGACAGTGTGAAGGTAGCAGTATTCTGAGTAAGGAGGTTCCCAGATTACCACTCTCCGGCACCTGGAGATACCATCCAGGTCTGCATTGTTAACTTGCGTCTCAGAGTCCTCTGGCAAAAGTCTCTGGTGAAGACGTGGGAAACTCACTCTGCAGGCAGTGTGGAACTGTGAGGGACTGCGGGTGAGCTCAACTCTCAGCAGTAAGATGATTTTGGACAAGGCGTTCAGCTACCTTCTCACATATGGAACTTAGAATGTAGCACCAGTCTACCCCAGGAATTACTGGGAAATCGCTTGATTGAGCTTGGAGGCACTCGTCTTGTGTGCCGGGAGATTCCAGTTACCTCTCCCAACACTTGCGTCAAGCAGCGAGCCTAGGCCTTTTGGAAGCGAAAGGTAGCGTTAGGCAGGATGTAGGGTTACAGACCATAAGCTCAACTCTCAGAAGTGTGTATGCATGGGAGGCAGAGGTCTGCTATCCACTCGGACATGGGATTTGGAACCTACCTACACTCCTATTGAAGAAGGATGTTGGAAATCGCTGTATTCAACTCAGATACACGGGAGTTCAGGCTCAATGCTTACACATGCTTTTCCCAGTACCTATCCAAGCCACTAACATAAGTAGGTTAGCAGGTACGTCTACAGTCAGGCAGGATGCGGGAGGGTTCTGCCCTGTCCTCAGCTCTCACAGGGAAGCATGCCTAGAAGCCAGCTCTCAACTAGCTGCATTCTTATGACAGTGTGAAGGTAGCAGTATTCTGAATAAGGAGGTTCCCAGATTACCACTCTACTGCACCTGGAGATACCCTCCCGGTCTGCATTGTTAACTTGCGTCTCAGAGGCCTCTGGCAAAAGTCTCTGGTGAAGACGTGGGAAACTCACTCTGCAGGCAGTGTGGAACTGTGAGGGACTGAGGGTGAGCTCAACTCTCAGCAGTAAGATGATTTTGGACAAGGCGTTCAGCTACCTTCTCACATATGGAACTTAGTATGTAGCACGAGTCTACCCCAGGAATTACTGGGAAATCGCTGGATTGAGCTTGGAGGCACTAGTCTTGTGTGCCGGGAGATTCCAGTTACCTCTCCCAACACTTCGGTGAAGCAGCGAGCCTAGGCCTTTTGAAGCGAAAGGTAGCTGCAGGCAGGAGGTAGGGTTACAGGCCATAAGCTCAACACTCAGAAGTGGGTATGCATGGGAGGCAGATGTCTGCTACCCACTCGGACATGCGAGTGGGAACCTAGCTACACTCTGATGAAGAAGGACTTTGGAAATCGCTGTATTCAACTCAGATACACGTGGGTTCAGGCACAACGATTCCACATGCTTTTCTCACAACCTTTCCCTGCCACTAACATGAGGACGTTAGCAGCTCCTTCTACAGTCAAGCAGGAAGTGGGAGGGTTGTGCCCTGTCCTTAGCTCTCACAGGGAAGCATGCCTTGAAGCCAGCTGTCAACTAGCTGCATTCTTATGGCAGGGTGAAGGTAGCAGTATTCTGAGACAGGAGGTTCCCAGATTACCACTCTACTGCACCTGGAGATACCCTCCAGGTCTGCATTGTTAACTTGCGTCTCAGAAGCCTCTGGCAAACGTCTCTGGTGAAGACGTGCGAAACTCACTCTGCAGGCAGTGTGGAACTGTGAGGGACTGAGGGTGAGCTCAACTCTCAGAAGTAAGATGTTTTTGGACAAGGCGTTCAACTACCTACTCACGTATGGAACTTAGTATGTAGCACCAGTCTACCCCAGGAATTACTAGGAAATCACTTGATTGAGCTTGGAGGCACTCGTCTTGTGTGCCGGGAGATTCCACTTACCTCTCCCAACACTTGCGTCAAGCAGCGAGCCTAGGCCTTTTGGAAGCGAAAGGTAGCGGCAGGCAGGATGTAGGGTTACAGGCCATAAGTTCAACTCTCAGAAGTGTGTATGCATGGGAGACAGATGTCTGCTACCCACTCGGACATGGGAGTTGGAACCTAGCTACACTCCTATTGAAGAAGGATGTAGGAAATCGGTGTATTCAACTCAGATACACGGGAGTTCAGGCCCAATGCTTACACATGCTTTTCCCACAACCTATCCCAGCCACTAACATAAGGAGGTTAGCAGGTACGTCTACAGTCAGGCAGGATGCGGGAGGGATCTGCCCTGTCCTCAGCTCTCACAGGGAAGCATGCCTAGAAGCCAGCTCTCAACTAGCTGCATTCTTATGACAGTGTGAAGGTAGCAGTATTCTGAGTAAGGAGGTTCCCAGATTACCACTCTACTGCACCTGGAGATACCGTCCAGGTCTGCATTGTTAACTTGCGTCTCAGAGGCCTCTGGCAAAAGTCTCTGGTGAAGACGTGGGAAACTCACTCTGCAGGCAGTGTGGAACTGTGAGGGACTGAGGGTGAGCTCAACTCTCAGCAGTAAGATGATTTTGGACAAGGCGTTCAGCTACCTTCTCACATATGGAACTTAGTATGTAGCACCAGTCTACCCCAGGAATTACTGGGAAATCGCTGGATTGAGCTTGGAGGCACTAGTCTTGTGTGCCGGGAGATTCCAGTTACCTCTCCCAACACTTCGGTGAAGCAGCGAGCCTAGGCCTTTTGGAAGCGAAAGGTAGCTGCAGGCAGGAGGTAGGGTTACAGGCCATAAGCTCAACTCTCAGAAGTGGGTATGCATGGGAGGCAGATGTCTGCTACCCACTCGGACATGCGAGTGGGAACCTAGCTACACTCTGATGAAGAAGGACTTTGGAAATCGCTGTATTCAACTCAGATACACGTGGGTTCAGGCACACCGATTCCACATGCTTTTCTCACAACCTTTCCCTGCCACTAACATGAGGACGTTAGCAGCTCCTTCTACAGTCAAGCAGGATGCGGGAGGGTTGTGCCCTGTCCTTAGCACTCACAGGGAAGCATGCCTTCAAGCCAGCTGTCAACTAGCTGCATTCTTATGGCAGGGTGAAGGTAGCAGTATTCTGAGACAGGAGGTTCCCAGATTACCACTCTACTGCACCTGGAGATACCCTCCAGGTCTGCATTGTTAACTTGTGTCTCAGAAGCCTCTGGCAAACGTCTCTGCTAAAGACGTGCGAAACTCACTCTGCAGGCAGTGTGGAACTGTGAGGGACTGAGGGTGAGCTCAACTCTCAGAAGTAAGATGTTTTTGGTCAAGGCGTTCAACTACCTACTCACGTATGGAACTTAGTATGTAGCACCAGTCTCCCCCAGGAATTACTAGGAAATCACTTGATTGAGCTTGGAGGCACTCGTCTTGTGTGCCAGGAGATTCCACTTACCTCTCCCAACACTTGCGTCAAGCAGGGAGCCTAGGCCTTTTGGAAGCGAAAGGTAGCAGCAGGCAGGATGTAGGGTTACAGGCCATAAGCTCAACTCTCAGAAGTGTGTATGCATGGGAGGCAGATGTCTGCACCCACTCGGACATGGGAGTTGGAACCTAGCTACACTCCTATTGAAGAAGGATGTTGGAAATCGCTGTATTCAACTCAGATACACGGGAGTTCAGGCCCAATGCTTACACATGCTTTTCCCACAACCTATCCCAGCCACTAACATAAGGAGGTTAGCAGGTACGTCTACAGTCAGGCAGGATGCGGGAGGGTTCTGCCCTGTCCTCAGCTCTCACAGGGAAGCATGCCTAGAAGCCAGCTCTCAACTAGCTGCATTCTTATGACAGTGTGAAGGTAGCAGTATTCTGAGACAGGAGGTTCCCAGATTACCACTCTCCTGCACCTGGAGATACCGTCCAGGTCTGCATTGTTAACTTGCGTCTCAGAGGCCTCTGGCAAAAGTCTCTGGTGAAGACGTGGGAAACTCACTCTGCAGGCAGTGTGGAACTGTGAGGGACTGAGGGTGAGCTCAACTCTCAGCAGTAAGATGATTTTGGACAAGGCGTTCAGCTACCTTCTCACATATGGAACTTAGTATGTAGCACCAGTCTACCCCAGGAATTACTGGGAAATCGCTCAATTGAGCTTGGAGGCACTAGTCTTGTGTGCCGGCAGATTCCAGTTACCTCTCCCAACACTTCGGTGAAGCAGCGAGCCTAGGCCTTTTGGAAGCGAAAGGTAGCTGCAGGCAGGAGGTAGTGTTACAGGCCATAAGCTCAACTCTCAGAAGTGGGTATGCATGGGAGGCAGATGTCTGCTACCCACTCGGACATGCGAGTGGGAACCTAGCTACACTCTGATGAAGAAGGACTTTGGAAATCGCTGTATTCAACTCAGATACACGGGGGTTCAGGCACAACGATTCCACATGCTTTTATCACAACCTTTCCCTGCCACTAACATGAGGACGTTAGCAGCTCCTTCTACAGTCAAGCAGGATGCGGGAGGGTTGTGCCCTGTCCTTAGCTCTCACAGGGAAGCATGCCTTGAAGCCAGCTGTCAACTAGCTGCATTCTTATGGCAGGGTGAAGGTAGCAGTATTCTGAGACAGGAGGTTCCCAGATTACCACACTACTGCACCTGGAGATACCCTCCAGGTCTGCATTGTTAACTTGCGTCTCAGAAGCCTCTGGCAAAAGTCTCTAGTGAAGACGTGGGAAACTCACTCTGCAGGCAGTGTGGAACTGTGAGGGACTGAGGGTGAGCTCAACTCTCAGCAGTAAGATGATTTTGGACAAGGCGTTCAGCTACCTTCTCACATATGGAACTTAGTATGTAGCACCAGTCTACCCCAGGAATTACTGGGAAATCGCTGGATTGAGCTTGGAGGCACTAGTCTTGTGTGCCGGCAGATTCCACTTACCTCTCCCAACACTTCGGTGAAGCAGCGAGCCTAGGCCTTTTGGAAGCGAAAGGTAGCTGCAGGCAGGAGGTTGGGTTACAGGCCATAAGCTCAACTCTCAGAAGTGGGTATGCATGGGAGGCAGATGTCTGCTACCCACTCGGACATGCGAGTGGGAACCTAGCTACACTCTGATGAAGAAGGACTTTGGAAATCGCTGTATTCAACTCAGATACACGTGGGTTCAGGCACAACGATTCCACATGCTTTTCTCACAACCTTTCCCTGCCACTAACATGAGGACGTTAGCAGCTACTTCTACAGTCAAGCAGGATGCGGGAGGGTTGTGCCCTGTCCTTAGCTCTCACAGGGAAGCATGCCTTGAAGCCAGCTGTCAACTAGCTGCATTCTTATGGCAGGGTGAAGGTAGCAGTATTCTGAGACAGGAGGTTCCCAGATTACCACTCTACTGCACCTGGAGATACCCTCCAGGTCTGCATTGTTAACTTGCGTCTCAGAAGCCTCTGGCAAACGTCTCTGCTGAAGACGTGCGAAACTCACTCTGCAGGCAGTGTGGAACTGTGAGGGACTGAGGGTGAGCTCAACACTCAGAAGTAAGATGTTTTTGGACAAGGCGTTCAACTACCTACTCACGTATGGAACTTAGTATGTAGCACCAGACTACCCCAGGAATTACTAGGAAATCACTTGATTGAGCTTGGAGGCACTCCTCTTGTGTGCCGGGAGATTCCAGTTACCTCTCCCAACACTTGCGTCAAGCAGCGAGCCTAGGCCTTTTGGAAGCGAAAGGTAGCAGCAGGCAGGATGTAGGGTTACAGGCCATAAGCTCAACTCTCAGAAGTGTGTATGCATGGGAGGCAGATGTCTGCACCCACTCGGACATGGGAGTTGGAACCTAGCTACACTCCTATTGAAGAAGGATGTTGGAAATCGCTGTATTCAACTCAGATACACGGGAGTTCAGACCCAATGCTTACACATGCTTTTCCCACAACCTATCCCAGCCACTAACATAAGGAGGTTAGCAGGTACGTCTACAGTCAGGCAGGATGCGGGAGGGTTCTGCCCTGTCCTCAGCTCTCACAGGGAAGCATGCCTAGAAGCCAGCTCTCAACTAGCTGCATTCTTATGACAGTGTGAAGGTAGCAGTATTCTGAGTAAGGAGGTTCCCAGATTACCACTCTCCTGCACCTGGAGATACCGTCCAGGTCTGCATTGTTAACTTGCGTCTCAGAGTCCTCTGGCAAAAGTCTCTGGTGAAGACGTGGGAAACTCACTCTGCAGGCAGTGTGGAACTGTGAGGGACTGAGGGTGAGCTCAACTCTCAGCAGTAAGATGATTTTGGACAAGGCGTTCAGCTACCTTCTCACATATGGAACTTAGAATGTAGCACCAGTCTACCCCAGGAATTACTGGGAAATCGCTGGATTGAGCTTGGAGGCACTAGTCTTGTGTGCCGGGAGATTCCAGTTACCTCTCCCTACACTTCGGTGAAGCAGCGAGCCTAGGCCTTTTGGAAGCGAAAGGTAGCTGCAGGCAGGAGGTAGGGTTACAGGCCATAAGCTCAACTCTCAGAAGTGGGTATGCATGGGAGGCAGATGTCTGCTACCCACTCGGACATGCGAGTGGGAACCTAGCTACACTCTGATGAAGAAAGACTTTGGAAATCGCTGTATTCAACTCAGATACACGTGGGTTCAGGCACAACGATTCCACATGCTTTTCTCACAACCTTTCCCTGCCACTAACATGAGGACGTTAGCAGCTCCTTCTACAGTCAAGCAGGATGCGGGAGGGTTGTGCCCTGTCCTTAGCTCTCACAGGGAAGCATGCCTTGAAGCCAGCTGTCAACTAGCTGCATTCTTAGGGCAGGGTGAAGGTAGCAGTATTCTGAGACAGGAGGTTCCCAGATTACCACTCTACTGCACCTGGAGATACCCTCCAGGTCTGCATTGTTAACTTGCGTCTCAGAAGCCTCTGGCAAACGTCTCTGCTGAAGACGTGCGAAACTCACTCTGCAGGCAGTGTGGAACTGTGAGGGACTGAGGGTGAGCTCAACACTCAGAAGTAAGATGTTTTTGGACAAGGCGTTCAACTACCTACTCACGTATGGAGTTAGTATGTAGCACCAGACTACCCCAGGAATTACTAGGAAATCACTTGATTGAGCTTGGAGGCACTCGTCTTGTGTGCCGGGAGATTCCAGTTACCTCTCCCAACACTTACGTCAAGCAGTGAGCCTAGGCCTTTTGGAAGTGAAAGGTAGCGGCAGGCAGGATGTAGGGTTACAGGCCATGAGCTCAACTCTCAGAAGTGTGTATGCATGGGAGGGAGATGTCTGCTACCCACTCGGACATGGGAGTTGGAACCTAGCTACACTCCTATTGAAGAAAGATGTTGGAAATCGCTGTATTCATCTCAGATACACGGGAGTTCAGGCCCAATGCTTACACATGCTTTTCCCACAACCTATCCCGGCCACTAACATAAGGAGGTTAGCAGGTACGTCTACAGTCAGGCAGGAAGCGGGACGGTTCTGCCCTGTCCTCAGCTCTCACAGGGAAGCATGCCTAGAAGCCAGCTCTCAACTAGCTGCATTCTTATGACAGTGTGAAGGTAGCAGTATTCTGAGTAAGGAGGTTCCCAGATTACCACTCTACTGCACCTGGAGATACCGTCCAGGTCTGCATTGTTAACTTGCGTCTCAGAGGCCTCTGGCAAAAGTCTCTGGTGAAGACGTGGGAAACTCACTCTGCAGGCAGTGTGGAACTGTGAGGGACTGAGGGTGAGCTCAACTCTCAGCAGTAAGATGATTTTGGACAAGGCGTTCAGCTACCTTCTCACATATGGAACTTAGTATGTAGCACCAGTCTACCCCAGGAATTACTGGGAAATCGCTGGATTGAGCTTGGAGGCACTAGTCTTGTGTGCCGGCAGATTCCAGTTACCTCTCCCAACACTTCGGTGAAGCAGCGAGCCTAGGCCTTTTGGAAGCGAAAGGTAGCTGCAGGCAGGTGGTTGGGTTACAGGCCATAAGCTCAACTCTCAGAAGTGGGTATGCATGGGAGGCAGATGTCTGCTACCCACTCGGACATGCGAGTGGGAACCTAGCTACACTCTGATGAAGAAGGACTTTGGAAATCGCTGTATTCAACTCAGATACACGTGGGTTCAGGCACAACGATTCCACATGCTTTTCTCACAACCTTTCCCTGCCACTAACATGAGGACGTTAGCAGCTACTTCTACAGTCAAGCAGGATGCGGGAGGGTTGTGCCCTGTCCTTAGCTCTCACAGGGAAGCATGCCTTGAAGCCAGCTGTCAACTAGCTGCATTCTTATGGCAGGGTGAAGGTAGCAGTATTCTGAGACAGGAGGTTCCCAGATTACCACTCTACTGCACCTGGAGATACCCTCCAGGTCTGCATTGTTAACTTGCGTCTCAGAAGCCTCTGGCAAACGTCTCTGCTGAAGACGTGCGAAACTCACTCTGCAGGCAGTGTGGAACTGTGAGGGACTGAGGGTGAGCTCAACACTCAGAAGTAAGATGTTTTTGGACAAGGCGTTCAACTACCTACTCACGTATGGAACTTAGTATGTAGCACCAGACTACCCCAGGAATTACTAGGAAATCACTTGATTGAGCTTGGAGGCACTCCTCTTGTGTGCCGGGAGATTCCAGTTACCTCTCCCAACACTTGCGTCAAGCAGCGAGCCTAGGCCTTTTGGAAGCGAAAGGTAGCAGCAGGCAGGATGTAGGGTTACAGGCCATAAGCTCAACTCTCAGAAGTGTGTATGCATGGGAGGCAGATGTCTGCACCCACTCGGACATGGGAGTTGGAACCTAGCTACACTCCTATTGAAGAAGGATGTTGGAAATCGCTGTATTCAACTCAGATACACGGGAGTTCAGGCCCAATGCTTACACATGCTTTTCCCACAACCTATCCCAGCCACTAACATAAGGAGGTTAGCAGGTACGTCTACAGTCAGGCAGGATGCGGGAGGGTTCTGCCCTGTCCTCAGCTCTCACAGGGAAGCATGCCTAGAAGCCAGCTCTCAACTAGCTGCATTCTTATGACAGTGTGAAGGTAGCAGTATTCTGAGTAAGGAGGTTCCCAGATTACCACTCTCCTGCACCTGGAGATACCGTCCAGGTCTGCATTGTTAACTTGCGTCTCAGAGTCCTCTGGCAAAAGTCTCTGGTGAAGACGTGGGAAACTCACTCTGCAGGCAGTGTGGAACTGTGAGGGACTGAGGGTGAGCTCAACTCTCAGCAGTAAGATGATTTTGGACAAGGCGTTCAGCTACCTTCTCACATATGGAACTTAGAATGTAGCACCAGTCTACCCCAGGAATTACTGGGAAATCGCTGGATTGAGCTTGGAGGCACTAGTCTTGTGTTCCGGGAGATTCCAGTTACCTCTCCCTACACTTCGGTGAAGCAGCGAGCCTAGGCCTTTTGGAAGCGAAAGGTAGCTGCAGGCAGGAGGTAGGGTTACAGGCCATAAGCTCAACTCTCAGAAGTGGGTATGCATGGGAGGCAGATGTCTGCTACCCACTCGGACATGCGAGTGGGAACCTAGCTACACTCTGATGAAGAAGGACTTTGGAAATCGCTGTATTCAACTCAGATACACGTGGGTTCAGGCACAACGATTCCACATGCTTTTCTCACAACCTTTCCCTGCCTCTAACATGAGGACGTTAGCAGCTCCTTCTACAGTCAAGCAGGATGCGGGAGGGTTGTGCCCTGTCCTTAGCTCTCACAGGGAAGCATGCCTTGAAGCCAGCTGTCAACTAGCTGCATTCTTATGGCAGGGTGAAGGTAGCAGTATTCTGAGACAGGAGGTTCCCAGATTACCACTCTACTGCACCTGGAGATACCCTCCAGGTCTGCATTGTTAACTTGCGGCTCAGATGCCTCTGTCAAACGTCTCTGGGGAAGACGTGCGAAACTCACTCTGCAGGCAGTGTGGAACTGTGAGGGACTGAGGGTGAGCTCAACACTCAGAAGTAAGATGTTTTTGGACAGGGCGTTCAACTACCTACTCACGTATGGAACTTAGTATGTAGCACCAGTCTACCCCAGGAATTACTGGGAAATCGCTGGATTGAGCTTGGAGGCACTAGTCTTGTGTGCCGGCAGATTCCAATTACCTCTCCCAGCATTTCGGTGAAGCAGCGAGCCTAGGCCTTTTGGAAGCGAAAGGTAGCTGCAGGCAGGAGGTAGGGTTACAGGCCATAAGCTCAACTCTCAGAAGTGGGTATGCATGGGAGGCAGATGTCTGCTTCCCACTAGTACATGCGAGTGGGAACCTAGCTACACTCCTATTGAAGAAGGATGTTGGAAATCGCTGTATTCAACTCAGATACACGGGAGTTCAGGCCCAATGCTTACACATGCTTTTCCCACAACCTATCCCAGCCACTAACATAAGGAGGTTAGCAGGTACGTCTACAGTCAGGCAGGATGCGGGAGGGTTCTGCCCTGTCCTCAGCTCTCACAGGGAAGCATGCCTAGAAGCCAGCTCTCAACTAGCTGCATTCTTATGACAGTGTGAAGGTAGCAGTATTCTGAGTAAGGAGGTTTCCAGATTACCACTCTCCTGCACCTGGAGATAC
Organism: Canis lupus baileyi; assembly: GCF_048164855.1. NCBI lineage: Eukaryota > Metazoa > Chordata > Mammalia > Carnivora > Canidae > Canis > Canis lupus. The sequence goes on along the minus strand of NC_132848.1, from coordinate 692,705 downwards.
CGTCCAGGTCTGCATTGTTAACTTGCGTCTCAGAGGCCTCTGGCAAAAGTCTCTGGTGAAGACGTGGGAAACTCACTCTGCAGGCAGTGTGGAACTGTGAGGGACTGAGGGTGAGCTCAACTCTCAGCAGTAAGATGATTTTGGACAAGGCGTTCAGCTACCTTCTCACATATGGAACTTAGTATGTAGCAGCAGTCTACCCCAGGAATTACTGGGAAATCGCTGGATTGAGCTTGGAGGCACTAGTCTTGTGTGCCGGCAGATTCCAGTTACCTCTCCCAATACTTCGGTGAAGCAGCGAGCCTAGGCCTTTTGGAAGCGAAAGGTAGCTGCAGGCAGGAGGTAGGGTTACAGGCCATAAGCTCAACTCTCAGAAGTGGGTATGCATGGGAGGCAGATGTCTGCTACCCACTCGGATATGCGAGTGGGAACCTAGCTACACTCTGATGAAGAATGACTTTGGAAATCGCTGTATTCAACTCAGATACACGTGGGTTCAGGCACAACGATTCCACATGCTTTTCTCACAACCTTTCCCTGCCTCTAACATGAGGACGTTAGCAGCTCCTTCTACAGTCAAGCAGGATGCAGGAGGGTTGTGCCCTGTCCTTAGATCTCACAGGGAAGCATGCCTTGAAGCCAGCTGTCAACTAGCTGCATTCTTATGGCAGGGTGAAGGTAGCAGTATTCTGAGACAGGAGGTTCCCAGATTACCACTCTACTGCACCTGGAGATACCCTCCAGGTCTGCATTGTTAACTTGCGTCTCAGAAGCCTCTGGCAAACGTCTCTGGGGAAGACGTGCGAAACTCACTCTGCAGGCAGTGTGGAACTGTGAGGGACTGAGGGTGAGCTCAACTCTCAGAAGTAAGATGTTTTTGGACAAGACGTTCAACTACCTACTCACGTATGGAACTTAGTATGTAGCACCAGTCTACCACAGGAATTACTGGGAAATCACTTGATTGAGCTTGGAGGCAATCGTCTTGTGTGCCGGGAGATTCCACTTACCTCTCCCAACACTTGCGTCAAGCAGCGAGCCTAGGCCTTTTGGAAGCGAAAGGTAGCGGCAGGCAGGATATAGGGTTACAGGCCATAAGTTCAACTCTCAGAACTGTGTATGCATGGGAGGCAGATGTCTGCTACCCACTCGGACATGGGTGTTGGAACCTAGCTACACTCCTATTGAAGAAGGATGTTGGAAATCGCTGTATTCAACACATATACACGGGAGTTCAGGCCCAATGCTTACACATGCTTTTCCCACAACCTATCCCAGCCACTAACATAAGGAGGTTAGCAGGTACGTCTACAGTCAGGCAGGATGCGGGAGGGATCTGCCCTGTCCTCAGCTCTCACAGGGAAGCATGCCTAGAAGCCAGCTCTCAACTAGCTGCATTCTTATGACAGTGTGAAGGTAGCAGTATTCTGAGTAAGGAGGTTCCCAGATTACCACTCTCCTGCACCTGGAGATACCGTCCAGGTCTGCATTGTTAACTTGCGTCTCAGAGGCCTCTGGCAAAAGTCTCTGGTGAAGACTTGGGAAACTCACTCTGCAGGCAGTGTGGAACTGTGAGGGACTGAGGGTGAGCTCAACTCTCAGCAGTAAGATGATTTTGGACAAGGCGTTCAGCTACCTTCTCACATATGGAACTTAGTATGTAGCACCAGTCTACCCCAGGAATTACTGGGAAATCGCTGGATTGAGCTTGGAGGCACTAGTCTTGTGTGCCGGCAGATTCCAGTTACCTCTCCCAGCATTTCGGTGAAGCAGCGAGCCTAGGCCTTTTGGAAGCGAAAGGTAGCTGCAGGCAGGAGGTAGGGTTACAGGCCATAAGCTCAACTCTCAGAAGTGGGTATGCATGGGAGGCAGATGTCTGCTACCCACTCGGACATGCGAGTGGGAACCTAGCTACACTCTGATGAAGAAGGACTTTGGAAATCGCTGTATTCAACTCAGATACACGTGGGTTCAGGCACAACGATTCCACATGCTTTTCTCACAACCTTTCCCTGCCACTAACATGAGGACGTTAGCAGCTCCTTCTACAGTCAAGCAGGATTCGGGAGGGTTGTGCCCTGTCCTTAGCTCTCACAGGGAAGCATGCCTTGAAGCCAGCTGTCAACTAGCTGCATTCTTATGGCAGGGTGAAGGTAGCAGTATTCTGAGACAGGAGGTTCCCAGATTACCACTCTACTGCACCTGGAGATACCCTCCAGGTCTGCATTGTTAACTTGCGTCTCAGAAGCCTCTGGCAAACGTCTCTGGGGAAGACGTGCGAAACTCACTCTGCAGGCAGTGTGGAACTGTGAGGGACTGTGGGTGAGCTCAACTCTCAGAAGTAAGATGTTTTTGGTCAAGGCGTTCAACTACCTACTCACGTATGGAACTTAGTATGTAGCACCAGTCTACCCCAGGAATTACTGGGAAATCGCTTGATTGAGCTTGGAGGCACTCGTCTTGTGTGCCGGGAGATTCCAGTTACCTCTCCCAACACTTGCGTCAAGCAGCGAGCCTAGGCCTTTTGGAAGCGAAAGGTAGCGGCAGGCAGGATGTAGGGTTACAGGCCATGAGCTCAACTCTCAGAAGTGTGTATGCATGGGAGGCAGATGTCTGCTACCCACTCGGACATGGGAGTTGGAACCTAGCTACACTCCTATTGAAGAAGGATGTTGGAAATCGCTGTATTCAACTCAGATACACGGGAGTTCAGGCCCAATGCTTACACATGCTTTTCCACAACCTATCCCAGCCACTAACATAAGGAGGTTAGCAGGTACGTCTACAGTCAGGCAGGATGCGGGAGGGTTCTGCCCTGCCCTCAGCTCTCACAGGGAAGCATGCCTAGAAGCCAGCTCTCAACTAGCTGCATTCTTATGACAGTGTGAAGGTAGCAGTATTCTGAGTAAGGAGGTTCCCAGATTACCACTCTACTGCACCTGGAGATACCGTCCAGGTCTGCATTGTTAACTTGCGTCTCAGAGGCCTCTGGCAAAAGTCTCTGGTGAAGACGTGCGAAACTCACTCTGCAGGCAGTGTGGAACTGTGAGGGACTGAGGGTGAGCTCACCTCTCAGCAGTAAGATGATTTTGGACAAGGCGTTCAGCTACCTTCTCACATATGGAACTTAGTATGTAGCACCAGTCTACCCCAGGAATTACTGGGAAATCGCTGGATTGAGCTTGGAGGCACTAGTCTTGTGTGCCGGCAGATTCCAGTTACCTCTCCCAACACTTCGGTGAAGCAGCGAGCCTAGGCCTTTTGGAAGCGAAAGGTAGCTGCAGGCAGGAGGTAGGGTTACAGGCCATAAGCTCAACTCTCAGAAGTGGGTATGCATGGGAGGCAGATGTCTGCTACCCACTCGGACATGCGAGTGGGAACCTAGCTACACTCTGATGAAGAAGGACTTTGGAAATCGCTGTATTCAACTCAGATACACGTGGGTTCAGGCACAACGATTCCACATGCTTTTCTCACAACCTTTCCCCGCCACTAACATGAGGACGTTAGCAGCTCCTTCTACAGTCAAGCAGGATACGGGAGGGTTGTGCCCTGTCCTTAGCTCTCACAGGGAAGCTTGCCTTTAAGCCACCTGTCAACTAGCTGCATTCTTATGGCAGGGTGAAGGTAGCAGTATTCTGAGACAGGAGGTTCCCAGATTACCACTCTACTGCACCTGGAGATACCCTCCAGGTCTGCATTGTTAACTTGCGTCTCAGAGGTCTCTGGCAAAAGTCTCTGGTGAAGACGTGGGAAACTCAGTCTGCAGGCAGTGTGGAACTGTGAGGGACTGAGGGTGAGCTCAACTCTCAGCAGTAAGATGATTTTGGACAAGGCGTTCAGCTACCTTCTCACATATGGAACTTAGAATGTAGCACCAGTCTACCCCAGGAATTACTGGGAAATCGCTGGATTGAGCTTGGAGGCACTAGTCTTGTGTGCCGGGAGATTCCAGTTACCTCTCCCAACGCTTCGGTGAAGCAGCGAGCCTAGGCCTTTTGGAAGCGAAAGGTAGCTGCAGGCAGGAGGTAGGGTTACAGGCCATAAGCTCAACTCTCAGAAGTGGGTATGCATGGGAGGCAGATGTCTGCTACCCACTCGGACATGCGAGTGGGAACCTAGCTACACTCTGATGAAGAAGGACTTTGGAAATCGCTGTATTCAACTCAGATACACGTGGGTTCAGGCACAACGATTCCACATGCTTTTCTCACAACCTTTCCCTGCCCCTAACATGAGGACGTTAGCAGCTCCTTCTACAGTCAAGCAGGAAGCGGGAGGGTTGTGCCCTGTCCTCAGCTCTCACAGGGAAGCATGCCTTGAAGCCACCTGTCAACTAGCTGCATTCTTATGGCAGGGTGAAGGTAGCAGTATTCTGAGACAGGAGGTTCCCAGATTACCACTCTACTGCACCTGGAGATACCGTCCAGGTCTGCATTGTTAACTTGCGTCTGAGAAGCCTCTGGCAAACGTCTCTGGTGAAGACGTGGGAAACTCACTCTGCAGGCAGTGTGGAACTGTGAGGGACTGAAGGTGAGCTCAACTCTCAGAAGTAAGATGTTTTTGGACAAGGCGTTCAACTACCTACTCACGTATGGAACTTAGTATGTAGCACCAGTCTACCCCAGGAATTACTAGGAAATCGCTTGATTGAGCTTGGAGGCACTCGTCTTGTGTGCCGGGAGATTCCAGTTACCTCTCCCAACACTTGCGTCAAGCAGCGAGCCTAGGCCTTTTGGAAGCGAAAGGTAGCGGCAGGCAGGATGTAGGGTTACAGGCCATGAGCTCAACTCTCAGAAGTGTGTATGCATGGGAGGCAGATGTCTGCTACCCACTCGGACATGGGAGTTGGAACCTAGCTACACTCCTATTGAAGAAGGATGTTGGAAATCGCTGTATTCAACTCAGATACACGGGAGTTCAGGCCCAATGCTTACACATGCTTTTCCACAACCTATCCCAGCCACTAACATAAGGAGGTTAGCAGGTACGTCTACAGTCAGGCAGGATGCGGGAGGGTTCTGCCCTGCCCTCAGCTCTCACAGGGAAGCATGCCTAGAAGCCAGCTCTCAACTAGCTGCATTCTTATGACAGTGTGAAGGTAGCAGTATTCTGAGTAAGGAGGTTCCCAGATTACCACTCTACTGCACCTGGAGATACCGTCCAGGTCTGCATTGTTAACTTGCGTCTCAGAGGCCTCTGGCAAAAGTCTCTGGTGAAGACGTGCGAAACTCACTCTGCAGGCAGTGTGGAACTGTGAGGGACTGAGGGTGAGCTCACCTCTCAGCAGTAAGATGATTTTGGACAAGGCGTTCAGCTACCTTCTCACATATGGAACTTAGTATGTAGCACCAGTCTACCCCAGGAATTACTGGGAAATCGCTGGATTGAGCTTGGAGGCACTAGTCTTGTGTGCCGGCAGATTCCAGTTACCTCTCCCAACACTTCGGTGAAGCAGCGAGCCTAGGCCTTTTGGAAGCGAAAGGTAGCTGCAGGCAGGAGGTAGGGTTACAGGCCATAAGCTCAACTCTCAGAAGTGGGTATGCATGGGAGGCAGATGTCTGCTACCCACTCGGACATGCGAGTGGGAACCTAGCTACACTCTGATGAAGAAGGACTTTGGAAATCGCTGTATTCAACTCAGATACACGTGGGTTCAGGCACAACGATTCCACATGCTTTTCTCACAACCTTTCCCTGCCACTAACATGAGGACGTTAGCAGCTCCTTCTACAGTCAAGCAGGATACGGGAGGGTTGTGCCCTGTCCTTAGCTCTCACAGGGAAGCTTGCCTTTAAGCCACCTGTCAACTAGCTGCATTCTTATGGCAGGGTGAAGGTAGCAGTATTCTGAGACAGGAGGTTCCCAGATTACCACTCTACTGCACCTGGAGATACCCTCCAGGTCTGCATTGTTAACTTGCGTCTCAGAGGTCTCTGGCAAAAGTCTCTGGTGAAGACGTGGGAAACTCAGTCTGCAGGCAGTGTGGAACTGTGAGGGACTGAGGGTGAGCTCAACTCTCAGCAGTAAGATGATTTTGGACAAGGCGTTCAGCTACCTTCTCACATATGGAACTTAGAATGTAGCACCAGTCTACCCCAGGAATTACTGGGAAATCGCTGGATTGAGCTTGGAGGCACTAGTCTTGTGTGCCGGGAGATTCCAGTTACCTCTCCCAACGCTTCGGTGAAGCAGCGAGCCTAGGCCTTTTGGAAGCGAAAGGTAGCTGCAGGCAGGAGGTAGGGTTACAGGCCATAAGCTCAACTCTCAGAAGTGGGTATGCATGGGAGGCAGATGTCTGCTACCCACTCGGACATGCGAGTGGGAACCTAGCTACACTCTGATGAAGAAGGACTTTGGAAATCGCTGTATTCAACTCAGATACACATGGGTTCAGGCACAACGATTCCACATGCTTTTCTCACAAACTTTCCCTGCCACTAACATGAGGACGTTAGCAGCTCCTTCTACAGTCAAGCAGGAAGCGGGAGGGTTGTGCCCTGTCCTCAGCTCTCACAGGGAAGCTTGCCTTGAAGCCACCTGTCAACTAGCTGCATTCTTATGGCAGGGTGAAGGTAGCAGTATTCTGAGACAGGAGGTTCCCAGATTACCACTCTACTGCACCTGGAGATACCCTCCAGGTCTGCATTGTTAACTTGCGTCTCAGAAGCCTCTGGCAAACGTCTCTGGTGAAGACGTGCGAAACTCACTCTGCAGGCAGTGTGGAACTGTGAGGGACTGAAGGTGAGCTCAACTCTCAGAAGTAAGCTGTTTTTGGACAAGGCGTTCAACTACCTACTCACGTATGGAACTTAGTATGTAGCACCAGTCTACCCCAGGAATTACTAGGAAATCGCTTGATTGAGCTTGGAGGCACTCGTCTTGTGTGCCGGGAGATTCCAGTTACCTCTCCCAACACTTGCGTCAAGCAGCGAGCCTAGGCCTTTTGGAAGCGAAAGGTAGCGGCAGGCAGGATGTAGGGTTACAGGCCATGAGCTCAACTCTCAGAAGTGTGTATGCATGGGAGGCAGATGTCTGCTACCCACTCGGACATGGGAGTTGGAACCTAGCTACACTCCTATTGAAGAAGGATGTTGGAAATCGCTGTATTCAACTCAGATACACGGGAGTTCAGGCCCAATGCTTACACATGCTTTTCCACAACCTATCCCAGCCACTAACATAAGGAGGTTAGCAGGTACGTCTACAGTCAGCCAGGATGCGGGAGGGTTCTGCCCTGTCCTCAGCTCTCACAGGGAAGCATGCCTAGAAGCCAGCTCTCAACTAGCTGCATTCTTATGACAGTGTGAAGGTAGCAGTATTCTGAGTAAGGAGGTTCCCAGATTACCACTCTACTGCACCTGGAGATACCGTCCAGGTCTGCATTGTTAACTTGCGTCTCAGAGGCCTCTGGCAAAAGTCTCTGGTGAAGACGTGCGAAACTCACTCTGCAGGCAGTGTGGAACTGTGAGGGACTGAGGGTGAGCTCACCTCTCAGCAGTAAGATGATTTTGGACAAGGCGTTCAGCTACCTTCTCACATATGGAACTTAGTATGTAGCACCAGTCTACCCCAGGAATTACTGGGAAATCGCTGGATTGAGCTTGGAGGCACTAGTCTTGTGTGCCGGCAGATTCCAGTTACCTCTCCCAACACTTCGGTGAAGCAGCGAGCCTAGGCCTTTTGGAAGCGAAAGGTAGCTGCAGGCAGGAGGTAGGGTTACAGGCCATAAGCTCAACTCTCAGAAGTGGGTATGCATGGGAGGCAGATGTCTGCTACCCACTCGGACATGCGAGTGGGAACCTAGCTACACTCTGATGAAGAAGGACTTTGGAAATCGCTGTATTCAACTCAGATACACGTGGGTTCAGGCACAACGATTCCACATGCTTTTCTCACAACCTTTCCCTGCCACTAACATGAGGACGTTAGCAGCTCCTTCTACAGTCAAGCAGGATACGGGAGGGTTGTGCCCTGTCCTTAGCTCTCACAGGGAAGCTTGCCTTTAAGCCACCTGTCAACTAGCTGCATTCTTATGGCAGGGTGAAGGTAGCAGTATTCTGAGACAGGAGGTTCCCAGATTACCACTCTACTGCACCTGGAGATACCCTCCAGGTCTGCATTGTTAACTTGCGTCTCAGAGGCCTCTGGCAAAAGTCTCTGGTGAAGACGTGGGAAACTCACTCTGCAGGCAGTGTGGAACTGTGAGGGACTGAGGGTGAGCTCAACTCTCAGCAGTAAGATGATTTTGGACAAGGCGTTCAGCTACCTTCTCACATATGGAACTTAGAATGTAGCACCAGTCTACCCCAGGAATTACTGGGAAATCGCTGGATTGAGCTTGGAGGCACTAGTCTTGTGTGCCGGGAGATTCCAGTTACCTCTCCCAACGCTTCGGTGAAGCAGCGAGCCTAGGCCTTTTGGAAGCGAAAGGTAGCTGCAGGCAGGAGGTAGGGTTACAGGCCATAAGCTGAACTCTCAGAAGTGGGTATGCATGGGAGGCAGATGTCTGCTACCCACTCGGACATGCGAGTGGGAACCTAGCTACATTCTGATGAAGAAGGACTTTGGAAATCGCTGTATTCAACTCAGATACACGTGGGTTCAGGCACAACGATTCCACATGCTTTTCTCACAACCTTTCCCTGCCACTAACATGAGGACGTTAGCAGCTCCTTCTACAGTCAAGCAGGAAGCGGGAGGGTTGTGCCCTGTCCTCAGCTCTCACAGGGAAGCATGCCTTGAAGCCACCTGTCAACTAGCTGCATTCTTATGGCAGGGTGAATGTAGCAGTATTCTGAGACAGGAGGTTCCCAGATTACCACTCTACTGCACCTGGAGATACCCTCCAGGTCTGCATTGTTAACTTGCGTCTCAAAAGCCTCTGGCAAACGTCTCTGGTGAAGACGTGCGAAACTCACTCTGCAGGCAGTGTGGAACTGTGAGGGACTGAAGGTGAGCTCAACTCTCAGAAGTAAGATGTTTTTGGACAAGGCGTTCAACTACCTACTCACGTATGGAACTTAGTATGTAGCACCAGTCTACCCCAGGAATTACTAGGAAATCGCTTGATTGAGCTTGGAGGCACTCGTCTTGTGTGCCGGGAGATTCCAGTTACCTCTCCCAACACTTGCGTCAAGCAGCGAGCCTAGGCCTTTTGGAAGCGAAAGGTAGCGGCAGGCAGGATGTAGGGTTACAGGCCATGAGCTCAACTCTCAGAAGTGTGTATGCATGGGAGGCAGATGTCTGCTACCCACTCGGACATGGGAGTTGGAACCTAGCTACACTCCTATTGAAGAAGGATGTTGGAAATCGCTGTATTCAACTCAGATACACGGGAGTTCAGGCCCAATGCTTACACATGCTTTTCCACAACCTATCCCAGCCACTAACATAAGGAGGTTAGCAGGTACGTCTACAGTCAGGCAGGATGCGGGAGGGTTCTGCCCTGTCCTCAGCTCTCACAGGGAAGCATGCCTAGAAGCCAGCTCTCAACTAGCTGCATTCTTATGACAGTGTGAAGGTAGCAGTATTCTGAGTAAGGAGGTTCCCAGATTACCACTCTACTGCACCTGGAGATAACGTCCAGGTCTGCATTGTTAACTTGCGTCTCAGAGGCCTCTGGCAAAAGTCTCTGGTGAAGACGTGCGAAACTCACTCTGCAGGCAGTGTGGAACTGTGAGGGACTGAGGGTGAGCTCAGCTCTCAGCAGTAAGATGATTTTGGACAAGGCGTTCAGCTACCTTCTCACGTATGGAACTTAGTATGTAGCACCAGTCTACCCCAGGAATTACTGGGAAATCGCTGGATTGAGCTTGGAGGCACTAGTCTTGTGTGCCGGCAGATTCCAGTTACCTCTCCCAACACTTCGGTGAAGCAGCGAGCCTAGGCCTTTTGGAAGCGAAAGGTAGCTGCAGGCAGGAGGTAGGGTTACAGGCCATAAGCTCAACTCTCAGAAGTGGGTATGCATGGGAGGCAGATGTCTGCTACCCACTCGGACATGCGAGTGGGAACCTAGCTACACTCTGATGAAGAAGGACTTTGGAAATCGCTGTATTCAACTCAGATACACGTGGGTTCAGGCACAACGATTCCACATGCTTTTCTCACAACCTTTCCCTGCCACTAACATGAGGACGTTAGCAGCTCCTTCTACAGTCAAGCAGGAAGCGGGAGGGTTGTGTCCTGTCCTCAGCTCTCACAGGGAAGCATGCCTTGAAGCCACCTGTCAACTAGCTGCATTCTTATGGCAGGGTGAAGGTAGCAGTATTCTGAGACAGGAGGTCCCCAGATTACCACTCAACTGCACCTGGAGATACCCTCCAGGTCTGCATTGTTAACTTGCGTCTCAGAGGCCTCTGGCAAAAGTCTCTGGTGAAGACGTGGGAAACTCACTCTGCAGGCAGTGTGGAACTGTGAGGGACTGAGGGTGAGCTCAACTCTCAGGAGTAAGATGATTTTGGACAAGGCGTTCAGCTACCTTCTCACATATGGAATTTAGAATGTAGCACCAGTCTACCCCAGGAATTACTGGGAAATCGCTGGATTGAGCTTGGAGGCACTAGTCTTGTGTGCCGGGAGATTCCAGTTACCTCTCCCAACACTTCGGTGAAGCAGCGAGCCTAGGCCTTTTGGAAGCGAAAGGTAGCTGCAGGCAGGAGGTAGGGTTACAGGCCATAAGCTCAACTCTCAGAAGTGGGTATGCATGGGAGGCAGATGTCTGCTACCCACTCGGACATGCGAGTGGGAACCTAGCTACACTCTGATGAAGAAGGACTTTGGAAATCGCTGTATTCAACTCAGATACACGTGGGTTCAGGCACAACGATTCCACATGCTTTTCTCACAACCTTTCCCTGCCACTAACATGAGGACGTTAGCAGCTCCTTCTACAGTCAAGCAGGATACGGGAGGGTTGTGCCCTGTCCTTAGCTCTCACAGGGAAGCTTGCCTTTAAGCCACCTGTCAACTAGCTGCATTCTTATGGCAGGGTGAAGGTAGCAGTATTCTGAGACAGGAGGTTCCCAGATTACCACTCTACTGCACCTGGAGATACCCTCCAGGTCTGCATTGTTAACTTGCGTCTCAGAGGTCTCTGGCAAAAGTCTCTGGTGAAGACGTGGGAAACTCAGTCTGCAGGCAGTGTGGAACTGTGAGGGACTGAGGGTGAGCTCAACTCTCAGCAGTAAGATGATTTTGGACAAGGCGTTCAGCTACCTTCTCACATATGGAACTTAGAATGTAGCACCAGTCTACCCCAGGAATTACTGGGAAATCGCTGGATTGAGCTTGGAGGCACTAGTCTTGTGTGCCGGGAGATTCCAGTTACCTCTCCCAACGCTTCGGTGAAGCAGCGAGCCTAGGCCTTTTGGAAGCGAAAGGTAGCTGCAGGCAGGAGGTAGGGTTACAGGCCATAAGCTCAACTCTCAGAAGTGGGTATGCATGGGAGGCAGATGTCTGCTACCCACTCGGACATGCGAGTGGGAACCTAGCTACACACTGATGAAGAAGGACTTTGGAAATCGCTGTATTCAACTCAGATACACGTGGGTTCAGGCACAACGATTCCACATGCTTTTCTCACAACCTTTCCCTGCCCCTAACATGAGGACGTTAGCAGCTCCTTCTACAGTCAAGCAGGAAGCGGGAGGGTTGTGCCCTGTCCTCAGCTCTCACAGGGAAGCATGCCTTGAAGCCACCTGTCAACTAGCTGCATTCTTATGGCAGGGTGAAGGTAGCAGTATTCTGAGACAGGAGGTTCCCAGATTACCACTCTACTGCACCTGGAGATACCGTCCAGGTCTGCATTGTTAACTTGCGTCTGAGAAGCCTCTGGCAAACGTCTCTGGTGAAGACGTGGGAAACTCACTCTGCAGGCAGTGTGGAACTGTGAGGGACTGAAGGTGAGCTCAACTCTCAGAAGTAAGATGTTTTTGGACAAGGCGTTCAACTACCTACTCACGTATGGAACTTAGTATGTAGCACCAGTCTACCCCAGGAATTACTAGGAAATCGCTTGATTGAGCTTGGAGGCACTCGTCTTGTGTGCCGGGAGATTCCAGTTACCTCTCCCAACACTTGCGTCAAGCAGCGAGCCTAGGCCTTTTGGAAGCGAAAGGTAGCGGCAGGCAGGATGTAGGGTTACAGGCCATGAGCTCAACTCTCAGAAGTGTGTATGCATGGGAGGCAGATGTCTGCTACCCACTCGGACATGGGAGTTGGAACCTAGCTACACTCCTATTGAAGAAGGATGTTGGAAATCGCTGTATTCAACTCAGATACACGGGAGTTCAGGCCCAATGCTTACACATGCTTTTCCACAACCTATCCCAGCCACTAACATAAGGAGGTTAGCAGGTACGTCTACAGTCAGGCAGGATGCGGGAGGGTTCTGCCCTGCCCTCAGCTCTCACAGGGAAGCATGCCTAGAAGCCAGCTCTCAACTAGCTGCATTCTTATGACAGTGTGAAGGTAGCAGTATTCTGAGTAAGGAGGTTCCCAGATTACCACTCTACTGCACCTGGAGATACCGTCCAGGTCTGCATTGTTAACTTGCGTCTCAGAGGCCTCTGGCAAAAGTCTCTGGTGAAGACGTGCGAAACTCACTCTGCAGGCAGTGTGGAACTGTGAGGGACTGAGGGTGAGCTCACCTCTCAGCAGTAAGATGATTTTGGACAAGGCGTTCAGCTACCTTCTCACATATGGAACTTAGTATGTAGCACCAGTCTACCCCAGGAATTACTGGGAAATCGCTGGATTGAGCTTGGAGGCACTAGTCTTGTGTGCCGGGAGATTCCAGTTACCTCTCCCAACACTTCGGTGAAGCAGCGAGCCTAGGCCTTTTGGAAGCGAAAGGTAGCTGCAGGCAGGAGGTAGGGTTACAGGCCATAAGCTCAACTCTCAGAAGTGGGTATGCATGGGAGGCAGATGTCTGCTACCCACTCGGACATGCGAGTGGGAACCTAGCTACACTCTGATGAAGAAGGACTTTGGAAATCGCTGTATTCAACTCAGATACACGTGGGTTCAGGCACAACGATTCCACATGCTTTTCTCACAACCTTTCCCTGCCACTAACATGAGGACGTTAGCAGCTCCTTCTACAGTCAAGCAGGATACGGGAGGGTTGTGCCCTGTCCTTAGCTCTCACAGGGAAGCTTGCCTTTAAGCCACCTGTCAACTAGCTGCATTCTTATGGCAGGGTGAAGGTAGCAGTATTCTGAGACAGGAGGTTCCCAGATTACCACTCTACTGCACCTGGAGATACCCTCCAGGTCTGCATTGTTAACTTGCGTCTCAGAGGTCTCTGGCAAAAGTCTCTGGTGAAGACGTGGGAAACTCAGTCTGCAGGCAGTGTGGAACTGTGAGGGACTGAGGGTGAGCTCAACTCTCAGCAGTAAGATGATTTTGGACAAGGCGTTCAGCTACCTTCTCACATATGGAACTTAGAATGTAGCACCAGTCTACCCCAGGAATTACTGGGAAATCGCTGGATTGAGCTTGGAGGCACTAGTCTTGTGTGCCGGGAGATTCCAGTTACCTCTCCCAACGCTTCGGTGAAGCAGCGAGCCTAGGCCTTTTGGAAGCGAAAGGTAGCTGCAGGCAGGAGGTAGGGTTACAGGCCATAAGCTCAACTCTCAGAAGTGGGTATGCATGGGAGGCAGATGTCTGCTACCCACTCGGACATGCGAGTGGGAACCTAGCTACACTCTGATGAAGAAGGACTTTGGAAATCGCTGTATTCAACTCAGATACACGTGGGTTCAGGCACAACGATTCCACATGCTTTTCTCACAACTTTTCCCTGCCACTAACATGAGGACGTTAGCAGCTCCTTCTACAGTCAAGCAGGAAGCGGGAGGGTTGTGCCCTGTCCTCAGCTCTCACAGGGAAGCTTGCCTTGAAGCCACCTGTCAACTAGCTGCATTCTTATGGCAGGGTGAAGGTAGCAGTATTCTGAGACAGGAGGTTCCCAGATTACCACTCTACTGCACCTGGAGATACCCTCCAGGTCTGCATTGTTAACTTGCGTCTCAGAAGCCTCTGGCAAACGTCTCTGGTGAAGACGTGCGAAACTCACTCTGCAGGCAGTGTGGAACTGTGAGGGACTGAAGGTGAGCTCAACTCTCAGAAGTAAGCTGTTTTTGCAAAAGGCGTTCAACTACCTACTCACGTATGGAACTTAGTATGTAGCACCAGTCTACCCCAGGAATTACTAGGAAATCGCTTGATTGAGCTTGGAGGCACTCGTCTTGTGTGCCGGGAGATTCCAGTTACCTCTCCCAACACTTGCGTCAAGCAGCGAGCCTAGGCCTTTTGGAAGCGAAAGGTAGCGGCAGGCAGGATGTAGGGTTACAGGCCATGAGTTCAACTCTCAGAAGTGTGTATGCATGGGAGGCAGATGTCTGCTACCCACTCGGACATGGGAGTTGGAACCTAGCTACACTCCTATTGAAGAAGGATGTTGGAAATCGCTGTATTCAACTCAGATACACGGGAGTTCAGGCCCAATGCTTACACATGCTTTTCCACAACCTATCCCAGCCACTAACATAAGGAGGTTAGCAGGTACGTCTACAGTCAGCCAGGATGCGGGAGGGTTCTGCCCTGTCCTCAGCTCTCACAGGGAAGCATGCCTAGAAGCCAGCTCTCAACTAGCTGCATTCTTATGACAGTGTGAAGGTAGCAGTATTCTGAGTAAGGAGGTTCCCAGATTACCACTCTACTGCACCTGGAGATACCGTCCAGGTCTGCATTGTTAACTTGCGTCTCAGAGGCCTCTGGCAAAAGTCTCTGGTGAAGACGTGCGAAACTCACTCTGCAGGCAGTGTGGAACTGTGAGGGACTGAGGGTGAGCTCACCTCTCAGCAGTAAGATGATTTTGGACAAGGCGTTCAGCTACCTTCTCACATATGGAACTTAGTATGTAGCACCAGTCTACCCCAGGAATTACTGGGAAATCGCTGGATTGAGCTTGGAGGCACTAGTCTTGTGTGCCGGCAGATTCCAGTTACCTCTCCCAACACTTCGGTGAAGCAGCGAGCCTAGGCCTTTTGGAAGCGAAAGGTAGCTGCAGGCAGGAGGTAGGGTTACAGGCCATAAGCTCAACTCTCAGAAGTGGGTATGCATGGGAGGCAGATGTCTGCTACCCACTCGGACATGCGAGTGGGAACCTAGCTACACTCTGATGAAGAAGGACTTTGGAAATCGCTGTATTCAACTCAGATACACGTGGGTTCAGGCACAACGATTCCACATGCTTTTCTCACAACCTTTCCCTGCCACTAACATGAGGACGTTAGCAGCTCCTTCTACAGTCAAGCAGGATACGGGAGGGTTGTGCCCTGTCCTTAGCTCTCACAGGGAAGCTTGCCTTTAAGCCACCTGTCAACTAGCTGCATTCTTATGGCAGGGTGAAGGTAGCAGTATTCTGAGACAGGAGGTTCCCAGATTACCACTCTACTGCACCTGGAGATACCCTCCAGGTCTGCATTGTTAACTTGCGTCTCAGAGGCCTCTGGCAAAAGTCTCTGGTGAAGACGTGGGAAACTCACTCTGCAGGCAGTGTGGAACTGTGAGGGACTGAGGGTGAGCTCAACTCTCAGCAGTAAGATGATTTTGGACAAGGCGTTCAGCTACCTTCTCACATATGGAACTTAGAATGTAGCACCAGTCTACCCCAGGAATTACTGGGAAATCGCTGGATTGAGCTTGGAGGCACTAGTCTTGTGTGCCGGGAGATTCCAGTTACCTCTCCCAACGCTTCGGTGAAGCAGCGAGCCTAGGCCTTTTGGAAGCGAAAGGTAGCTGCAGGCAGGAGGTAGGGTTACAGGCCATAAGCTGAACTCTCAGAAGTGGGTATGCATGGGAGGCAGATGTCTGCTACCCACTCGGACATGCGAGTGGGAACCTAGCTACATTCTGATGAAGAAGGACTTTGGAAATCGCTGTATTCAACTCAGATACACGTGGGTTCAGGCACAACGATTCCACATGCTTTTCTCACAACCTTTCCCTGCCACTAACATGAGGACGTTAGCAGCTCCTTCTACAGTCAAGCAGGAAGCGGGAGGGTTGTGCCATGTCCTCAGCTCTCACAGGGAAGCATGCCTTGAAGCCACCTGTCAACTAGCTGCATTCTTATGGCAGGGTGAAGGTAGCAGTATTCTGAGACAGGAGGTTCCCAGATTACCACTCTACTGCACCTGGAGATACCCTCCAGGTCTGCATTGTTAACTTGCGTCTCAAAAGCCTCTGGCAAACGTCTCTGGTGAAGACGTGCGAAACTCACTCTGCAGGCAGTGTGGAACTGTGAGGGACTGAAGGTGAGCTCAACTCTCAGAAGTAAGATGTTTTTGGACAAGGCGTTCAACTACCTACTCACGTATGGAACTTAGTATGTAGCACCAGTCTACCCCAGGAATTACTAGGAAATCGCTTGATTGAGCTTGGAGGCACTCGTCTTGTGTGCCGGGAGATTCCAGTTACCTCTCCCAACACTTGCGTCAAGCAGCGAGCCTAGGCCTTTTGGAAGCGAAAGGTAGCGGCAGGCAGGATGTAGGGTTACAGGCCATGAGCTCAACTCTCAGAAGTGTGTATGCATGGGAGGCAGATGTCTGCTACCCACTCGGACATGGGAGTTGGAACCAGGCTACACTCCTATTGAAGAAGGATGTTGGAAATCGCTGTATTCAACTCAGATACACGGGAGTTCAGGCCCAATGCTTACACATGCTTTTCCACAACCTATCCCAGCCACTAACATAAGGAGGATAGCAGGTACGTCTACAGTCAGGCAGGATGCGGGAGGGTTCTGCCCAGTCCTCAGCTCTCACAGGGAAGCATGCCTAGAAGCCAGTTCTCAACTAGCTGCATTCTTATGACAGTGTGAAGGTAGCAGTATTCTGAGTAAGGAGGTTCCCAGATTACCACTCTACTGCACCTGGAGATACCGTCCAGGTCTGCATTGTTAACTTGCGTCTCAGAGGCCTCTGGCAAAAGTCTCTGGTGAAGACGTGCGAAACTCACTCTGCAGGCAGTGTGGAACTGTGAGGGACTGAGGGTGAGCTCAGCTCTCAGCAGTAAGATGATTTTGGACAAGGCGTTCAGCTACCTTCTCACGTATGGAACTTAGTATGTAGCACCAGTCTACCCCAGGAATTACTGGGAAATCGCTGGATTGAGCTTGGAGGCACTAGTCTTGTGTGCCGGCAGATTCCAGTTACCTCTCCCAACACTTCGGTGAAGCAGCGAGCCTAGGCCTTTTGGAAGCGAAAGGTAGCTGCAGGCAGGAGGTAGGGTTACAGGCCATAAGCTCAACTCTCAGAAGTGGGTATGCATGGGAGGCAGATGTCTGCTACCCACTCGGACATGCGAGTGGGAACCTAGCTACACTCTGATGAAGAAGGACTTTGGAAATCGCTGTATTCTACTCAGATACACGTGGGTTCAGGCACAACGATTCCACATGCTTTTCTCACAACCTTTCCCTGCCACTAACATGAGGACGTTAGCAGCTCCTTCTACAGTCAAGCAGGATGCGGGAGGGTTGTGCCCTGTCCTTAGCTCTCACAGGGAAGCTTGCCTTGAAGCCACCTGTCAACTAGCTGCATTCTTATGGCAGGATGAAGGTAGCAGTATTCTGAGACAGGAGGTTCCCAGATTACCACTCTACTGCACCTGGAGATACCCTCCAGGTCTGCATTGTTAACTTGCGTCTCAGAGGCCTCTGGCAAAAGTCTCTGGTGAAGACGTGGGAAACTCACTCTGCAGGCAGTGTGGAACTGTGAGGGACTGAGGGTGAGCTCAAGTCTCAGAAGTAAGATGTTTTTGGACAAGGCGTTCAACTACCTACTCACGTATGGAACTTAGTATGTAGCACCAGTCTACCCCAGGAATTACTAGGAAATCGCTTGATTGAGCTTGGAGGCACTCGTCTTGTGTGCCGGGAGATTCCAGTTACCTCTCCCAACACTTGCGTCAAGCAGCGAGCCTAGGCCTTTTGGAGGGGAAAGGTAGCGGCAGGCAGGATGTAGGGTAACAGGCCATGAGTTCAACTCTCAGAAGTGTGTATGCATGGGAGGCAGATGTCTGCTACCCACTCGGACATGGGAGATGGAACCTAGCTACACTCCTATTGAAGAAGGATGTTGGAAATCGCTGTATTCAACTCAGATACACGGGAGTTCAGGCCCAATGCTTACACATGCTTTTCCACAACCTATCCCAGCCACTAACATAAGGAGATTAGCAGGTACGTCTACAGTCACGCAGGATGCGGGAGGGTTCTGCCCTGTCCTCAGCTCTCACAGGGAAGCATGCCTTGAAGCCAGCTCTCAACTAGCTGCATTCTTATGACAGTGTGAAGGTAGCAGTATTCTGAGTAAGGAGGTTCCCAGATTACCACTCTACTGCACCTGGAGATACCGTCGAGGTCTGCATTGTTAACTTGCGTCTCAGAGGCCTCTGGCAAAAGTCTCTGGTGAAGACGTGCGAAACTCACTCTGCAGGCAGTGTGGAACTGTGAGGGACTGAGGGTGAGCTCAACTCTCAGCAGTAAGATGATTTTGGACAAGGCGTTCAGCTACCTTCTCACATATGGAACTTAGAATGTAGCACCAGTCTACCCCAGGAATTACTGGGAAATCGCTGGATTGAGCTTGGAGGCACTAGTCTTGTGTGCCGGGAGATTCCAGTTACCTCTCCCAACACTTCGGTGAAGCAGCGAGCCTAGGCCTTTTGGAAGCGAAAGGTAGCTGCAGGCAGGAGGTAGGGTTACAGGCCATAAGCTCAACTCTCAGAAGTGGGTATGCATGGGAGGCAGATGTCTGCTACCCACTCGGACATGCGAGTGGGAACCTAGCTACACTCTGATGAAGAAGGACTTTGGAAATCGCTGTATTCAACTCAGATACACGTGGGTTCAGGCACAACGATTCCACATGCTTTTCTCACAACCTTTCCCTGCCACTAACATGAAGACGTTAGCAGTTCCTTCTACAGTCAAGCAGGAAGCGGGAGGGTTGTGCCCTGTCCTTAGCTCTCACAGGGAAGCATGCCTTGAAGCCACCTGTCAACTAGCTGCATTCTTATGGCAGGGTGAAGGTAGCAGTACTCTGAGACAGGAGGTTCCCAGATTACCACTCTACTGCACCTGGAGATACCCTCCAGGTCTGCATTGTTAACTTGCGTCTCAGAGGCCTCTGGCAAAAGTCTCTGGTGAAGACGTGCGAAACTCACTCTGCAGGCAGTGTGGAACTGTGAGGGACTGAGGGTGAGCTCACCTCTCAGCAGTAAGATGATTTTGGACAAGGCGTTCAGCTACCTTCTCACGTATGGAACTTAGTATGTAGCACCAGTCTACCCCAGGAATTACTGGGAAATCGCTGGATTGAGCTTGGAGACACTAGTCTTGTGTGCCGGGAGATTCCAGTTACCTCTCCCAACACTTCGGTGAAGCAGCGAGCCTAGGCCTTTTGGAAGCGAAAGGTAGCTGCAGGCAGGAGGTAGGGTTACAGGCCATAAGCTCAACTCTCAGAAGTGGGTATGCATGGGAGGCAGATGTCTGCTACCCACTCGGACATGCGAGTGGGAACCTAGCTACACTCTGATGAAGAAGGACTTTGGAAATCGCTGTATTCAACTCAGATACACGTGGGTTCAGGCACAACGATTCCACATGCTTTTCTCACAACCTTTCCCTGCCACTAACATGAGGACGTTAGCAGCTCCTTCTACAGTCAAGCAGGATGCGGGAGGGTTGTGCCCTGTCCTTAGCTCTCACAGGGAAGCATGCCTTGAAGCCACCTGTCAACTAGCTGCATTCTTATGGCAGGGTGAAGGTAGCAGTATTCTGAGTAAGGAGGTTCCCAGATTACCACTCTCCTGCACCTGGACATACCCTCCAGGTCTGCATTGTTAACTTGCGTCTCAGAGGCCCTGGCAAAAGTCTCTGGTGAAGACGTGGGAAACTCACTCTGCAGGCAGTGTGGAACTGTGAGGGACTGAGGGTGAGCTCAACTCTCAGAAGTAAGATGATTTTGGACAAGGCGTTCAGCTACCTTCTCACATATGGAACTTAGAATGTAGCACCAGTCTACCCCAGGAATTACTGGGAAATCGCTGGATTGAGCTTGGAGGCACTAGTCTTGTGTGCCGGGAGATTCCAGTTACCTCTCCCAACACTTCGGTGAAGCAGCGAGCCTAGGCCTTTTGGAAGCGAAAGGTAGCTGCAGGCAGGAGGTAGGGTTACAGGCCATAAGCTCAACTCTCAGAAGTGGGTATGCATGGGAGGCGGATGTCTGCTACCCACTCGGACATGCGAGTGGGAACCTAGCTACACTCTGATGAAGAAGGACTTTGGAAATCGCTGTATTCAACTCAGATACACGTGGGTTCAGGCACAACGATTCCACATGCTTTTCTCACAACCTTTCCCTGCCACTAACATGAGGACGTTAGCAGTTCCTTCTACAGTCAAGCAGGAAGCGGGAGGGTTGTGCCCTGTCCTTAGCTCTCACAGGGAAGCATGCCTAGAAGCCAGCTCTCAACTTGCTGCATTCTTATGGCAGGGTGAAGGTAGCAGTATTCTGAGTCAGGAGGTTCCCAGATTGCCACTCTACTGCACCTGGAGATACCCTCCATGTCTGCATTGTTAACTTGCGTCTCAGAAGCCTCTGGCAAACGTCTCTGGTGAAGAAGTGCGAAACTCACTCTGCAGGCAGTGTGGAACTGTGAGGGTCTGTGGGTGAGTTCAACTCTCAGAAGTAAGATGTTTTTGGTCAAGGCGTTCAACTACCTACTCACGTATGGAACTTAGTATGTAGCACCAGTCTACCCCAGGAATTACTAGGAAATCGCTTGATTGAGCTTGGAGGCACTCGTCTTGTATCCCGGGAGATTCCAGTTACCTCTCCCAACACTTGCGTCAAGCAGCGAGCCTAGGCCTTTTGGAAGCGAAAGGTAGCGGCAGGCAGGATGTAGGGTTACAGGCCATGAGCTCAACTCTCAGAAGTGTGTATGCATGGGAGGCAGATGTCTGCTACCCACTCGGACATGGGAGTTGGAAGCTAGCTACACTCCTATTGAACAAGGATGTTGGAAATCGCTGTATTCAACTCAGATACACGGGAGTTCAGGCCCAATGCTTACACATGCTTTTCCACAACCTATCCCAGCCACTAACATAAGGAGGTTAGCAGGTACGTCTACAGTCAGGCAGGATGCGGGAGGGTTCTGCCCTGTCCTCAGCTCTCACAGGGAAGCATGCCTAGAAGCCAGCTCTCAACTAGCTGCATTCTTATGACAGTGTGAAGGTAGCAGTATTCTGAGTAAGGAGGTTCCCAGATTACCACTCTACTGCACCTGGAGATACCGTCCAGGTCTGCATTGTTAACTTGCGTCTCAGAGGCCTCTGGCAAAAGTCTCTGGTGAAGACGTGCGAAACTCACTCTGCAGGCAGTGTGGAACTGTGAGGGACTGAGGGTGAGCTCAACTCTCAGCAGTAAGATGATTTTGGACAAGGCGTTCAGCTACCTTCTCACATATGGAACTTAGAATGTAGCACCAGTCTACCCCAGGAATTACTGGGAAATCGCTGGATTGAGCTTGGAGGCACTAGTCTTGTGTGCCGGGAGATTCCAGTTACCTCTCCCAACACTTCGGTGAAGCAGCGAGCCTAGGCCTTTTGGAAGCGAAAGGTAGCTGCAGGCAGGAGGTAGGGTTACAGGCCATAAGCTCAACTCTCAGAAGTGGGTATGCATGGGAGGCAGATGTCTGCTACCCACTCGGACATGCGAGTGGGAACCTAGCTACACTCTGATGAAGAAGGACTTTGGAAATCGCTGTATTCAACTCAGATACACGTGGGTTCAGGCACAACGATTCCACATGCTTTTCTCACAACCTTTCCCTGCCACTAACATGAAGACGTTAGCAGTTCCTTCTACAGTCAAGCAGGAAGCGGGAGGGTTGTGCCCTGTCCTTAGCTCTCACAGGGAAGCATGCCTTGAAGCCACCTGTCAACTAGCTGCATTCTTATGGCAGGGTGAAGGTAGCAGTACTCTGAGACAGGAGGTTCCCAGATTACCACTCTACTGCACCTGGAGATACCCTCCAGGTCTGCATTGTTAACTTGCGTCTCAGAGGCCTCTGGCAAAAGTCTCTGGTGAAGACGTGCGAAACTCACTCTGCAGGCAGTGTGGAACTGTGAGGGACTGAGGGTGAGCTCACCTCTCAGCAGTAAGATGATTTTGGACAAGGCGTTCAGCTACCTTCTCACGTATGGAACTTAGTATGTAGCACCAGTCTACCCCAGGAATTACTGGGAAATCGCTGGATTGAGCTTGGAGACACTAGTCTTGTGTGCCGGGAGATTCCAGTTACCTCTCCCAACACTTCGGTGAAGCAGCGAGCCTAGGCCTTTTGGAAGCGAAAGGTAGCTGCAGGCAGGAGGTAGGGTTACAGGCCATAAGCTCAACTCTCAGAAGTGGGTATGCATGGGAGGCAGATGTCTGCTACCCACTCGGACATGCGAGTGGGAACCTAGCTACACTCTGATGAAGAAGGACTTTGGAAATCGCTGTATTCAACTCAGATACACGTGGGTTCAGGCACAACGATTCCACATGCTTTTCTCACAACCTTTCCCTGCCACTAACATGAGGACGTTAGCAGCTCCTTCTACAGTCAAGCAGGATGCGGGAGGGTTGTGCCCTGTCCTTAGCTCTCACAGGGAAGCATGCCTTGAAGCCACCTGTCAACTAGCTGCATTCTTATGGCAGGGTGAAGGTAGCAGTATTCTGAGTAAGGAGGTTCCCAGATTACCACTCTCCTGCACCTGGACATACCCTCCAGGTCTGCATTGTTAACTTGCGTCTCAGAGGCCCTGGCAAAAGTCTCTGGTGAAGACGTGGGAAACTCACTCTGCAGGCAGTGTGGAACTGTGAGGGACTGAGGGTGAGCTCAACTCTCAGAAGTAAGATGATTTTGGACAAGGCGTTCAGCTACCTTCTCACATATGGAACTTAGAATGTAGCACCAGTCTACCCCAGGAATTACTGGGAAATCGCTGGATTGAGCTTGGAGGCACTAGTCTTGTGTGCCGGGAGATTCCAGTTACCTCTCCCAACACTTCGGTGAAGCAGCGAGCCTAGGCCTTTTGGAAGCGAAAGGTAGCTGCAGGCAGGAGGTAGGGTTACAGGCCATAAGCTCAACTCTCAGAAGTGGGTATGCATGGGAGGCGGATGTCTGCTACCCACTCAGACATGCGAGTGGGAACCTAGCTACACTCTGATGAAGAAGGACTTTGGAAATCGCTGTATTCAACTCAGATACACGTGGGTTCAGGCACAACGATTCCACATGCTTTTCTCACAACCTTTCCCTGCCACTAACATGAGGACGTTAGCAGTTCCTTCTACAGTCAAGCAGGAAGCGGGAGGGTTGTGCCCTGTCCTTAGCTCTCACAGGGAAGCATGCCTAGAAGCCAGCTCTCAACTTGCTGCATTCTTATGGCAGGGTGAAGGTAGCAGTATTCTGAGACAGGAGGTTCCCAGATTACCACTCTACTGCACCTGGAGATACCCTCCAGGTCTGCATTGTTAACTTGCGTCTCAGAAGCCTCTGGCAAACGTCTCTGGTGAAGACGTGCGAAACTCACTCTGCAGGCAGTGTGGAACTGTGAGGGACTGAGGGTGAGCTCAACTCTCAGAAGTAAGATGTTTTTGGACAAGGCGTTCAACTACCTACTCACGTATGGAACTTAGTATGTAGCACCAGTCTACCCCAGGAATTACTAGGAAATCGCTTGATTGAGCTTGGAGGCACTCGTCTTGTGTGCCGGGAGATTCCAGTTACCTCTCCCAACACTTGCGTCAAGCAGCGAGCCTAGGCCTTTTGGAAGCGAAAGGTAGCGGCAGGCAGGATGTAGGGTTACAGGCCATGAGCTCAACTCTCAGAAGTGTGTATGCATGGGAGGCAGATGTCTGCTACCCACTCGGACATGGGAGTTGGAACCTAGCTACACTCCTATTGAAGAAGGATGTTGGAAATCGCTGTATTCAACTCAGATACATGGGAGTTCAGGCCCAATGCTTACACATGCTTTTCCACAACCTATCCCAGCCACTAACATAAGGAGGTTAGCAGGTACGTCTACAGTCAGGCAGGATGCGGGAGGGTTCTGCCCTGTCCTCAGCTCTCAGAGGGAAGCATGCCTAGAAGCCAGCTCTCAACTAGCTGCATTGTTATGACAGTGTGAAGGTAGCAGTATTCTGAGTAAGGAGGTTCCCAGATTACCACTCTACTGCACCTGGAGATACCGTCCAGGTCTGCATTGTTAACTTGCGTCTCAGAGGCCTCTGGCAAAAGTCTCTGGTGAAGACGTGCGAAACTCACTCTGCAGGCAGTGTGGAACTGTGAGGGACTGAGGGTGAGCTCACCTCTCAGCAGTAAGATGATTTTGGACAAGGCGTTCAGCTACCTTCTCACATATGGAATTTAGAATGTAGCACCAGTCTACCCCAGGAATTACTGGGAAATCGCTGGATTGAGCTTGGAGGCACTAGTCTTGTGTGCCGGCAGATTCCAGTTACCTCTCCCAACACTTCGTTGAAGCAGCGAGCCTAGGCCTTTTGGAAGCGAAAGGTAGCTGCAGGCAGGAGGTAGGGTTACAGGCCATAAGCTCAACTCTCAGAAGTGGGTATGCATGGGAGGCAGATGTCTGCTACCCACTCGGACATGCGAGTGGGAACCTAGCTACACTCTGATGAAGAAGGACTTTGGAAATCGCTGTATTCAACTCAGATACACGTGGGTTCAGGCACAACGATTCCACATGCTTTTCTCACAACCTTTCCCTGCCACTAACATGAGGACGTTAGCAGCTCCTTCTACAGTCAAGCAGGATGCGGGAGGGTTGTGCCCTGTCCTTAGCTCTCACAGGGAAGCTTGCCTTGAAGCCAGCTGTCAACTAGCTGCATTCTTATGGCAGGGTGAAGGTAGCAGTATTCTGAGACAGGAGGTTCCCAGATTACCACTCTACTGCACCTGGAGATACCCTCCAGGTCTGCATTGTTAACTTGCGTCTCAGAAGCCTCTGGCAAACGTCTCTGGTGAAGACATGCGAAACTCACTCTGCAGGCAGTGTGGAACTGTGAGGGACTGAGGGTGAGCTCAACTCTCAGAAGTAAGATGTTTTTGGACAAGGCGTTCAACTACCAACTCACGTATGGAACTTAGTATGTAGCACCAGTCTACACCAGGAATTACTAGGAAATCTCTTGATTGAGCTTGGAGGCACTCGTCTTGTGTGCCGGGAGATTCCAGTTACCTCTCCCAACACTTGCGTCAAGCAGCGAGCCTAGGCCTTTTGGAAGCGAAAGGTAGCGGCAGGCAGGATGTAGGGTTACAGGCCATGAGCTCAACTCTCAGAAGTGTGTATGCATGGGAGGCAGATGTCTGCTACCCACTCGGACATGGGAGTTGGAACCTAGCTACACTCCTATTGAAGAAGGATGTTGGAAATCGCTGTATTCAACTCAGATACATGGGAGTTCAGGCCCAATGCTTACACATGCTTTTCCACAACCTATCCCAGCCACTAACATAAGGAGGTTAGCAGGTACGTCTACAGTCAGGCAGGATGCGGGAGGGTTCTGCCCTGTCCTCAGCTCTCACAGGGAAGCATGCCTAGAAGCCAGCTCTCAACTAGCTGCATTGTTATGACAGTGTGAAGGTAGCAGTATTCTGAGTAAGGAGGTTCCCAGATTACCACTCTACTGCACCTGGAGATACCGTCCAGGTCTGCATTGTTAACTTGCGTCTCAGAGGCCTCTGGCAAAAGTCTCTGGTGAAGACGTGCGAAACTCACTCTGCAGGCAGTGTGGAACTGTGAGGGACTGAGGGTGAGCTCACCTCTCAGCAGTAAGATGATTTTGGACAAGGCGTTCAGCTACCTTCTCACATATGGAACTTAGTATGTAGAACCAGTCTACCCCAGGAATTACTGGGAAATCGCTGGATTGAGCTTGGAGGCACTAGTCTTGTGTGCCGGGAGATTCCAGTTACATCTCCCAACACTTGCGTCAAGCAGCGAGCCTAGGCCTTTTGGAAGCGAAAGGTAGCGGCAGGCAGGATGTAGGGTTACAGGCCATAAGCTCAACTCTCAGAAGTGTGTATGCATGGGAGGCAGATGTCTGCTACCCACTCGGACATGGGAGTTGGAACCTAGCTACACTCCTATTGAAGAAGAATGTTGAAAATCGCTGTATTCAACTCAGATACACGGGAGTTCAGGCCCAATGCTTACACATGCTTTTCCACAACCTATCCCAGCCACTAACATAAGGAGGTTAGCAGGTACGTCTACAGTCAGGCAGGATGCGGGAGGGTTCTGCCCAGTCCTCAGCTCTCACAGGGAAGCATGCCTAGAAGCCAGCTCTCAACTAGCTGCATTCTTATGACAGTGTGAAGGTAGCAGTATTCTGAGTAAGGAGGTTCCCAGATTACCACTCTACTGCACCTGGAGATACCGTCCAGGTCTGCATTGTTAACTTGCGTCTCAGAGGCCTCTGGCAAAAGTCTCTGGTGAAGACGTGCGAAACTCACTCTGCAGGCAGTGTGGAACTGTGAGGGACTGAGGGTGAGCTCACCTCTCAGCAGTAAGATGATTTTGGACAAGGCGTTCAGCTACCTTCTCACGTATGGAACTTAGTATGTAGCACCAGTCTACCCCAAGAATTACTGGGAAATCGCTGGATTGAGCTTGGAGGCACTAGTCTTGTGTGCCGGGAGATTCCAGTTACATCTCCCAACACTTCGGTGAAGCAGCGAGCCTAGGCCTTTTGGAAGCGAAAGGTAGCTGCAGGCAGGAGGTAGGGTTACAGGCCATAAGCTCAACTCTGAGAAGTGGGTATGCATGGGAGGCAGATGTCTGCTACCCACTCGGACATGCGAGTGGGAACCTCGCTACACTCTGATGAAGAAGGACTTTGGAAATCGCTGTATTCACCTCAGATACACGTGGGTTCAGGCACAACGATTCCACATGCTTTTCTCACAACCTTTCCCTGCCACTAACATGAGGACGTTAGCAGCTCCTTCTACAGTCAAGCAGGATGCGGGAGGGTTGTGCCCTGTCCTTAGCTCTCACAGGGAAGCATGCCTTGAAGCCACCTGTCAACTAGCTGCATTCTTATGGCAGGGTGAAGGTAGCAGTATTCTGAGACAGGAGGTTCCCAGATTACCACTCTACTGCACCTGGAGATACCCTCCAGGTCTGCATTGTTAACTTGCGTCTCAGAGGCCTCTGGCAAACGTCTCTGGTGAAGACGTGGGAAACTCACTCTGCAGGCAGTGTGGAACTGTGAGGGACTGAGGGTGAGCTCAACTCTCAGCAGTAAGATGATTTTGGACAAGGCGTTCAGCTACCTTCTCACATATGGAACTTAGAATGTAGCACCAGTCTACCCCAGGAATTACTGGGAAATCGCTGGATTGAGCTTGGAGGCACTCGTCTTGTGTGCCGGGAGATTCCAGTTACCTCTCCCAACACTTCGGTGAAGCAGCGAGCCTAGGCCTTTTGGAAGCGAAAGGTAGCTGCAGGCAGGAGGTAGGGTTACAGGCCATAAGCTCAACTCTCAGAAGTGGGTATGCATGGGAGGCAGATGTCTGCTACCCACTCGGACATGCGAGTGGGAACCTAGCTACACTCTGATGAAGAAGGACTTTGGAAATCGCTGTATTCAACTCAGATACACGTGGGTTCAGGCACAACGATTCCACATGCTTTTCTCACAACCTTTCCCTGCCTCTAACATGAGGACGTTAGCAGCTCCTTCTACAGTCAAGCAGTATGCAGGAGGGTTGTGCCCTGTCCTTAGTCTCACAGGGAAGCATGCCTTGAAGCCACCTGTCAACTAGCTGCATTCTTATGGCAGGGTGAAGGTAGCAGTATTCTGAGACAGGAGGTTCCCAGATTACCACTCTACTGCACCTGGAGATACCCTCCAGGTCTGCATTGTTAACTTGCGTCTCAGAAGCCTCTGGCAAACGTCTCTGGTGAAGACGTGCAAAACTCACTCTGCAGGCAGTGTGGAACTGTGAGGGACTGAGGGTGAGCTCAACTCTCAGAAGTAAGATGTTTTTGGACAAGGCGTTCAACTACCTACTCACGTATGGAACTTAGTATGTAGCACCAGTTTACCCCAGGAATTTCTAGGAAATCACTTGATTGAGCTTGGAGGCACTGGTCTTGTGTCCCGGGAGATTCCTCTTACCTCTCCCAACACTTGCGTCAAGCAGCGAGCCTAGGCCTTTTGGAAGCGAAAGGTAGCGGCAGGCAGGATGTAGGGTTACAGGCCATGAGCTCAACTCTCAGAAGTGTGTATGCATGGGAGGCAGATGTCTGCTACCCACTCGGACATGGGAGTTGGAACCTAGCTACACTCCTATTGAAGAAGAATGTTGGAAATCGCTGTATTCAACTCAGATACACGGGAGTTCAGGCCCAATGCTTACACATGCTTTTCCACAACCTATCCCAGCCACTAACATAAGGAGGTTAGCAGGTACGTCTACAGTCAGGCAGGATGCGGGAGGGTTCTGCCCTGTCCTCAGCTCTCACAGGGAAGCATGCCTAGAAGCCAGCTCTCAACTAGCTGCATTCTTATGACAGTGTGAAGGTAGCAGTATTCTGAGTAAGGAGGTTCCCAGATTACCACTCTACTGCACCTGGAGATACCGTCCAGGTCTGCATTGTTAACTTGCGTCTCAGAGGCCTCTGGCAAAAGTCTCTGGTGAAGACTTGCGAAACTCACTCTGCAGGCAGTGTGGAACTGTGAGGGACTGAGGGTGAGCTCACCTCTCAGCAGTAAGATGGTTTTGGACAAGGCGTTCAGCTACCTTCTCACGTATGGAACTTAGTATGTAGCACCAGTCTACCCAAGGAATTACTGGGAAATCGCTGGATTGAGCTTGGAGGCACTAGTCTTGTGTGCCGGGAGATTCCAGTTACGTCTCCCAACACTTCGGTGAAGCAGCGAGCCTAGGCCTTTTGGAAGCGAAAGGTAGCTGCAGGCAGGAGGTAGGGTTACAGGCCATAAGCTCAACTCTCAGAAGTGGGTATGCATGGGAGGCAGATGTCTGCTACCCACTCGGACATGCGAGTGGGAACCTCGCTACACTCTGATGAAGAAGGACTTTGGAAATCGCTGTATTCAACTCAGATACACGGGAGTTCAGGCCCAACGATTCCACATGCTTTTCTCACAACCTTTCCAGCCACTAACATGAGGACGTTAGCAGCTCCTTCTACAGTCAAGCAGGATGCGGGAGGGTTGTGCCCTGTCCTCAGCTCTCACAGGGAAGCATGCCTTGAAGCCAGCTGTCAACTAGCTGCATTCTTATGGCAGGGTGAAGGTAGCAGTATTCTGAGACAGGAGGTTCCCAGATTACCACTCTACTGCACCTGGAGATACCCTCCAGGTCTGCATTGTTAACTTGCGGCTCAGAAGCCTCTGGCAAACGTCTCTGGGGAAGACGTGCGAAACTCACTCTGCAGGCAGTGTGGAACTGTGAGGGACTGAGGGTGAGCTCAACACTCAGAAGTAAGATGTTTTTGGACAAGGCGTTCAACTACCTACTCACGTATGGAACTTAGTATGTAGCACCAGTCTACCCCAGGAATTACTGGGAAATCGCTGGATTGAGCTTGGAGGCGCTAGTCTTGTGTGCCGGCAGATTCCAATTACCTCTCCCAGCATTTCGGTGAAGCAGCGAGCCTAGGCCTTTTGGAAGCGAAAGGTAGCTGCAGGCAGGAGGTAGGGTTACAGGCCATAAGCTCAACTCTCAGAAGTGGGTATGCATGGGAGGCAGATGTCTGCTTCCCACTAGTACATGCGAGTGGGAACCTAGCTACACTCCTATTGAAGAAGGATGTTGGAAATCGCTGTATTCAACTCAGATACACGGGAGTTCAGGCCCAATGCTTACACATGCTTTTCCCACAACCTATCCCAGCCACTAACATAAGGAGGTTAGCAGGTACGTCTACAGTCAGGCAGGATGCGGGAGGGTTCTGCCCTGTCCTCAGCTCTCACAGGGAAGCATGCCTAGAAGCCAGCTCTCAACTAGCTGCATTCTTATGACAGTGTGAAGGTAGCAGTATTCTGAGTAAGGAGGTTTCCAGATTACCACTCTACTGCACCTGGAGATACCGTCCAGGTCTGCATTGTTAACTTGTGTCTCAGAGGCCTCTGGCAAACGTCTCTGGTGAAGACGTGGGAAACTCACTCTGCAGGCAGTGTGGAACTGTGAGGGACTGAGGGTGAGCTCAACTCTCAGCAGTAAGATGATTTTGGACAAGGCGTTCAGCTACCTTCTCACATATGGAACTTAGTATGTAGCAGCAGTCTACCCCAGGAATTACTGGGAAATCGCTGGATTGAGCTTGGAGGCACTAGTCTTGTGTGCCGGCAGATTCCAGTTACCTCTCCAATACTTCGGTGAAGCAATGAGCCTAGGCCTTTTGGAAGCGAAAGGTAGCTGCAGGCAGGAGGTAGGGTTACAGGCCATAAGCTCAACTCTCAGAAGTGGGTATCCATGGGAGGCAGATGTCTGCTACCCACTCGGATATGCGAGTGGGAACCTAGCTACACTCTGATGAAGAATGACTTTGGAAATCGCTGTATTCAACTCAGATACACGTGGGTTCAGGCACAACGATTCCACATGCTTTTCTCACAACCTTTCCCTGCCTCTAACATGAGGACGTTAGCAACTCCTTCTACAGTCAAGCAGGATGCAGGAGGGTTGTGCCCTGTCCTTAGATCTCACAGGGAAGCATGCCTTGAAGCCAGCTGTCAACTAGCTGCATTCTTATGGCAGGGTGAAGGTAGCAGTATTCTGAGACAGGAGGTTCCCAGATTACCACTCTACTGCACCTGGAGATACCCTCCAGGTCTGCATTGTTAACTTGCGTCTCAGAAGCCTCTGGCAAACGTCTCTGGGGAAGACATGCGAAACTCACTCTGCAGGCAGTGTGGAACTGTGAGGGACTGAGGGTGAGCTCAACTCTCAGAAGTAAGATGTTTTTGGACAAGACGTTCAACTACCTACTCACGTATGGAACTTAGTATGTAGCACCAGTCTACCACAGGAATTACTAGGAAATCACTTGATTGAGCTTTGAGGCAATCGTCTTGTGTGCCGGGAGATTCCACTTACCTCTCCCAACACTTGCGTCAAGCAGCGACCCTAGGCCTTTTGGAAGCGAAAGGTAGCGGCAGGCAGGATATAGGGTTACAGGCCATAAGTTCAACTCTCAGAACTGTGTATGCATGGGAGGCAGATGTCTGCTACCCACTCGGACATGGGTGTTGGAACCTAGCTACACTCCTATTGAAGAAGGATGTTGGAAATCGCTGTATTCAACACATATACACGGGAGTTCAGGCCCAATGCTTACACATGCTTTTCCCACAACCTATCCCAGCCACTAACATAAGGAGGTTAGCAGGTACGTCTACAGTCAGGCAGGATGCGGGAGGGATCTGCCCTGTCCTCAGCTCTCACAGGGAAGCATGCCTAGAAGCCAGCTCTCAACTAGCTGCATTCTTATGACAGTGTGAAGGTAGCAGTATTCTGAGTAAGGAGGTTCCCAGATTACCACTCTCCTGCACCTGGAGATACCGTCCAGGTCTGCATTGTTAACTTGCGTCTCAGAGGCCTCTGGCAAAAGTCTCTGGTGAAGACTTGGGAAACTCACTCTGCAGGCAGTGTGGAACTGTGAGGGACTGAGGGTGAGCTCAACTCTCAGCAGTAAGATGATTTTGGACAAGGCGTTCAGCTACCTTCTCACATATGGAACTTAGTATGTACCACCAGTCTACCCCAGGAATTACTGGGAAATCGCTGGATTGAGCTTGGAGGCACTAGTCTTGTGTGCCGGCAGATTCCAGTTACCTCTCCCAGCATTTCGGTGAAGCAGCGAGCCTAGGCCTTTTGGAAGCGAAAGGTAGCTGCAGGCAGGAGGTAGGGTTACAGGCCATAAGCTCAACTCTCAGAAGTGGGTATGCATGGGAGGCAGATGTCTGCTACCCACTCGGACATGCGAGTGGGAACCTAGCTACACTCTGATGAAGAAGGACTTTGGAAATCGCTGTATTCAACTCAGATACACGTGGGTTCAGGCACAACGATTCCACATGCTTTTCTCACAACCTTTCCCTGCCACTAACATGAGGACGTTAGCAGCTCCTTCTACAGTCAAGCAGGATGCGGGAGGGTTGTGCCCTGTCCTTAGCTCTCACAGGGAAGCATGCCTTGAAGCCAGCTGTCAACTAGCTGCATTCTTATGGCAGGGTGAAGGTAGCAGTATTCTGAGACAGGAGGTTCCCAGATTACCACTCTACTGCACCTGGAGATACCCTCCAGGTCTGCATTGTTAACTTGCGTCTCAGAAGCCTCTGGCAAACGTCTCTGGGGAAGACGTGAGAAACTCACTCTGCAGGCAGTGTGGAACTGTGAGGGACTGTGGGTGAGCTCAACTCTCAGAAGTAAGATGTTTTTGGTCAAGACGTTCAACTACCTACTCACGTATGGAACTTAGTATGTAGCACCAGTCTACCCCAGGAATTACTAGGAAATCGCTTGATTGAGCTTGGAGGCACTCGTCTTGTGTGCCGGGAGATTCCAGTTACCTCTCCCAACACTTGCGTCAAGCAGCGAGCCTAGGCCTTTTGGAAGCGAAAGGTAGCGGCAGGCAGGATGTAGGGTTACAGGCCATGAGCTCAACCCTCAGAAGTGTGTATGCATGGGAGGCAGATGTCTGCTACCCACTCGGACATGGGAGTTGGAACCAGGCTACACTCCTATTGAAGAAAGATGTTGGAAATCGCTGTATTCATCTCAGATACACGGGAGTTCAGGCCCAATGCTTACACATGCTTTTCCCACAACCTATCCCGGCCACTAACATAAGGAGGTTAGCAGGTACGTCTACAGTCAGGCAGGATGCGGGAGGGTTCTGCCCTGTCCTCAGCTCTCACAGGGAAGCATGCCTAGAAGCCAGCTCTCAACTAGCTGCATTTTTATGACAGTGTGAAGGTAGCAGTATTCTGAGTAAGGAGGTTCCCAGATTACCACTCTACTGCACCTGGAGATACCCTCCAGGTCTGCATTGTTCACTTGCGTCTCAGAAGCCCCTGGCAAAAGTCTCTGGTGAAGACGTGGGAAACTCACTCTGCAGGCAGTGTGGAACTGTGAGGGACTGAGGGTGAGCTCAACTCTCAGCAGTAAGATGATTTTGGACAAGGCGTTCAGCTACCTTCTCACATATGGAACTTAGTATGTACCACCAGTCTACCCCAGGAATTACTGGGAAATCGCTGGATTGAGCTTGGAGGCACTAGTCTTGTGTACCGGCAGATTCCAGTTACCTCTCCCAACACTTCGGTGAAGCAACAAGCCTAGGCCTTTTGGAAGCGAAAGGTAGCTGCAGGCAGGAGGTTGGGTTACAGGCCATAAGCTCAACTCTCAGAAGTGGGTATGCATGGGAGGCAGATGTCTGCTACCCACTCGGACATGCGAGTGGGAACCTAGCTACACTCTGATGAAGAAGGACTTTGGAAATCGCTGTATTCAACTCAGATACACGTGGGTTCAGGCACAACGATTCCACATGCTTTTCTCACAACCTTTCCCTGCCACTAACATGAGGACGTTAGCAGCTCCTTCTACAGTCAAGCAGGATGCGGGAGGGTTGTGCCCTGTCCTTAGCTCTCACAGGGAAGCATGCCTTGAAGCCTGCTGTCAACTAGCTGCATTCTTATGGCAGGGTGAAGGTAGCAGTATTCTGAGACAGGAGGTTCCCAGATTACCACTCTACTGCACCTGGAGATACCCTCCAGGTCTGCATTGTTAACTTGCGTCTCAGAAGCCTCTGGCAAACCTCTCTGGTGAAGACGTGTGAAACTCACTCTGCAGGCAGTGTGGAACTGTGAGGGACTGAGGGTGAGCTCAACTCTCAGAAGTAAGATGTTTTTGGAAAAGGCGTTCAACTACCTACTCACGTATGGAACTTAGTATGTAGCACCTGTCTACCCCAGGAATTACTAGGAAATCACTTGATTGAGCTTGGAGGCACTCGTCTTGTGTGCCGGCAGATTCCAGTTACCTCTCCCAACACTTCGGTGAAGCAGCGAGCCTAGGCCTTTTGGAAGCGAAAGGTAGCTGCAGGCAGGATGTAGGGTTACAGGCCATAAGCTCAAGTCTCAGAAGTGGGTATGCATGGGAAGCAGATGTATGCTACCCACTCGGACATGCGAGTGGGAACCTAGCTACACTCTGATGAAGAAGGACTTTGGAAATCGCTGTATTCAACTCAGATACACGTGGGTTCAGGCACAACGATTCCACATGCTTTTCTCACAACCTTTCCCTGCCACTAACATGAGGACGTTAGCAGCTCCTTCTACAGTCAAGCAGGATGCGGGAGGGTTGTGCCCTGTCCTTAGCTCTCACAGGGAAGCATGCCTTGAAGCCAGCTGTCAACTAGCTGCATTCTTATGGCAGGGTGAAGGTAGCAGTATTCTGAGACAGGAGATTCCCAGATTACCACTGTACTGCACCTGGAGATACCCTCCAGGTCTGCATTGTTAACTTGCGTATCATAGCCTCTGTCAAACGTCTCTGGTGAAGATGTGCGAAACTCACTCTGCAGGCAGTGTGGAACTGTGAGGGACTGAGGGTGAGCTCACCTCTCAGCAGTAAGATGATTTTGGACAAGGCGTTCAGCTACCTTCTCACATATGGAACTTAGTATGTAGCACCAGTCTACCCCAGGAATTACTGGGAAATCGCTGGATTGAGCTTGGAGGCACTAGTCTTGTGTGCCGGCAGATTCCAGTTACCTCTCCCAACACTTCGGTGAAGCAGCGAGCCTAGGCCTTTTGGAAGCGAAAGGTAGCTGCAGGCAGGAGGTAGGGTTACAGGCCATAAGCTCAACTCTCAGAAGTGGGTATGCATGGGAGGCAGATGTCTGCTTCCCACTCGTACATGCGAGTGGGAACCTAGCTACACTCTGATGAAGAAGGACTTTGGAAATCGCTGTATTCAACTCAGATACACGTGGGTTCAGGCACAACGATTCCACATGCTTTTCTCACAACCTTTCCCTGCCACTAACATGAGGACGTTAGCAGCTCCTTTTACAGTCAAGCAGGATGCGGGAGGGTTGTGCCCTGTCCTTAGCTCTCACAGGGAAGCATGCCTTGAAGCCAGCTGTCAACTAGCTGCATTCTTATGGCAGGGTGAAGGTAGCAGTATTCTGAGACAGGAGGTTCCCAGATTACCACTCTACTGCACCTGGAGATACCCTCCAGGTCTGCATTGTTAACTTGCGTCTCAGAAGCCTCTGGCAAACGTCTCTGGGGAAGACGTGCGAAACTCACTCTGCAGGCAGTGTGGAACTGTGAGGGACTGTGGGTGAGCTCAACTCTCAGAAGTAAGATGTTTTTGGTCAAGGCGTTCAACTCCCTACTCACGTATGGAACTTAGTATGTAGCACCAGTCTACCCAGGAATTAATGGGAAATCGCTTGATTGAGCTTGGAGGCACTCGTCTTGTGTGCCGGGAGATTCCAGTTACCTCTCCCAACACTTGCGTCAAGCAGCGACCCTAGGCCTTTTGGAAGCGAAAGGTAGCGGCACGCAGGATGTAGGGTTACAGGCCATGAGCTCAACTCTCAGAAGTGTGTATGCATGGAGGCAGATGTCTGCTACCCAATCGGACATGGGAGTTGGAACCTAGCTACACTCCTATTGAAGAAGGATGTTGGAAATCGCTGTATTCATCTCAGATACACGGGAGTTCAGGCCCAATGCTTACACATGCTTTTCCTACAACCTATCCCGGCCACTAACAAAGGAGGTTAGCAGGTACGTCTACAGTCAGGCAGGATGCGGGAGGGTTCTGCCCTGTCCTCAGCTCTCACAGGGAAGCATGCCTAGAAGCCAGCTCTCAACTAGCTGCATTCTTATGACAGTGTGAAGGTAGCAGTATTCTGAGTAAGGAGGTTCCCAGATTACCACTCTACTGCACCTGGAGACACCGTCCAGGTCTGCATTGTTAACTTGCATCTCAGAGGCCTCTGGCACGTCTCTGGTGAAGACGTGGGAAACTCAGTCTGCAGGCAGTGTGGAACTGTGAGGGACTGAGGGTGAGCTCAACTCTCAGCAGTAAGAGGATTTTGGACAAGGCGTTCAGCTACCTTCTCACATATGGAACTTAGTATGTAGCACCAGTCTACCCCAGGAATTACTGGGAAATCGCTGGATTGAGCTTGGAGGCACTAGGCTTGTGTGCCGGCAGATTCCAGTTACCTCTCCCAACACTTCGGTGAAGCAGCGAGCCTAGGCCTTTTGGAAGCGAAAGGTAGCTGCAGGCAGGAGGTAGGGTTACAGGCCATGAGCTCAACTCTCAGAAGTGTGTATGCATGGGAGGCAGATGTCTGCTACCCACTCGGACATGCGAGTGGGAACCTAGCTACACTCTGATGAAGAAGGACTTTGGAAATCGCTGTATTCAACTCAGATACACGTGGGTTCAGGCACAACGATTCCACATGCTTTTCTCACAACCTTTCCCTGCCACTAACATGAGGACGTTAGCAGCTCCATCTACAGTCAAGCAGGATGCGGGAGGGTTGTGCCTTGTCCTTAGCTCTCACAGGGAAGCATGCCTTGAAGCCAGCTGTCAACTAGCTGCATTCTTATGGCAGGGTGAAGGTAGCAGTATTCTGAGACAGGAGGTTCCCAGATTACCACTCTACTGCACCTGGAGATACCCTCCAGGTCTGCATTGTTAACTTGCGTCTCAGAAGCCTCTGGCAAACGTCTCTGCTGAAGACGTGCGAAACTCACTCTGCAGGCAGTGTGGAACTGTGAGGGACTGTGGGTGAGCTCAACTCTCAGAAGTAAGATGTTTTTGGTCAAGGCGTTCAACTACCTACTCACGTATGGAACTTAGTATGTAGCACCAGTCTACCCCAGGAATTACTAGGAAATCGCTTTATTGAGCTTGGAGGCACTCGTCTTGTGTGCCGGGAGATTCCAGTTACCTCTCCCAACACTTGCGTCAAGCAGCGAGCCTAGGCCTTTTGGAAGCGAAAGGTAGCTGCAGGCAGGAGGTTGGGTTACAGGCCATAAGCTCAACTCTCAGAAGTGGGTATGCATGGGAGGCAGATGTCTGCTACCCACTCGGACATGGGAGTTGGAACCTAGCTACACTCCTATTGAAGAAGGATGTTGGAAATCGCTGTATTCAACTCAGATACACGGGAGTTCAGGCCCAATGCTTACACATGCTTTTCCACAACCTATCCCAGCCACTAACATAAGGAGGTTAGCAGGTACGTCTACAGTCAGGCAGGATGCGGGAGGGTTCTGCCCTGTCCTCAGCTCTCACAGGGAAGCATGCCTAGAAGCCAGCTCTCAACTAGCTGCATTCTTATGACAGTGTGAAGGTAGCAGTATTCTGAGTAAGGAGGTTCCCAGATTACCACTCTACTGCACCTGGAGATACCGTCCAGGTCTGCATTGTTAACTTGCGTCTCAGAGGCCTCTGGCAAAAGTCTCTGGTGAAGACGTGCGAAACTCACTCTGCAGGCAGTGTGGAACTGTGAGGGACTGAGGGTGAGCTCACCTCTCAGCAGTAAGATGATTTTGGACAAGGCGTTCAGCTACCTTCTCACGTATGGAACTTAGTATGTAGCACCAGTCTACCCCAGGAATTACTGGGAAATCGCTGGATTGAGGTTGGAGGCACTAGTCTTGTGTGCCGGCAGATTCCACTTACCTCTCCCAACACTTCGGTGAAGCAGCGAGCCTAGGCCTTTTGGAAGCGAAAGGTAGCTGCAGGCAGGAGGTAGGGTTACAGGCCATAAGCTCAACCCTCAGAAGTGGGTATGCATGGGAGGCAGATGTCTGCTACCCACTCGGACATGCGAGTGGGAACCTAGCTACGCTCTGATGAAGAAGGACTTTGGAAATCGCTGTATTCAACTCAGATACACGTGGGTTCAGGCACAACGATTCCACATGCTTTTATCACAACCTTTCCCTGCCACTAACATGAAGACGTTAGCAGCTCCTTCTACAGTCAAGCAGGATGCGGGAGGGTTGTGCCCTGTCCTTAGCTCTCACAGGGAAGCATGCCTTGAAGCCACCTGTCAACTAGCTGCATTCTTATGGCAGGGTGAAGGTAGCAGTATTCTGAGACAGGAGGTTCCCAGATTACCACTCTACTGCACCTGGAGATACCCTCCAGGTCTGCATTGTTAACTTGCGTCTCATAGCCTCTGGCAAACGTCTCTGGTGAAGACGTGCGAAACTCACTCTGCAGGCAGTGTGGAACTGTGAGGGACTGAGGGTGAGCTCACCTCTCAGAAGTAAGATGATTTTGGACAAGGCGTTCAGCTACCTTCTCACATATGGAACTTAGTATGTAGCACCAGTCTACCCCAGGAATTACTGGGAAATCGCTGGATTGAGCTTGGAGGCACTAGTCTTGTGTGCCGGCAGATTCCACTTACCTCTCCCAACACTTCGGTGAAGCAGCGAGCCTAGGCCTTTTGGAAGCGAAAGGTAGCTGCAGGCAGGAGGTAGGGTTACAGGCCATAAGCTCAACTCTCAGAAGTGGGTATGCATGGGAGGCAGATGTCTGCTACCCACTCGGACATGCGAGTGGGAACCTAGCTACACTCTGATGAAGAAGGACTTTGGAAATCGCTGTATTCAACTCAGATACACTTAGGTTCAGGCACAACGATTCCACATGCTTTTCTCACAACCTTTCCCTGCCACTAACATGAGGACGTTAGCAGCTCCTTCTACAGTCAAGCAGGATGCGAGAGGGTTGTGCCCTGTCCTTAGCTCTCACAGGGAAGCATGCCTTGAAGCCAGCTGTCAACTAGCTGCATTCTTATGGCAGGGTGAAGGTAGCAGTATTCGGAGACAGGAGGTTCCCAGATTACCACTCTACTGCACCTGGAGATACCCTCCAGGTCTGCATTGTTAACTTGCGTCTCAGAAGCCTCTGGCAAACGTCTCTGGTGAAGACGTGCGAAACTCACTCTGCAGGCAGTGTGGAACTGTGAGGGACTGAGGGTGAGCTCAACTCTCAGAAGTAAGATGTTTTTGGACAAGGCGTTCAACTACCTACTCACGTATGGAACTTAGTATGTAGCACCAGTCTACCCCAGGAATTACTAGGAAATCGCTTGATTGAGCTTGGAGGCACTCGTCTTGTGTGCCGGGAGATTCCAGTTACCTCTCCCAACACTTGCGTCAAGCAGCGAGCCTAGGCCTTTTGGAAGCGTAAGGTAGCGGCAGGCACGATGTAGGGTTACAGGCCATGAGCTCAACTCTCAGAAGTGTGTATGCATGGGAGGCAGATGTCTGCTACCCACTCGGACATGGGAGTTGGAACCTAGCTACACTCCTATTGAAGAAGGATGTTGGAAATCGCTGTATTCAACTCAGATACACGGGAGTTCAGGCCCAATGCTTACACATGCTTTTCCACAACCTATCCCAGCCACTAACATAAGGAGGTTAGCAGGTACGTCTACAGTCAGGCAGGATGCGGGAGGGTTCTGCCCTGTCCTCAGCTCTCACAGGGAAGCATGCCTAGAAGCCAGCTCTCAACTAGCTGCATTCTTATGACAGTGTGAAGGTAGCAGTATTCTGAGTAAGGAGGTTCCCAGATTACCACTCTCCGGCACCTGGAGATACCGTCCAGGTCTGCATTGTTAACTTGCGTCTCAGAGGCCTCTGGCAAAAGTCTCTGGTGAAGACGTGCGAAACTCACTCTGCAGGCAGTGTGGAACTGTGAGGGACTGAGGGTGAGCTCACCTCTCAGCAGTAAGATGATTTTGGACAAGGCGTTCAGCTACCTTCTCACATATGGAACTTAGTATGTAGCACCAGTCTACCCCAGGAATTACTGGGAAATCGCTGGATTGAGCTTGGAGGCACTAGTCTTGTGTGCCGGGAGATTCCACTTACCTCTCCCAACACTTCGGTGAAGCAGCGAGCCTAGGCCTTTTGGAAGCGAAAGGTAGCTGCAGGCAGGAGGTAGGGTTACAGGCCATAAGCTCAACCCTCAGAAGTGGGTATGCATGGGAGGCAGATGTCTGCTACCCACTCGGACATGCGAGTGGGAACCTAGCTACGCTCTGATGAAGAAGGACTTTGGAAATCGCTGTATTCAACTCAGATACACGTGGGTTCAGGCACAACGATTCCACATGCTTTTATCACAACCTTTCCCTGCCACTAACATGAAGACGTTAGCAGCTCCTTCTACAGTCAAGCAGGATGCGGGAGGGTTGTGCCCTGTCCTTAGCTCTCACAGGGAAGCATGCCTTGAAGCCACCTGTCAACTAGCTGCATTCTTATGGCAGGGTGAAGGTAGCAGTATTCTGAGACAGGAGGTTCCCAGATTACCACTCTACTGCACCTGGAGATACCCTCCAGGTCTGCATTGTTAACTTGCGTCTCATAGCCTCTGGCAAACGTCTCTGGTGAAGACGTGCGAAACTCACTCTGCAGGCAGTGTGGAACTGTGAGGGACTGAGGGTGAGCTCACCTCTCAGAAGTAAGATGATTTTGGACAAGGCGTTCAGCTACCTTCTCACATATGGAACTTAGTATGTAGCACCAGTCTACCCCAGGAATTACTGGGAAATCGCTGGATTGAGCTTGGAGGCACTAGTCTTGTGTGCCGGCAGATTCCACTTACCTCTCCCAACACTTCGGTGAAGCAGCGAGCCTAGGCCTTTTGGAAGCGAAAGGTAGCTGCAGGCAGGAGGTAGGGTTACAGGCCATAAGCTCAACTCTCAGAAGTGGGTATGCATGGGAGGCAGATGTCTGCTACCCACTCGGACATGCGAGTGGGAACCTAGCTACACTCTGATGAAGAAGGACTTTGGAAATCGCTGTATTCAACTCAGATACACATAGGTTCAGGCACAACGATTCCACATGCTTTTCTCACAACCTTTCCCTGCCACTAACATGAGGACGTTAGCAGCTCCTTCTACAGTCAAGCAGGATGCGAGAGGGTTGTGCCCTGTCCTTAGCTCTCACAGGGAAGCATGCCTTGAAGCCAGCTGTCAACTAGCTGCATTCTTATGGCAGGGTGAAGGTAGCAGTATTCGGAGACAGGAGGTTCCCAGATTACCACTCTACTGCACCTGGAGATACCCTCCAGGTCTGCATTGTTAACTTGCGTCTCAGAAGCCTCTGGCAAACGTCTCTGGTGAAGACGTGCGAAACTCACTCTGCAGGCAGTGTGGAACTGTGAGGGACTGAGGGTGAGCTCAACTCTCAGAAGTAAGATGTTTTTGGACAAGGCGTTCAACTACCTACTCACGTATGGAACTTAGTATGTAGCACCAGTCTACCCCAGGAATTACTAGGAAATCGCTTGATTGAGCTTGGAGGCACTCGTCTTGTGTGCCGGGAGATTCCAGTTACCTCTCCCAACACTTGCGTCAAGCAGCGAGCCTAGGCCTTTTGGAAGCGTAAGGTAGCGGCAGGCACGATGTAGGGTTACAGGCCATGAGCTCAACTCTCAGAAGTGTGTATGCATGGGAGGCAGATGTCTGCTACCCACTCGGACATGGGAGTTGGAACCTAGCTACACTCCTATTGAAGAAGGATGTTGGAAATCGCTGTATTCAACTCAGATACACGGGAGTTCAGGCCCAATGCTTACACATGCTTTTCCACAACCTATCCCAGCCACTAACATAAGGAGGTTAGCAGGTACGTCTACAGTCAGGCAGGATGCGGGAGGGTTCTGCCCTGTCCTCAGCTCTCACAGGGAAGCATGCCTAGAAGCCAGCTCTCAACTAGCTGCATTCTTATGACAGTGTGAAGGTAGCAGTATTCTGAGTAAGGAGGTTCCCAGATTACCACTCTACTGCACCTGGAGATACCCTCCAGGTCTGCATTGTTAACTTGCGTCTCAGAGGCCTCTGGCAAAAGTCTCTGGTGAAGACGAGCGAAACTCACTCTGCAGGCAGTGTGGAACTGTGAGGGACTGAGGGTGAGCTCACCTCTCAGCAGTAAGATGATTTTGGACAAGGCGTTCAGCTACCTTCTCACGTATGGAACTTAGTATGTAGCACCAGTCTACCCCAGGAATTACTGGGAAATCGCTGGATTGAGCTTGGAGGCACTAGTCTTGTGTGCCGGCAGATTCCAGTTACCTCTCCCAACACTTCGGTGAAGCAGCGAGCCTAGGCCTTTTGGAAGCGAAAGGTAGCTGCAGGCAGGAGGTAGGGTTACAGGCCATAAGCTCAACCCTCAGAAGTGGGTATGCATGGGAGGCAGATGTCTGCTACCCACTCGGACATGCGAGTGGGAACCTAGCTACACTCTGATGAAGAAGGACTTTGGAAATCGCTGTATTCAACTCAGATACACGTGGGTTCAGGCACAACGATTCCACATGCTTTTATCACAACCTTTCCCTGCCACTAACATGAGGACGTTAGCAGCTCCTTCTACAGTCAAGCAGGATGCGGGAGGGTTGTGCCCTGTCCTTAGCTCTCACAGGGAAGCATGCCTTGAAGCCACCTGTCAACTAGCTGCATTCTTATGGCAGGATGAAGGTAGCAGTATTCTGAGACAGGAGGTTCCCAGATTACCACTCTACTGCACCTGGAGATACCCTCCAGGTCTGCATTGTTAACTTGCGTCTCATAGCCTCTGGCAAACGTCTCTGGTGAAGACGTGCGAAACTCACTCTGCAGGCAGTGTGGAACTGTGAGGGACTGAGGGTGAGCTCACCTCTCAGAAGTAAGATGATTTTGGACAAGGCGTTCAGCTACCTTCTCACATATGGAACTTAGTATGTAGCACCAGTCTACCCCAGGAATTACTGGGAAATCACTGGATTGAGCTTGGAGGCACTAGTCTTGTGTGCCGGCAGATTCCAGTTACCTCTCCCAACACTTGCGTCAAGCAGCGAGCCTAGGCCTTTTGGAAGCGAAAGGTAGCTGCAGGCAGGAGGTAGGGTTACAGGCCATAAGCTCAACTCTCAGAAGTGGGTATGCATGGGAGGCAGATGTCTGCTACCCACTCGGACATGCGAGTGGGAACCTAGCTACACTCTGATGAAGAAGGACTTTGGAAATCGCTGTATTCAACTCAGATACACGTGGGTTCAGGCACAACGATTCCACATGCTTTTCTCACAACCTTTCCCTGCCACTAACATGAGGACGTTAGCAGCTCCTTCTACAGTCAAGCAGGATGCGGGAGGGTTGTGCCCTGTCCTTAGCTCTCACAGGGAAGCATGCCTTGAAGCCAGCTGTCAACTAGCTGCATTCTTATGGCAGGGTGAAGGTAGCAGTATTCTGAGACAGGAGGTTCCCAGATTACCACTCTACTGCACCTGGAGATACCCTCCATGTCTGCATTGTTAACTTGCGTCTCAGAAGCCTCTGGCAAACGTCTCTGGTGAAGACGTGCGAAACTCACTCTGCAGGCAGTGTGGAACTGTGCGGGACTGAGGGTGAGCTCAACTCTCAGAAGTAAGATGTTTTTGGACAAGGCGTTCAACTACCTACTCACGTATGGAACTTAGTATGTAGCACCAGTCTACCCCAGGAATTACTAGGAAATCGCTTGATTGAGCTTGGAGGCACTCGTCTTGTGTGCCGGGAGATTCCAGTTACCTCTCCCAACACTTGCGTCAAGCAGCGAGCCTAGGCCTTTTGGAAGCGTAAGGTAGCGGCAGGCACGATGTAGGGTTACAGGCCATGAGCTCAACTCTCAGAAGTGTGTATGCATGGGAGGCAGATGTCTGCTACCCACTCGGACATGGGAGTTGGAACCTAGCTACACTCCTATTGAAGAAGGATGTTGGAAATCGCTGTATTCAACTCAGATACACGGGAGTTCAGGCCCAATGCTTACACATGCTTTTCCACAACCTATCCCAGCCACTAACATAAGGAGGTTAGCAGGTACGTCTACAGTCAGGCAGGATGCGGGAGGGTTCTGCCCTGTCCTCAGCTCTCACAGGGAAGCATGCCTAGAAGCCAGCTCTCAACTAGCTGCATTCTTATGACAGTGTGAAGGTAGCAGTATTCTGAGTAAGGAGGTTCCCAGATTACCACTCTCCGGCACCTGGAGATACCGTCCAGGTCTGCATTGTTAACTTGCGTCTCAGAGGCCTCTGGCAAAAGTCTCTGGTGAAGACGTGCGAAACTCACTCTGCAGGCAGTGTGGAACTGTGAGGGACTGAGGGTGAGCTCACCTCTCAGCAGTAAGATGATTTTGGACAAGGCGTTCAGCTACCTTCTCACATATGGAACTTAGTATGTAGCACCAGTCTACCCCAGGAATTACTGGGAAATCGCTGGATTGAGCTTGGAGGCACTAGTCTTGTGTGCCGGCAGATTCCACTTACCTCTCCCAACACTTCGGTGAAGCAGCGAGCCTAGGCCTTTTGGAAGCGAAAGGTAGCTGCAGGCAGGAGGTAGGGTTACAGGCCATAAGCTCAACCCTCAGAAGTGGGTATGCATGGGAGGCAGATGTCTGCTACCCACTCGGACATGCGAGTGGGAACCTAGCTACACTCTGATGAAGAAGGACTTTGGAAATCGCTGTATTCAACTCAGATACACGTGGGTTCAGGCACAACGATTCCACATGCTTTTATCACAACCTTTCCCTGCCACTAACATGAGGACGTTAGCAGCTCCTTCTACAGTCAAGCAGGATGCGGGAGGGTTGTGCCCTGTCCTTAGCTCTCACAGGGAAGCATGCCTTGAAG
Source organism: Canis lupus baileyi (assembly GCF_048164855.1). Classification (NCBI taxonomy): domain Eukaryota; kingdom Metazoa; phylum Chordata; class Mammalia; order Carnivora; family Canidae; genus Canis; species Canis lupus. The sequence goes on along the minus strand of NC_132848.1, from coordinate 647,855 downwards.
CCACCTGTCCACTAGCTGCATTCTTATGGCAGGGTGAAGGTAGCAGTATTCTGAGACAGGAGGTTCCCAGATTACCACTCTACTGCACCTGGAGATACCCTCCAGGTCTGCATTGTTAACTTGCGTCTCATAGCCTCTGGCAAACGTCTCTGGTGAAGACGTGCGAAACTCACTCTGCAGGCAGTGTGGAACTGTGAGGGACTGAGGGTGAGCTCACCTCTCAGCAGTAAGATGATTTTGGACAAGGCGTTCAGCTACCTTCTCACATATGGAACTTAGTATGTAGCACCAGTCTACCCCAGGAATTACTGGGAAATCGCTGGATTGAGCTTGGAGGCACTAGTCTTGTGTGCCGGCAGATTCCAGTTACCTCTCCCAACACTTGCGTCAAGCAGCGAGCCTAGGCCTTTTGGAAGCGAAAGGTAGCTGCAGGCAGGAGGTAGGGTTACAGGCCATAAGCTCAACTCTCAGAAGTGGGTATGCATGGGAGGCAGATGTCTGCTACCCACTCGGACATGCGAGTGGGAACCTAGCTACACTCTGATGAAGAAGGACTTTGGAAATCGCTGTATTCAACTCAGATACACGTGGGTTCAGGCACAACGATTCCACATGCTTTTCTCACAACCTTTCCCTGCCACTAACATGAGGACGTTAGCAGCTCCTTCTACAGTCAAGCAGGATGCGGGAGTGTTGTGCCCTGTCCTTAGCTCTCACAGGGAAGCATGCCTTGAAGCCAGCTGTCAACTAGCTGCATTCTTATGGCAGGGTGAAGGTAGCAGTATTCTGAGACAGGAGGTTCCCAGATTACCACTCTACTGCACCTGGAGATACCCTCCAGGTCTGCATTGTTAACTTGCGTCTCAGAAGCCTCTGGCAAACGTCTCTGGTGAAGACGTGCGAAACTCACTCTGCAGGCAGTGTGGAACTGTGCGGGACTGAGGGTGAGCTCAACTCTCAGAAGTAAGATGTTTTTGGACAAGGCGTTCAACTACCTACTCACGTATGGAACTTAGTATGTAGCACCAGTCTACCCCAGGAATTACTAGGAAATCGCTTGATTGAGCTTGGAGGCACTCGTCTTGTGTGCCGGGAGATTCCAGTTACCTCTCCCAACACTTGCGTCAAGCAGCGAGCCTAGGCCTTTTGGAAGCGTAAGGTAGCGGCAGGCACGATGTAGGGTTACAGGCCATGAGCTCAACTCTCAGAAGTGTGTATGCATGGGAGGCAGATGTCTGCTACCCACTCGGACATGGGAGTTGGAACCTAGCTACACTCCTATTGAAGAAGGATGTTGGAAATCGCTGTATTCAACTCAGATACACGGGAGTTCAGGCCCAATGCTTACACATGCTTTTCCACAACCTATCCCAGCCACTAACATAAGGAGGTTAGCAGGTACGTCTACAGTCAGGCAGGATGCGGGAGGGTTCTGCCCTGTCCTCAGCTCTCACAGGGAAGCATGCCTAGAAGCCAGCTCTCAACTAGCTGCATTCTTATGACAGTGTGAAGGTAGCAGTATTCTGAGTAAGGAGGTTCCCAGATTACCACTCTCCGGCACCTGGAGATACCGTCCAGGTCTGCATTGTTAACTTGCGTCTCAAGGGCCTCTGGCAAAAGTCTCTGGTGAAGACGTGCGAAACTCACTCTGCAGGCAGTGTGGAACTGTGAGGGACTGAGGGTGAGCTCACCTCTCAGCAGTAAGATGATTTTGGACAAGGCGTTCAGCTACCTTCTCACATATGGAACTTAGTATGTAGCACCAGTCTACCCCAGGAATTACTGGGAAATCGCTGGATTGAGCTTGGAGGCACTAGTCTTGTGTGCCGGCAGATTCCACTTACCTCTCCCAACACTTCGGTGAAGCAGCGAGCCTAGGCCTTTTGGAAGCGAAAGGTAGCTGCAGGCAGGAGGTAGGGTTACAGGCCATAAGCTCAACTCTCAGAAGTGGGTATGCATGGGAGGCAGATGTCTGCTACCCACTCGGACATGCGAGTGGGAACCTAGCTACACTCTGATGAAGAAGGACTTTGGAAATCGCTGTATTCAACTCAGATACACGTGGGTTCAGGCACAACGATTCCACATGCTTTTCTCACAACCTTTCCCTGCCACTAACATGAGGACGTTAGCAGCTCCTTCTACAGTCAAGCAGGATACGGGAGGGTTGTGCCCTGTCCTTAGCTCTCACAGGGAAGCTTGCCTTTAAGCCACCTGTCAACTAGCTGCATTCTTATGGCAGGGTGAAGGTAGCAGTATTCTGAGACAGGAGGTTCCCAGATTACCACTCTACTGCACCTGGAGATACCCTCCAGGTCTGCATTGTTAACTTGCGTCTCAGAGGCCTCTGGCAAAAGTCTCTGGTGAAGACGTGGGAAACTCACTCTGCAGGCAGTGTGGAACTGTGAGGGACTGAGGGTGAGCTCAACTCTCAGCAGTAAGATGATTTTGGACAAGGCGTTCAGCTACCTTCTCACATATGGAACTTAGAATGTAGCACCAGTCTACCCCAGGAATTACTGGGAAATCGCTGGATTGAGCTTGGAGGCACTAGTCTTGTGTGCCGGGAGATTCCAGTTACCTCTCCCAACGCTTCGGTGAAGCAGCGAGCCTAGGCCTTTTGGAAGCGAAAGGTAGCTGCAGGCAGGAGGTAGGGTTACAGGCCATAAGCTGAACTCTCAGAAGTGGGTATGCATGGGAGGCAGATGTCTGCTACCCACTCGGACATGCGAGTGGGAACCTAGCTACATTCTGATGAAGAAGGACTTTGGAAATCGCTGTATTCAACTCAGATACACGTGGGTTCAGGCACAACGATTCCACATGCTTTTCTCACAACCTTTCCCTGCCACTAACATGAGGACGTTAGCAGCTCCTTCTACAGTCAAGCAGGAAGCGGGAGGGTTGTGCCCTGTCCTCAGCTCTCACAGGGAAGCATGCCTTGAAGCCACCTGTCAACTAGCTGCATTCTTATGGCAGGGTGAATGTAGCAGTATTCTGAGACAGGAGGTTCCCAGATTACCACTCTACTGCACCTGGAGATACCCTCCAGGTCTGCATTGTTAACTTGCGTCTCAAAAGCCTCTGGCAAACGTCTCTGGTGAAGACGTGCGAAACTCACTCTGCAGGCAGTGTGGAACTGTGAGGGACTGAAGGTGAGCTCAACTCTCAGAAGTAAGATGTTTTTGGACAAGGCGTTCAACTACCTACTCACGTATGGAACTTAGTATGTAGCACCAGTCTACCCCAGGAATTACTAGGAAATCGCTTGATTGAGCTTGGAGGCACTCGTCTTGTGTGCCGGGAGATTCCAGTTACCTCTCCCAACACTTGCGTCAAGCAGCGAGCCTAGGCCTTTTGGAAGCGAAAGGTAGCGGCAGGCAGGATGTAGGGTTACAGGCCATGAGCTCAACTCTCAGAAGTGTGTATGCATGGGAGGCAGATGTCTGCTACCCACTCGGACATGGGAGTTGGAACCTAGCTACACTCCTATTGAAGAAGGATGTTGGAAATCGCTGTATTCAACTCAGATACACGGGAGTTCAGGCCCAATGCTTACACATGCTTTTCCACAACCTATCCCAGCCACTAACATAAGGAGGTTAGCAGGTACGTCTACAGTCAGGCAGGATGCGGGAGGGTTCTGCCCTGTCCTCAGCTCTCACAGGGAAGCATGCCTAGAAGCCAGCTCTCAACTAGCTGCATTCTTATGACAGTGTGAAGGTAGCAGTATTCTGAGTAAGGAGGTTCCCAGATTACCACTCTACTGCACCTGGAGATAACGTCCAGGTCTGCATTGTTAACTTGCGTCTCAGAGGCCTCTGGCAAAAGTCTCTGGTGAAGACGTGCGAAACTCACTCTGCAGGCAGTGTGGAACTGTGAGGGACTGAGGGTGAGCTCAGCTCTCAGCAGTAAGATGATTTTGGACAAGGCGTTCAGCTACCTTCTCACGTATGGAACTTAGTATGTAGCACCAGTCTACCCCAGGAATTACTGGGAAATCGCTGGATTGAGCTTGGAGGCACTAGTCTTGTGTGCCGGCAGATTCCAGTTACCTCTCCCAACACTTCGGTGAAGCAGCGAGCCTAGGCCTTTTGGAAGCGAAAGGTAGCTGCAGGCAGGAGGTAGGGTTACAGGCCATAAGCTCAACTCTCAGAAGTGGGTATGCATGGGAGGCAGATGTCTGCTACCCACTCGGACATGCGAGTGGGAACCTAGCTACACTCTGATGAAGAAGGACTTTGGAAATCGCTGTATTCAACTCAGATACACGTGGGTTCAGGCACAACGATTCCACATGCTTTTCTCACAACCTTTCCCTGCCACTAACATGAGGACGTTAGCAGCTCCTTCTACAGTCAAGCAGGAAGCGGGAGGGTTGTGTCCTGTCCTCAGCTCTCACAGGGAAGCATGCCTTGAAGCCACCTGTCAACTAGCTGCATTCTTATGGCAGGGTGAAGGTAGCAGTATTCTGAGACAGGAGGTCCCCAGATTACCACTCAACTGCACCTGGAGATACCCTCCAGGTCTGCATTGTTAACTTGCGTCTCAGAGGCCTCTGGCAAAAGTCTCTGGTGAAGACGTGGGAAACTCACTCTGCAGGCAGTGTGGAACTGTGAGGGACTGAGGGTGAGCTCAACTCTCAGGAGTAAGATGATTTTGGACAAGGCGTTCAGCTACCTTCTCACATATGGAATTTAGAATGTAGCACCAGTCTACCCCAGGAATTACTGGGAAATCGCTGGATTGAGCTTGGAGGCACTAGTCTTGTGTGCCGGGAGATTCCAGTTACCTCTCCCAACACTTCGGTGAAGCAGCGAGCCTAGGCCTTTTGGAAGCGAAAGGTAGCTGCAGGCAGGAGGTAGGGTTACAGGCCATAAGCTCAACTCTCAGAAGTGGGTATGCATGGGAGGCAGATGTCTGCTACCCACTCGGACATGCGAGTGGGAACCTAGCTACACTCTGATGAAGAAGGACTTTGGAAATCGCTGTATTCAACTCAGATACACGTGGGTTCAGGCACAACGATTCCACATGCTTTTCTCACAACCTTTCCCTGCCACTAACATGAGGACGTTAGCAGCTCCTTCTACAGTCAAGCAGGATACGGGAGGGTTGTGCCCTGTCCTTAGCTCTCACAGGGAAGCTTGCCTTTAAGCCACCTGTCAACTAGCTGCATTCTTATGGCAGGGTGAAGGTAGCAGTATTCTGAGACAGGAGGTTCCCAGATTACCACTCTACTGCACCTGGAGATACCCTCCAGGTCTGCATTGTTAACTTGCGTCTCAGAGGTCTCTGGCAAAAGTCTCTGGTGAAGACGTGGGAAACTCAGTCTGCAGGCAGTGTGGAACTGTGAGGGACTGAGGGTGAGCTCAACTCTCAGCAGTAAGATGATTTTGGACAAGGCGTTCAGCTACCTTCTCACATATGGAACTTAGAATGTAGCACCAGTCTACCCCAGGAATTACTGGGAAATCGCTGGATTGAGCTTGGAGGCACTAGTCTTGTGTGCCGGGAGATTCCAGTTACCTCTCCCAACGCTTCGGTGAAGCAGCGAGCCTAGGCCTTTTGGAAGCGAAAGGTAGCTGCAGGCAGGAGGTAGGGTTACAGGCCATAAGCTCAACTCTCAGAAGTGGGTATGCATGGGAGGCAGATGTCTGCTACCCACTCGGACATGCGAGTGGGAACCTAGCTACACACTGATGAAGAAGGACTTTGGAAATCGCTGTATTCAACTCAGATACACGTGGGTTCAGGCACAACGATTCCACATGCTTTTCTCACAACCTTTCCCTGCCCCTAACATGAGGACGTTAGCAGCTCCTTCTACAGTCAAGCAGGAAGCGGGAGGGTTGTGCCCTGTCCTCAGCTCTCACAGGGAAGCATGCCTTGAAGCCACCTGTCAACTAGCTGCATTCTTATGGCAGGGTGAAGGTAGCAGTATTCTGAGACAGGAGGTTCCCAGATTACCACTCTACTGCACCTGGAGATACCGTCCAGGTCTGCATTGTTAACTTGCGTCTGAGAAGCCTCTGGCAAACGTCTCTGGTGAAGACGTGGGAAACTCACTCTGCAGGCAGTGTGGAACTGTGAGGGACTGAAGGTGAGCTCAACTCTCAGAAGTAAGATGTTTTTGGACAAGGCGTTCAACTACCTACTCACGTATGGAACTTAGTATGTAGCACCAGTCTACCCCAGGAATTACTAGGAAATCGCTTGATTGAGCTTGGAGGCACTCGTCTTGTGTGCCGGGAGATTCCAGTTACCTCTCCCAACACTTGCGTCAAGCAGCGAGCCTAGGCCTTTTGGAAGCGAAAGGTAGCGGCAGGCAGGATGTAGGGTTACAGGCCATGAGCTCAACTCTCAGAAGTGTGTATGCATGGGAGGCAGATGTCTGCTACCCACTCGGACATGGGAGTTGGAACCTAGCTACACTCCTATTGAAGAAGGATGTTGGAAATCGCTGTATTCAACTCAGATACACGGGAGTTCAGGCCCAATGCTTACACATGCTTTTCCACAACCTATCCCAGCCACTAACATAAGGAGGTTAGCAGGTACGTCTACAGTCAGGCAGGATGCGGGAGGGTTCTGCCCTGCCCTCAGCTCTCACAGGGAAGCATGCCTAGAAGCCAGCTCTCAACTAGCTGCATTCTTATGACAGTGTGAAGGTAGCAGTATTCTGAGTAAGGAGGTTCCCAGATTACCACTCTACTGCACCTGGAGATACCGTCCAGGTCTGCATTGTTAACTTGCGTCTCAGAGGCCTCTGGCAAAAGTCTCTGGTGAAGACGTGCGAAACTCACTCTGCAGGCAGTGTGGAACTGTGAGGGACTGAGGGTGAGCTCACCTCTCAGCAGTAAGATGATTTTGGACAAGGCGTTCAGCTACCTTCTCACATATGGAACTTAGTATGTAGCACCAGTCTACCCCAGGAATTACTGGGAAATCGCTGGATTGAGCTTGGAGGCACTAGTCTTGTGTGCCGGGAGATTCCAGTTACCTCTCCCAACACTTCGGTGAAGCAGCGAGCCTAGGCCTTTTGGAAGCGAAAGGTAGCTGCAGGCAGGAGGTAGGGTTACAGGCCATAAGCTCAACTCTCAGAAGTGGGTATGCATGGGAGGCAGATGTCTGCTACCCACTCGGACATGCGAGTGGGAACCTAGCTACACTCTGATGAAGAAGGACTTTGGAAATCGCTGTATTCAACTCAGATACACGTGGGTTCAGGCACAACGATTCCACATGCTTTTCTCACAACCTTTCCCTGCCACTAACATGAGGACGTTAGCAGCTCCTTCTACAGTCAAGCAGGATACGGGAGGGTTGTGCCCTGTCCTTAGCTCTCACAGGGAAGCTTGCCTTTAAGCCACCTGTCAACTAGCTGCATTCTTATGGCAGGGTGAAGGTAGCAGTATTCTGAGACAGGAGGTTCCCAGATTACCACTCTACTGCACCTGGAGATACCCTCCAGGTCTGCATTGTTAACTTGCGTCTCAGAGGTCTCTGGCAAAAGTCTCTGGTGAAGACGTGGGAAACTCAGTCTGCAGGCAGTGTGGAACTGTGAGGGACTGAGGGTGAGCTCAACTCTCAGCAGTAAGATGATTTTGGACAAGGCGTTCAGCTACCTTCTCACATATGGAACTTAGAATGTAGCACCAGTCTACCCCAGGAATTACTGGGAAATCGCTGGATTGAGCTTGGAGGCACTAGTCTTGTGTGCCGGGAGATTCCAGTTACCTCTCCCAACGCTTCGGTGAAGCAGCGAGCCTAGGCCTTTTGGAAGCGAAAGGTAGCTGCAGGCAGGAGGTAGGGTTACAGGCCATAAGCTCAACTCTCAGAAGTGGGTATGCATGGGAGGCAGATGTCTGCTACCCACTCGGACATGCGAGTGGGAACCTAGCTACACTCTGATGAAGAAGGACTTTGGAAATCGCTGTATTCAACTCAGATACACGTGGGTTCAGGCACAACGATTCCACATGCTTTTCTCACAACTTTTCCCTGCCACTAACATGAGGACGTTAGCAGCTCCTTCTACAGTCAAGCAGGAAGCGGGAGGGTTGTGCCCTGTCCTCAGCTCTCACAGGGAAGCTTGCCTTGAAGCCACCTGTCAACTAGCTGCATTCTTATGGCAGGGTGAAGGTAGCAGTATTCTGAGACAGGAGGTTCCCAGATTACCACTCTACTGCACCTGGAGATACCCTCCAGGTCTGCATTGTTAACTTGCGTCTCAGAAGCCTCTGGCAAACGTCTCTGGTGAAGACGTGCGAAACTCACTCTGCAGGCAGTGTGGAACTGTGAGGGACTGAAGGTGAGCTCAACTCTCAGAAGTAAGCTGTTTTTGCAAAAGGCGTTCAACTACCTACTCACGTATGGAACTTAGTATGTAGCACCAGTCTACCCCAGGAATTACTAGGAAATCGCTTGATTGAGCTTGGAGGCACTCGTCTTGTGTGCCGGGAGATTCCAGTTACCTCTCCCAACACTTGCGTCAAGCAGCGAGCCTAGGCCTTTTGGAAGCGAAAGGTAGCGGCAGGCAGGATGTAGGGTTACAGGCCATGAGTTCAACTCTCAGAAGTGTGTATGCATGGGAGGCAGATGTCTGCTACCCACTCGGACATGGGAGTTGGAACCTAGCTACACTCCTATTGAAGAAGGATGTTGGAAATCGCTGTATTCAACTCAGATACACGGGAGTTCAGGCCCAATGCTTACACATGCTTTTCCACAACCTATCCCAGCCACTAACATAAGGAGGTTAGCAGGTACGTCTACAGTCAGCCAGGATGCGGGAGGGTTCTGCCCTGTCCTCAGCTCTCACAGGGAAGCATGCCTAGAAGCCAGCTCTCAACTAGCTGCATTCTTATGACAGTGTGAAGGTAGCAGTATTCTGAGTAAGGAGGTTCCCAGATTACCACTCTACTGCACCTGGAGATACCGTCCAGGTCTGCATTGTTAACTTGCGTCTCAGAGGCCTCTGGCAAAAGTCTCTGGTGAAGACGTGCGAAACTCACTCTGCAGGCAGTGTGGAACTGTGAGGGACTGAGGGTGAGCTCACCTCTCAGCAGTAAGATGATTTTGGACAAGGCGTTCAGCTACCTTCTCACATATGGAACTTAGTATGTAGCACCAGTCTACCCCAGGAATTACTGGGAAATCGCTGGATTGAGCTTGGAGGCACTAGTCTTGTGTGCCGGCAGATTCCAGTTACCTCTCCCAACACTTCGGTGAAGCAGCGAGCCTAGGCCTTTTGGAAGCGAAAGGTAGCTGCAGGCAGGAGGTAGGGTTACAGGCCATAAGCTCAACTCTCAGAAGTGGGTATGCATGGGAGGCAGATGTCTGCTACCCACTCGGACATGCGAGTGGGAACCTAGCTACACTCTGATGAAGAAGGACTTTGGAAATCGCTGTATTCAACTCAGATACACGTGGGTTCAGGCACAACGATTCCACATGCTTTTCTCACAACCTTTCCCTGCCACTAACATGAGGACGTTAGCAGCTCCTTCTACAGTCAAGCAGGATACGGGAGGGTTGTGCCCTGTCCTTAGCTCTCACAGGGAAGCTTGCCTTTAAGCCACCTGTCAACTAGCTGCATTCTTATGGCAGGGTGAAGGTAGCAGTATTCTGAGACAGGAGGTTCCCAGATTACCACTCTACTGCACCTGGAGATACCCTCCAGGTCTGCATTGTTAACTTGCGTCTCAGAGGCCTCTGGCAAAAGTCTCTGGTGAAGACGTGGGAAACTCACTCTGCAGGCAGTGTGGAACTGTGAGGGACTGAGGGTGAGCTCAACTCTCAGCAGTAAGATGATTTTGGACAAGGCGTTCAGCTACCTTCTCACATATGGAACTTAGAATGTAGCACCAGTCTACCCCAGGAATTACTGGGAAATCGCTGGATTGAGCTTGGAGGCACTAGTCTTGTGTGCCGGGAGATTCCAGTTACCTCTCCCAACGCTTCGGTGAAGCAGCGAGCCTAGGCCTTTTGGAAGCGAAAGGTAGCTGCAGGCAGGAGGTAGGGTTACAGGCCATAAGCTGAACTCTCAGAAGTGGGTATGCATGGGAGGCAGATGTCTGCTACCCACTCGGACATGCGAGTGGGAACCTAGCTACATTCTGATGAAGAAGGACTTTGGAAATCGCTGTATTCAACTCAGATACACGTGGGTTCAGGCACAACGATTCCACATGCTTTTCTCACAACCTTTCCCTGCCACTAACATGAGGACGTTAGCAGCTCCTTCTACAGTCAAGCAGGAAGCGGGAGGGTTGTGCCATGTCCTCAGCTCTCACAGGGAAGCATGCCTTGAAGCCACCTGTCAACTAGCTGCATTCTTATGGCAGGGTGAAGGTAGCAGTATTCTGAGACAGGAGGTTCCCAGATTACCACTCTACTGCACCTGGAGATACCCTCCAGGTCTGCATTGTTAACTTGCGTCTCAAAAGCCTCTGGCAAACGTCTCTGGTGAAGACGTGCGAAACTCACTCTGCAGGCAGTGTGGAACTGTGAGGGACTGAAGGTGAGCTCAACTCTCAGAAGTAAGATGTTTTTGGACAAGGCGTTCAACTACCTACTCACGTATGGAACTTAGTATGTAGCACCAGTCTACCCCAGGAATTACTAGGAAATCGCTTGATTGAGCTTGGAGGCACTCGTCTTGTGTGCCGGGAGATTCCAGTTACCTCTCCCAACACTTGCGTCAAGCAGCGAGCCTAGGCCTTTTGGAAGCGAAAGGTAGCGGCAGGCAGGATGTAGGGTTACAGGCCATGAGCTCAACTCTCAGAAGTGTGTATGCATGGGAGGCAGATGTCTGCTACCCACTCGGACATGGGAGTTGGAACCAGGCTACACTCCTATTGAAGAAGGATGTTGGAAATCGCTGTATTCAACTCAGATACACGGGAGTTCAGGCCCAATGCTTACACATGCTTTTCCACAACCTATCCCAGCCACTAACATAAGGAGGATAGCAGGTACGTCTACAGTCAGGCAGGATGCGGGAGGGTTCTGCCCAGTCCTCAGCTCTCACAGGGAAGCATGCCTAGAAGCCAGTTCTCAACTAGCTGCATTCTTATGACAGTGTGAAGGTAGCAGTATTCTGAGTAAGGAGGTTCCCAGATTACCACTCTACTGCACCTGGAGATACCGTCCAGGTCTGCATTGTTAACTTGCGTCTCAGAGGCCTCTGGCAAAAGTCTCTGGTGAAGACGTGCGAAACTCACTCTGCAGGCAGTGTGGAACTGTGAGGGACTGAGGGTGAGCTCAGCTCTCAGCAGTAAGATGATTTTGGACAAGGCGTTCAGCTACCTTCTCACGTATGGAACTTAGTATGTAGCACCAGTCTACCCCAGGAATTACTGGGAAATCGCTGGATTGAGCTTGGAGGCACTAGTCTTGTGTGCCGGCAGATTCCAGTTACCTCTCCCAACACTTCGGTGAAGCAGCGAGCCTAGGCCTTTTGGAAGCGAAAGGTAGCTGCAGGCAGGAGGTAGGGTTACAGGCCATAAGCTCAACTCTCAGAAGTGGGTATGCATGGGAGGCAGATGTCTGCTACCCACTCGGACATGCGAGTGGGAACCTAGCTACACTCTGATGAAGAAGGACTTTGGAAATCGCTGTATTCTACTCAGATACACGTGGGTTCAGGCACAACGATTCCACATGCTTTTCTCACAACCTTTCCCTGCCACTAACATGAGGACGTTAGCAGCTCCTTCTACAGTCAAGCAGGATGCGGGAGGGTTGTGCCCTGTCCTTAGCTCTCACAGGGAAGCTTGCCTTGAAGCCACCTGTCAACTAGCTGCATTCTTATGGCAGGATGAAGGTAGCAGTATTCTGAGACAGGAGGTTCCCAGATTACCACTCTACTGCACCTGGAGATACCCTCCAGGTCTGCATTGTTAACTTGCGTCTCAGAGGCCTCTGGCAAAAGTCTCTGGTGAAGACGTGGGAAACTCACTCTGCAGGCAGTGTGGAACTGTGAGGGACTGAGGGTGAGCTCAAGTCTCAGAAGTAAGATGTTTTTGGACAAGGCGTTCAACTACCTACTCACGTATGGAACTTAGTATGTAGCACCAGTCTACCCCAGGAATTACTAGGAAATCGCTTGATTGAGCTTGGAGGCACTCGTCTTGTGTGCCGGGAGATTCCAGTTACCTCTCCCAACACTTGCGTCAAGCAGCGAGCCTAGGCCTTTTGGAGGGGAAAGGTAGCGGCAGGCAGGATGTAGGGTAACAGGCCATGAGTTCAACTCTCAGAAGTGTGTATGCATGGGAGGCAGATGTCTGCTACCCACTCGGACATGGGAGATGGAACCTAGCTACACTCCTATTGAAGAAGGATGTTGGAAATCGCTGTATTCAACTCAGATACACGGGAGTTCAGGCCCAATGCTTACACATGCTTTTCCACAACCTATCCCAGCCACTAACATAAGGAGATTAGCAGGTACGTCTACAGTCACGCAGGATGCGGGAGGGTTCTGCCCTGTCCTCAGCTCTCACAGGGAAGCATGCCTTGAAGCCAGCTCTCAACTAGCTGCATTCTTATGACAGTGTGAAGGTAGCAGTATTCTGAGTAAGGAGGTTCCCAGATTACCACTCTACTGCACCTGGAGATACCGTCGAGGTCTGCATTGTTAACTTGCGTCTCAGAGGCCTCTGGCAAAAGTCTCTGGTGAAGACGTGCGAAACTCACTCTGCAGGCAGTGTGGAACTGTGAGGGACTGAGGGTGAGCTCAACTCTCAGCAGTAAGATGATTTTGGACAAGGCGTTCAGCTACCTTCTCACATATGGAACTTAGAATGTAGCACCAGTCTACCCCAGGAATTACTGGGAAATCGCTGGATTGAGCTTGGAGGCACTAGTCTTGTGTGCCGGGAGATTCCAGTTACCTCTCCCAACACTTCGGTGAAGCAGCGAGCCTAGGCCTTTTGGAAGCGAAAGGTAGCTGCAGGCAGGAGGTAGGGTTACAGGCCATAAGCTCAACTCTCAGAAGTGGGTATGCATGGGAGGCAGATGTCTGCTACCCACTCGGACATGCGAGTGGGAACCTAGCTACACTCTGATGAAGAAGGACTTTGGAAATCGCTGTATTCAACTCAGATACACGTGGGTTCAGGCACAACGATTCCACATGCTTTTCTCACAACCTTTCCCTGCCACTAACATGAAGACGTTAGCAGTTCCTTCTACAGTCAAGCAGGAAGCGGGAGGGTTGTGCCCTGTCCTTAGCTCTCACAGGGAAGCATGCCTTGAAGCCACCTGTCAACTAGCTGCATTCTTATGGCAGGGTGAAGGTAGCAGTACTCTGAGACAGGAGGTTCCCAGATTACCACTCTACTGCACCTGGAGATACCCTCCAGGTCTGCATTGTTAACTTGCGTCTCAGAGGCCTCTGGCAAAAGTCTCTGGTGAAGACGTGCGAAACTCACTCTGCAGGCAGTGTGGAACTGTGAGGGACTGAGGGTGAGCTCACCTCTCAGCAGTAAGATGATTTTGGACAAGGCGTTCAGCTACCTTCTCACGTATGGAACTTAGTATGTAGCACCAGTCTACCCCAGGAATTACTGGGAAATCGCTGGATTGAGCTTGGAGACACTAGTCTTGTGTGCCGGGAGATTCCAGTTACCTCTCCCAACACTTCGGTGAAGCAGCGAGCCTAGGCCTTTTGGAAGCGAAAGGTAGCTGCAGGCAGGAGGTAGGGTTACAGGCCATAAGCTCAACTCTCAGAAGTGGGTATGCATGGGAGGCAGATGTCTGCTACCCACTCGGACATGCGAGTGGGAACCTAGCTACACTCTGATGAAGAAGGACTTTGGAAATCGCTGTATTCAACTCAGATACACGTGGGTTCAGGCACAACGATTCCACATGCTTTTCTCACAACCTTTCCCTGCCACTAACATGAGGACGTTAGCAGCTCCTTCTACAGTCAAGCAGGATGCGGGAGGGTTGTGCCCTGTCCTTAGCTCTCACAGGGAAGCATGCCTTGAAGCCACCTGTCAACTAGCTGCATTCTTATGGCAGGGTGAAGGTAGCAGTATTCTGAGTAAGGAGGTTCCCAGATTACCACTCTCCTGCACCTGGACATACCCTCCAGGTCTGCATTGTTAACTTGCGTCTCAGAGGCCCTGGCAAAAGTCTCTGGTGAAGACGTGGGAAACTCACTCTGCAGGCAGTGTGGAACTGTGAGGGACTGAGGGTGAGCTCAACTCTCAGAAGTAAGATGATTTTGGACAAGGCGTTCAGCTACCTTCTCACATATGGAACTTAGAATGTAGCACCAGTCTACCCCAGGAATTACTGGGAAATCGCTGGATTGAGCTTGGAGGCACTAGTCTTGTGTGCCGGGAGATTCCAGTTACCTCTCCCAACACTTCGGTGAAGCAGCGAGCCTAGGCCTTTTGGAAGCGAAAGGTAGCTGCAGGCAGGAGGTAGGGTTACAGGCCATAAGCTCAACTCTCAGAAGTGGGTATGCATGGGAGGCGGATGTCTGCTACCCACTCGGACATGCGAGTGGGAACCTAGCTACACTCTGATGAAGAAGGACTTTGGAAATCGCTGTATTCAACTCAGATACACGTGGGTTCAGGCACAACGATTCCACATGCTTTTCTCACAACCTTTCCCTGCCACTAACATGAGGACGTTAGCAGTTCCTTCTACAGTCAAGCAGGAAGCGGGAGGGTTGTGCCCTGTCCTTAGCTCTCACAGGGAAGCATGCCTAGAAGCCAGCTCTCAACTTGCTGCATTCTTATGGCAGGGTGAAGGTAGCAGTATTCTGAGTCAGGAGGTTCCCAGATTGCCACTCTACTGCACCTGGAGATACCCTCCATGTCTGCATTGTTAACTTGCGTCTCAGAAGCCTCTGGCAAACGTCTCTGGTGAAGAAGTGCGAAACTCACTCTGCAGGCAGTGTGGAACTGTGAGGGTCTGTGGGTGAGTTCAACTCTCAGAAGTAAGATGTTTTTGGTCAAGGCGTTCAACTACCTACTCACGTATGGAACTTAGTATGTAGCACCAGTCTACCCCAGGAATTACTAGGAAATCGCTTGATTGAGCTTGGAGGCACTCGTCTTGTGTCCCGGGAGATTCCAGTTACCTCTCCCAACACTTGCGTCAAGCAGCGAGCCTAGGCCTTTTGGAAGCGAAAGGTAGCGGCAGGCAGGATGTAGGGTTACAGGCCATGAGCTCAACTCTCAGAAGTGTGTATGCATGGGAGGCAGATGTCTGCTACCCACTCGGACATGGGAGTTGGAAGCTAGCTACACTCCTATTGAACAAGGATGTTGGAAATCGCTGTATTCAACTCAGATACACGGGAGTTCAGGCCCAATGCTTACACATGCTTTTCCACAACCTATCCCAGCCACTAACATAAGGAGGTTAGCAGGTACGTCTACAGTCAGGCAGGATGCGGGAGGGTTCTGCCCTGTCCTCAGCTCTCACAGGGAAGCATGCCTAGAAGCCAGCTCTCAACTAGCTGCATTCTTATGACAGTGTGAAGGTAGCAGTATTCTGAGTAAGGAGGTTCCCAGATTACCACTCTACTGCACCTGGAGATACCGTCCAGGTCTGCATTGTTAACTTGCGTCTCAGAGGCCTCTGGCAAAAGTCTCTGGTGAAGACGTGCGAAACTCACTCTGCAGGCAGTGTGGAACTGTGAGGGACTGAGGGTGAGCTCAACTCTCAGCAGTAAGATGATTTTGGACAAGGCGTTCAGCTACCTTCTCACATATGGAACTTAGAATGTAGCACCAGTCTACCCCAGGAATTACTGGGAAATCGCTGGATTGAGCTTGGAGGCACTAGTCTTGTGTGCCGGGAGATTCCAGTTACCTCTCCCAACACTTCGGTGAAGCAGCGAGCCTAGGCCTTTTGGAAGCGAAAGGTAGCTGCAGGCAGGAGGTAGGGTTACAGGCCATAAGCTCAACTCTCAGAAGTGGGTATGCATGGGAGGCAGATGTCTGCTACCCACTCGGACATGCGAGTGGGAACCTAGCTACACTCTGATGAAGAAGGACTTTGGAAATCGCTGTATTCAACTCAGATACACGTGGGTTCAGGCACAACGATTCCACATGCTTTTCTCACAACCTTTCCCTGCCACTAACATGAAGACGTTAGCAGTTCCTTCTACAGTCAAGCAGGAAGCGGGAGGGTTGTGCCCTGTCCTTAGCTCTCACAGGGAAGCATGCCTTGAAGCCACCTGTCAACTAGCTGCATTCTTATGGCAGGGTGAAGGTAGCAGTACTCTGAGACAGGAGGTTCCCAGATTACCACTCTACTGCACCTGGAGATACCCTCCAGGTCTGCATTGTTAACTTGCGTCTCAGAGGCCTCTGGCAAAAGTCTCTGGTGAAGACGTGCGAAACTCACTCTGCAGGCAGTGTGGAACTGTGAGGGACTGAGGGTGAGCTCACCTCTCAGCAGTAAGATGATTTTGGACAAGGCGTTCAGCTACCTTCTCACGTATGGAACTTAGTATGTAGCACCAGTCTACCCCAGGAATTACTGGGAAATCGCTGGATTGAGCTTGGAGACACTAGTCTTGTGTGCCGGGAGATTCCAGTTACCTCTCCCAACACTTCGGTGAAGCAGCGAGCCTAGGCCTTTTGGAAGCGAAAGGTAGCTGCAGGCAGGAGGTAGGGTTACAGGCCATAAGCTCAACTCTCAGAAGTGGGTATGCATGGGAGGCAGATGTCTGCTACCCACTCGGACATGCGAGTGGGAACCTAGCTACACTCTGATGAAGAAGGACTTTGGAAATCGCTGTATTCAACTCAGATACACGTGGGTTCAGGCACAACGATTCCACATGCTTTTCTCACAACCTTTCCCTGCCACTAACATGAGGACGTTAGCAGCTCCTTCTACAGTCAAGCAGGATGCGGGAGGGTTGTGCCCTGTCCTTAGCTCTCACAGGGAAGCATGCCTTGAAGCCACCTGTCAACTAGCTGCATTCTTATGGCAGGGTGAAGGTAGCAGTATTCTGAGTAAGGAGGTTCCCAGATTACCACTCTCCTGCACCTGGACATACCCTCCAGGTCTGCATTGTTAACTTGCGTCTCAGAGGCCCTGGCAAAAGTCTCTGGTGAAGACGTGGGAAACTCACTCTGCAGGCAGTGTGGAACTGTGAGGGACTGAGGGTGAGCTCAACTCTCAGAAGTAAGATGATTTTGGACAAGGCGTTCAGCTACCTTCTCACATATGGAACTTAGAATGTAGCACCAGTCTACCCCAGGAATTACTGGGAAATCGCTGGATTGAGCTTGGAGGCACTAGTCTTGTGTGCCGGGAGATTCCAGTTACCTCTCCCAACACTTCGGTGAAGCAGCGAGCCTAGGCCTTTTGGAAGCGAAAGGTAGCTGCAGGCAGGAGGTAGGGTTACAGGCCATAAGCTCAACTCTCAGAAGTGGGTATGCATGGGAGGCGGATGTCTGCTACCCACTCAGACATGCGAGTGGGAACCTAGCTACACTCTGATGAAGAAGGACTTTGGAAATCGCTGTATTCAACTCAGATACACGTGGGTTCAGGCACAACGATTCCACATGCTTTTCTCACAACCTTTCCCTGCCACTAACATGAGGACGTTAGCAGTTCCTTCTACAGTCAAGCAGGAAGCGGGAGGGTTGTGCCCTGTCCTTAGCTCTCACAGGGAAGCATGCCTAGAAGCCAGCTCTCAACTTGCTGCATTCTTATGGCAGGGTGAAGGTAGCAGTATTCTGAGACAGGAGGTTCCCAGATTACCACTCTACTGCACCTGGAGATACCCTCCAGGTCTGCATTGTTAACTTGCGTCTCAGAAGCCTCTGGCAAACGTCTCTGGTGAAGACGTGCGAAACTCACTCTGCAGGCAGTGTGGAACTGTGAGGGACTGAGGGTGAGCTCAACTCTCAGAAGTAAGATGTTTTTGGACAAGGCGTTCAACTACCTACTCACGTATGGAACTTAGTATGTAGCACCAGTCTACCCCAGGAATTACTAGGAAATCGCTTGATTGAGCTTGGAGGCACTCGTCTTGTGTGCCGGGAGATTCCAGTTACCTCTCCCAACACTTGCGTCAAGCAGCGAGCCTAGGCCTTTTGGAAGCGAAAGGTAGCGGCAGGCAGGATGTAGGGTTACAGGCCATGAGCTCAACTCTCAGAAGTGTGTATGCATGGGAGGCAGATGTCTGCTACCCACTCGGACATGGGAGTTGGAACCTAGCTACACTCCTATTGAAGAAGGATGTTGGAAATCGCTGTATTCAACTCAGATACATGGGAGTTCAGGCCCAATGCTTACACATGCTTTTCCACAACCTATCCCAGCCACTAACATAAGGAGGTTAGCAGGTACGTCTACAGTCAGGCAGGATGCGGGAGGGTTCTGCCCTGTCCTCAGCTCTCAGAGGGAAGCATGCCTAGAAGCCAGCTCTCAACTAGCTGCATTGTTATGACAGTGTGAAGGTAGCAGTATTCTGAGTAAGGAGGTTCCCAGATTACCACTCTACTGCACCTGGAGATACCGTCCAGGTCTGCATTGTTAACTTGCGTCTCAGAGGCCTCTGGCAAAAGTCTCTGGTGAAGACGTGCGAAACTCACTCTGCAGGCAGTGTGGAACTGTGAGGGACTGAGGGTGAGCTCACCTCTCAGCAGTAAGATGATTTTGGACAAGGCGTTCAGCTACCTTCTCACATATGGAATTTAGAATGTAGCACCAGTCTACCCCAGGAATTACTGGGAAATCGCTGGATTGAGCTTGGAGGCACTAGTCTTGTGTGCCGGCAGATTCCAGTTACCTCTCCCAACACTTCGTTGAAGCAGCGAGCCTAGGCCTTTTGGAAGCGAAAGGTAGCTGCAGGCAGGAGGTAGGGTTACAGGCCATAAGCTCAACTCTCAGAAGTGGGTATGCATGGGAGGCAGATGTCTGCTACCCACTCGGACATGCGAGTGGGAACCTAGCTACACTCTGATGAAGAAGGACTTTGGAAATCGCTGTATTCAACTCAGATACACGTGGGTTCAGGCACAACGATTCCACATGCTTTTCTCACAACCTTTCCCTGCCACTAACATGAGGACGTTAGCAGCTCCTTCTACAGTCAAGCAGGATGCGGGAGGGTTGTGCCCTGTCCTTAGCTCTCACAGGGAAGCTTGCCTTGAAGCCAGCTGTCAACTAGCTGCATTCTTATGGCAGGGTGAAGGTAGCAGTATTCTGAGACAGGAGGTTCCCAGATTACCACTCTACTGCACCTGGAGATACCCTCCAGGTCTGCATTGTTAACTTGCGTCTCAGAAGCCTCTGGCAAACGTCTCTGGTGAAGACATGCGAAACTCACTCTGCAGGCAGTGTGGAACTGTGAGGGACTGAGGGTGAGCTCAACTCTCAGAAGTAAGATGTTTTTGGACAAGGCGTTCAACTACCAACTCACGTATGGAACTTAGTATGTAGCACCAGTCTACACCAGGAATTACTAGGAAATCTCTTGATTGAGCTTGGAGGCACTCGTCTTGTGTGCCGGGAGATTCCAGTTACCTCTCCCAACACTTGCGTCAAGCAGCGAGCCTAGGCCTTTTGGAAGCGAAAGGTAGCGGCAGGCAGGATGTAGGGTTACAGGCCATGAGCTCAACTCTCAGAAGTGTGTATGCATGGGAGGCAGATGTCTGCTACCCACTCGGACATGGGAGTTGGAACCTAGCTACACTCCTATTGAAGAAGGATGTTGGAAATCGCTGTATTCAACTCAGATACATGGGAGTTCAGGCCCAATGCTTACACATGCTTTTCCACAACCTATCCCAGCCACTAACATAAGGAGGTTAGCAGGTACGTCTACAGTCAGGCAGGATGCGGGAGGGTTCTGCCCTGTCCTCAGCTCTCACAGGGAAGCATGCCTAGAAGCCAGCTCTCAACTAGCTGCATTGTTATGACAGTGTGAAGGTAGCAGTATTCTGAGTAAGGAGGTTCCCAGATTACCACTCTACTGCACCTGGAGATACCGTCCAGGTCTGCATTGTTAACTTGCGTCTCAGAGGCCTCTGGCAAAAGTCTCTGGTGAAGACGTGCGAAACTCACTCTGCAGGCAGTGTGGAACTGTGAGGGACTGAGGGTGAGCTCACCTCTCAGCAGTAAGATGATTTTGGACAAGGCGTTCAGCTACCTTCTCACATATGGAACTTAGTATGTAGAACCAGTCTACCCCAGGAATTACTGGGAAATCGCTGGATTGAGCTTGGAGGCACTAGTCTTGTGTGCCGGGAGATTCCAGTTACATCTCCCAACACTTGCGTCAAGCAGCGAGCCTAGGCCTTTTGGAAGCGAAAGGTAGCGGCAGGCAGGATGTAGGGTTACAGGCCATAAGCTCAACTCTCAGAAGTGTGTATGCATGGGAGGCAGATGTCTGCTACCCACTCGGACATGGGAGTTGGAACCTTGCTACACTCCTATTGAAGAAGAATGTTGAAAATCGCTGTATTCAACTCAGATACACGGGAGTTCAGGCCCAATGCTTACACATGCTTTTCCACAACCTATCCCAGCCACTAACATAAGGAGGTTAGCAGGTACGTCTACAGTCAGGCAGGATGCGGGAGGGTTCTGCCCAGTCCTCAGCTCTCACAGGGAAGCATGCCTAGAAGCCAGCTCTCAACTAGCTGCATTCTTATGACAGTGTGAAGGTAGCAGTATTCTGAGTAAGGAGGTTCCCAGATTACCACTCTACTGCACCTGGAGATACCGTCCAGGTCTGCATTGTTAACTTGCGTCTCAGAGGCCTCTGGCAAAAGTCTCTGGTGAAGACGTGCGAAACTCACTCTGCAGGCAGTGTGGAACTGTGAGGGACTGAGGGTGAGCTCACCTCTCAGCAGTAAGATGATTTTGGACAAGGCGTTCAGCTACCTTCTCACGTATGGAACTTAGTATGTAGCACCAGTCTACCCCAAGAATTACTGGGAAATCGCTGGATTGAGCTTGGAGGCACTAGTCTTGTGTGCCGGGAGATTCCAGTTACATCTCCCAACACTTCGGTGAAGCAGCGAGCCTAGGCCTTTTGGAAGCGAAAGGTAGCTGCAGGCAGGAGGTAGGGTTACAGGCCATAAGCTCAACTCTGAGAAGTGGGTATGCATGGGAGGCAGATGTCTGCTACCCACTCGGACATGCGAGTGGGAACCTCGCTACACTCTGATGAAGAAGGACTTTGGAAATCGCTGTATTCACCTCAGATACACGTGGGTTCAGGCACAACGATTCCACATGCTTTTCTCACAACCTTTCCCTGCCACTAACATGAGGACGTTAGCAGCTCCTTCTACAGTCAAGCAGGATGCGGGAGGGTTGTGCCCTGTCCTTAGCTCTCACAGGGAAGCATGCCTTGAAGCCACCTGTCAACTAGCTGCATTCTTATGGCAGGGTGAAGGTAGCAGTATTCTGAGACAGGAGGTTCCCAGATTACCACTCTACTGCACCTGGAGATACCCTCCAGGTCTGCATTGTTAACTTGCGTCTCAGAGGCCTCTGGCAAACGTCTCTGGTGAAGACGTGGGAAACTCACTCTGCAGGCAGTGTGGAACTGTGAGGGACTGAGGGTGAGCTCAACTCTCAGCAGTAAGATGATTTTGGACAAGGCGTTCAGCTACCTTCTCACATATGGAACTTAGAATGTAGCACCAGTCTACCCCAGGAATTACTGGGAAATCGCTGGATTGAGCTTGGAGGCACTCGTCTTGTGTGCCGGGAGATTCCAGTTACCTCTCCCAACACTTCGGTGAAGCAGCGAGCCTAGGCCTTTTGGAAGCGAAAGGTAGCTGCAGGCAGGAGGTAGGGTTACAGGCCATAAGCTCAACTCTCAGAAGTGGGTATGCATGGGAGGCAGATGTCTGCTACCCACTCGGACATGCGAGTGGGAACCTAGCTACACTCTGATGAAGAAGGACTTTGGAAATCGCTGTATTCAACTCAGATACACGTGGGTTCAGGCACAACGATTCCACATGCTTTTCTCACAACCTTTCCCTGCCTCTAACATGAGGACGTTAGCAGCTCCTTCTACAGTCAAGCAGTATGCAGGAGGGTTGTGCCCTGTCCTTAGTCTCACAGGGAAGCATGCCTTGAAGCCACCTGTCAACTAGCTGCATTCTTATGGCAGGGTGAAGGTAGCAGTATTCTGAGACAGGAGGTTCCCAGATTACCACTCTACTGCACCTGGAGATACCCTCCAGGTCTGCATTGTTAACTTGCGTCTCAGAAGCCTCTGGCAAACGTCTCTGGTGAAGACGTGCAAAACTCACTCTGCAGGCAGTGTGGAACTGTGAGGGACTGAGGGTGAGCTCAACTCTCAGAAGTAAGATGTTTTTGGACAAGGCGTTCAACTACCTACTCACGTATGGAACTTAGTATGTAGCACCAGTTTACCCCAGGAATTTCTAGGAAATCACTTGATTGAGCTTGGAGGCACTGGTCTTGTGTCCCGGGAGATTCCTCTTACCTCTCCCAACACTTGCGTCAAGCAGCGAGCCTAGGCCTTTTGGAAGCGAAAGGTAGCGGCAGGCAGGATGTAGGGTTACAGGCCATGAGCTCAACTCTCAGAAGTGTGTATGCATGGGAGGCAGATGTCTGCTACCCACTCGGACATGGGAGTTGGAACCTAGCTACACTCCTATTGAAGAAGAATGTTGGAAATCGCTGTATTCAACTCAGATACACGGGAGTTCAGGCCCAATGCTTACACATGCTTTTCCACAACCTATCCCAGCCACTAACATAAGGAGGTTAGCAGGTACGTCTACAGTCAGGCAGGATGCGGGAGGGTTCTGCCCTGTCCTCAGCTCTCACAGGGAAGCATGCCTAGAAGCCAGCTCTCAACTAGCTGCATTCTTATGACAGTGTGAAGGTAGCAGTATTCTGAGTAAGGAGGTTCCCAGATTACCACTCTACTGCACCTGGAGATACCGTCCAGGTCTGCATTGTTAACTTGCGTCTCAGAGGCCTCTGGCAAAAGTCTCTGGTGAAGACTTGCGAAACTCACTCTGCAGGCAGTGTGGAACTGTGAGGGACTGAGGGTGAGCTCACCTCTCAGCAGTAAGATGGTTTTGGACAAGGCGTTCAGCTACCTTCTCACGTATGGAACTTAGTATGTAGCACCAGTCTACCCAAGGAATTACTGGGAAATCGCTGGATTGAGCTTGGAGGCACTAGTCTTGTGTGCCGGGAGATTCCAGTTACGTCTCCCAACACTTCGGTGAAGCAGCGAGCCTAGGCCTTTTGGAAGCGAAAGGTAGCTGCAGGCAGGAGGTAGGGTTACAGGCCATAAGCTCAACTCTCAGAAGTGGGTATGCATGGGAGGCAGATGTCTGCTACCCACTCGGACATGCGAGTGGGAACCTCGCTACACTCTGATGAAGAAGGACTTTGGAAATCGCTGTATTCAACTCAGATACACGGGAGTTCAGGCCCAACGATTCCACATGCTTTTCTCACAACCTTTCCAGCCACTAACATGAGGACGTTAGCAGCTCCTTCTACAGTCAAGCAGGATGCGGGAGGGTTGTGCCCTGTCCTCAGCTCTCACAGGGAAGCATGCCTTGAAGCCAGCTGTCAACTAGCTGCATTCTTATGGCAGGGTGAAGGTAGCAGTATTCTGAGACAGGAGGTTCCCAGATTACCACTCTACTGCACCTGGAGATACCCTCCAGGTCTGCATTGTTAACTTGCGGCTCAGAAGCCTCTGGCAAACGTCTCTGGGGAAGACGTGCGAAACTCACTCTGCAGGCAGTGTGGAACTGTGAGGGACTGAGGGTGAGCTCAACACTCAGAAGTAAGATGTTTTTGGACAAGGCGTTCAACTACCTACTCACGTATGGAACTTAGTATGTAGCACCAGTCTACCCCAGGAATTACTGGGAAATCGCTGGATTGAGCTTGGAGGCGCTAGTCTTGTGTGCCGGCAGATTCCAATTACCTCTCCCAGCATTTCGGTGAAGCAGCGAGCCTAGGCCTTTTGGAAGCGAAAGGTAGCTGCAGGCAGGAGGTAGGGTTACAGGCCATAAGCTCAACTCTCAGAAGTGGGTATGCATGGGAGGCAGATGTCTGCTTCCCACTAGTACATGCGAGTGGGAACCTAGCTACACTCCTATTGAAGAAGGATGTTGGAAATCGCTGTATTCAACTCAGATACACGGGAGTTCAGGCCCAATGCTTACACATGCTTTTCCCACAACCTATCCCAGCCACTAACATAAGGAGGTTAGCAGGTACGTCTACAGTCAGGCAGGATGCGGGAGGGTTCTGCCCTGTCCTCAGCTCTCACAGGGAAGCATGCCTAGAAGCCAGCTCTCAACTAGCTGCATTCTTATGACAGTGTGAAGGTAGCAGTATTCTGAGTAAGGAGGTTTCCAGATTACCACTCTACTGCACCTGGAGATACCGTCCAGGTCTGCATTGTTAACTTGTGTCTCAGAGGCCTCTGGCAAACGTCTCTGGTGAAGACGTGGGAAACTCACTCTGCAGGCAGTGTGGAACTGTGAGGGACTGAGGGTGAGCTCAACTCTCAGCAGTAAGATGATTTTGGACAAGGCGTTCAGCTACCTTCTCACATATGGAACTTAGTATGTAGCAGCAGTCTACCCCAGGAATTACTGGGAAATCGCTGGATTGAGCTTGGAGGCACTAGTCTTGTGTGCCGGCAGATTCCAGTTACCTCTCCAATACTTCGGTGAAGCAATGAGCCTAGGCCTTTTGGAAGCGAAAGGTAGCTGCAGGCAGGAGGTAGGGTTACAGGCCATAAGCTCAACTCTCAGAAGTGGGTATCCATGGGAGGCAGATGTCTGCTACCCACTCGGATATGCGAGTGGGAACCTAGCTACACTCTGATGAAGAATGACTTTGGAAATCGCTGTATTCAACTCAGATACACGTGGGTTCAGGCACAACGATTCCACATGCTTTTCTCACAACCTTTCCCTGCCTCTAACATGAGGACGTTAGCAACTCCTTCTACAGTCAAGCAGGATGCAGGAGGGTTGTGCCCTGTCCTTAGATCTCACAGGGAAGCATGCCTTGAAGCCAGCTGTCAACTAGCTGCATTCTTATGGCAGGGTGAAGGTAGCAGTATTCTGAGACAGGAGGTTCCCAGATTACCACTCTACTGCACCTGGAGATACCCTCCAGGTCTGCATTGTTAACTTGCGTCTCAGAAGCCTCTGGCAAACGTCTCTGGGGAAGACATGCGAAACTCACTCTGCAGGCAGTGTGGAACTGTGAGGGACTGAGGGTGAGCTCAACTCTCAGAAGTAAGATGTTTTTGGACAAGACGTTCAACTACCTACTCACGTATGGAACTTAGTATGTAGCACCAGTCTACCACAGGAATTACTAGGAAATCACTTGATTGAGCTTTGAGGCAATCGTCTTGTGTGCCGGGAGATTCCACTTACCTCTCCCAACACTTGCGTCAAGCAGCGACCCTAGGCCTTTTGGAAGCGAAAGGTAGCGGCAGGCAGGATATAGGGTTACAGGCCATAAGTTCAACTCTCAGAACTGTGTATGCATGGGAGGCAGATGTCTGCTACCCACTCGGACATGGGTGTTGGAACCTAGCTACACTCCTATTGAAGAAGGATGTTGGAAATCGCTGTATTCAACACATATACACGGGAGTTCAGGCCCAATGCTTACACATGCTTTTCCCACAACCTATCCCAGCCACTAACATAAGGAGGTTAGCAGGTACGTCTACAGTCAGGCAGGATGCGGGAGGGATCTGCCCTGTCCTCAGCTCTCACAGGGAAGCATGCCTAGAAGCCAGCTCTCAACTAGCTGCATTCTTATGACAGTGTGAAGGTAGCAGTATTCTGAGTAAGGAGGTTCCCAGATTACCACTCTCCTGCACCTGGAGATACCGTCCAGGTCTGCATTGTTAACTTGCGTCTCAGAGGCCTCTGGCAAAAGTCTCTGGTGAAGACTTGGGAAACTCACTCTGCAGGCAGTGTGGAACTGTGAGGGACTGAGGGTGAGCTCAACTCTCAGCAGTAAGATGATTTTGGACAAGGCGTTCAGCTACCTTCTCACATATGGAACTTAGTATGTACCACCAGTCTACCCCAGGAATTACTGGGAAATCGCTGGATTGAGCTTGGAGGCACTAGTCTTGTGTGCCGGCAGATTCCAGTTACCTCTCCCAGCATTTCGGTGAAGCAGCGAGCCTAGGCCTTTTGGAAGCGAAAGGTAGCTGCAGGCAGGAGGTAGGGTTACAGGCCATAAGCTCAACTCTCAGAAGTGGGTATGCATGGGAGGCAGATGTCTGCTACCCACTCGGACATGCGAGTGGGAACCTAGCTACACTCTGATGAAGAAGGACTTTGGAAATCGCTGTATTCAACTCAGATACACGTGGGTTCAGGCACAACGATTCCACATGCTTTTCTCACAACCTTTCCCTGCCACTAACATGAGGACGTTAGCAGCTCCTTCTACAGTCAAGCAGGATGCGGGAGGGTTGTGCCCTGTCCTTAGCTCTCACAGGGAAGCATGCCTTGAAGCCAGCTGTCAACTAGCTGCATTCTTATGGCAGGGTGAAGGTAGCAGTATTCTGAGACAGGAGGTTCCCAGATTACCACTCTACTGCACCTGGAGATACCCTCCAGGTCTGCATTGTTAACTTGCGTCTCAGAAGCCTCTGGCAAACGTCTCTGGGGAAGACGTGAGAAACTCACTCTGCAGGCAGTGTGGAACTGTGAGGGACTGTGGGTGAGCTCAACTCTCAGAAGTAAGATGTTTTTGGTCAAGACGTTCAACTACCTACTCACGTATGGAACTTAGTATGTAGCACCAGTCTACCCCAGGAATTACTAGGAAATCGCTTGATTGAGCTTGGAGGCACTCGTCTTGTGTGCCGGGAGATTCCAGTTACCTCTCCCAACACTTGCGTCAAGCAGCGAGCCTAGGCCTTTTGGAAGCGAAAGGTAGCGGCAGGCAGGATGTAGGGTTACAGGCCATGAGCTCAACCCTCAGAAGTGTGTATGCATGGGAGGCAGATGTCTGCTACCCACTCGGACATGGGAGTTGGAACCAGGCTACACTCCTATTGAAGAAAGATGTTGGAAATCGCTGTATTCATCTCAGATACACGGGAGTTCAGGCCCAATGCTTACACATGCTTTTCCCACAACCTATCCCGGCCACTAACATAAGGAGGTTAGCAGGTACGTCTACAGTCAGGCAGGATGCGGGAGGGTTCTGCCCTGTCCTCAGCTCTCACAGGGAAGCATGCCTAGAAGCCAGCTCTCAACTAGCTGCATTTTTATGACAGTGTGAAGGTAGCAGTATTCTGAGTAAGGAGGTTCCCAGATTACCACTCTACTGCACCTGGAGATACCCTCCAGGTCTGCATTGTTCACTTGCGTCTCAGAAGCCCCTGGCAAAAGTCTCTGGTGAAGACGTGGGAAACTCACTCTGCAGGCAGTGTGGAACTGTGAGGGACTGAGGGTGAGCTCAACTCTCAGCAGTAAGATGATTTTGGACAAGGCGTTCAGCTACCTTCTCACATATGGAACTTAGTATGTACCACCAGTCTACCCCAGGAATTACTGGGAAATCGCTGGATTGAGCTTGGAGGCACTAGTCTTGTGTACCGGCAGATTCCAGTTACCTCTCCCAACACTTCGGTGAAGCAACAAGCCTAGGCCTTTTGGAAGCGAAAGGTAGCTGCAGGCAGGAGGTTGGGTTACAGGCCATAAGCTCAACTCTCAGAAGTGGGTATGCATGGGAGGCAGATGTCTGCTACCCACTCGGACATGCGAGTGGGAACCTAGCTACACTCTGATGAAGAAGGACTTTGGAAATCGCTGTATTCAACTCAGATACACGTGGGTTCAGGCACAACGATTCCACATGCTTTTCTCACAACCTTTCCCTGCCACTAACATGAGGACGTTAGCAGCTCCTTCTACAGTCAAGCAGGATGCGGGAGGGTTGTGCCCTGTCCTTAGCTCTCACAGGGAAGCATGCCTTGAAGCCTGCTGTCAACTAGCTGCATTCTTATGGCAGGGTGAAGGTAGCAGTATTCTGAGACAGGAGGTTCCCAGATTACCACTCTACTGCACCTGGAGATACCCTCCAGGTCTGCATTGTTAACTTGCGTCTCAGAAGCCTCTGGCAAACCTCTCTGGTGAAGACGTGTGAAACTCACTCTGCAGGCAGTGTGGAACTGTGAGGGACTGAGGGTGAGCTCAACTCTCAGAAGTAAGATGTTTTTGGAAAAGGCGTTCAACTACCTACTCACGTATGGAACTTAGTATGTAGCACCTGTCTACCCCAGGAATTACTAGGAAATCACTTGATTGAGCTTGGAGGCACTCGTCTTGTGTGCCGGCAGATTCCAGTTACCTCTCCCAACACTTCGGTGAAGCAGCGAGCCTAGGCCTTTTGGAAGCGAAAGGTAGCTGCAGGCAGGATGTAGGGTTACAGGCCATAAGCTCAAGTCTCAGAAGTGGGTATGCATGGGAAGCAGATGTATGCTACCCACTCGGACATGCGAGTGGGAACCTAGCTACACTCTGATGAAGAAGGACTTTGGAAATCGCTGTATTCAACTCAGATACACGTGGGTTCAGGCACAACGATTCCACATGCTTTTCTCACAACCTTTCCCTGCCACTAACATGAGGACGTTAGCAGCTCCTTCTACAGTCAAGCAGGATGCGGGAGGGTTGTGCCCTGTCCTTAGCTCTCACAGGGAAGCATGCCTTGAAGCCAGCTGTCAACTAGCTGCATTCTTATGGCAGGGTGAAGGTAGCAGTATTCTGAGACAGGAGATTCCCAGATTACCACTGTACTGCACCTGGAGATACCCTCCAGGTCTGCATTGTTAACTTGCGTATCATAGCCTCTGTCAAACGTCTCTGGTGAAGATGTGCGAAACTCACTCTGCAGGCAGTGTGGAACTGTGAGGGACTGAGGGTGAGCTCACCTCTCAGCAGTAAGATGATTTTGGACAAGGCGTTCAGCTACCTTCTCACATATGGAACTTAGTATGTAGCACCAGTCTACCCCAGGAATTACTGGGAAATCGCTGGATTGAGCTTGGAGGCACTAGTCTTGTGTGCCGGCAGATTCCAGTTACCTCTCCCAACACTTCGGTGAAGCAGCGAGCCTAGGCCTTTTGGAAGCGAAAGGTAGCTGCAGGCAGGAGGTAGGGTTACAGGCCATAAGCTCAACTCTCAGAAGTGGGTATGCATGGGAGGCAGATGTCTGCTTCCCACTCGTACATGCGAGTGGGAACCTAGCTACACTCTGATGAAGAAGGACTTTGGAAATCGCTGTATTCAACTCAGATACACGTGGGTTCAGGCACAACGATTCCACATGCTTTTCTCACAACCTTTCCCTGCCACTAACATGAGGACGTTAGCAGCTCCTTTTACAGTCAAGCAGGATGCGGGAGGGTTGTGCCCTGTCCTTAGCTCTCACAGGGAAGCATGCCTTGAAGCCAGCTGTCAACTAGCTGCATTCTTATGGCAGGGTGAAGGTAGCAGTATTCTGAGACAGGAGGTTCCCAGATTACCACTCTACTGCACCTGGAGATACCCTCCAGGTCTGCATTGTTAACTTGCGTCTCAGAAGCCTCTGGCAAACGTCTCTGGGGAAGACGTGCGAAACTCACTCTGCAGGCAGTGTGGAACTGTGAGGGACTGTGGGTGAGCTCAACTCTCAGAAGTAAGATGTTTTTGGTCAAGGCGTTCAACTCCCTACTCACGTATGGAACTTAGTATGTAGCACCAGTCTACCCAGGAATTAATGGGAAATCGCTTGATTGAGCTTGGAGGCACTCGTCTTGTGTGCCGGGAGATTCCAGTTACCTCTCCCAACACTTGCGTCAAGCAGCGACCCTAGGCCTTTTGGAAGCGAAAGGTAGCGGCACGCAGGATGTAGGGTTACAGGCCATGAGCTCAACTCTCAGAAGTGTGTATGCATGGAGGCAGATGTCTGCTACCCAATCGGACATGGGAGTTGGAACCTAGCTACACTCCTATTGAAGAAGGATGTTGGAAATCGCTGTATTCATCTCAGATACACGGGAGTTCAGGCCCAATGCTTACACATGCTTTTCCTACAACCTATCCCGGCCACTAACAAAGGAGGTTAGCAGGTACGTCTACAGTCAGGCAGGATGCGGGAGGGTTCTGCCCTGTCCTCAGCTCTCACAGGGAAGCATGCCTAGAAGCCAGCTCTCAACTAGCTGCATTCTTATGACAGTGTGAAGGTAGCAGTATTCTGAGTAAGGAGGTTCCCAGATTACCACTCTACTGCACCTGGAGACACCGTCCAGGTCTGCATTGTTAACTTGCATCTCAGAGGCCTCTGGCACGTCTCTGGTGAAGACGTGGGAAACTCAGTCTGCAGGCAGTGTGGAACTGTGAGGGACTGAGGGTGAGCTCAACTCTCAGCAGTAAGAGGATTTTGGACAAGGCGTTCAGCTACCTTCTCACATATGGAACTTAGTATGTAGCACCAGTCTACCCCAGGAATTACTGGGAAATCGCTGGATTGAGCTTGGAGGCACTAGGCTTGTGTGCCGGCAGATTCCAGTTACCTCTCCCAACACTTCGGTGAAGCAGCGAGCCTAGGCCTTTTGGAAGCGAAAGGTAGCTGCAGGCAGGAGGTAGGGTTACAGGCCATGAGCTCAACTCTCAGAAGTGTGTATGCATGGGAGGCAGATGTCTGCTACCCACTCGGACATGCGAGTGGGAACCTAGCTACACTCTGATGAAGAAGGACTTTGGAAATCGCTGTATTCAACTCAGATACACGTGGGTTCAGGCACAACGATTCCACATGCTTTTCTCACAACCTTTCCCTGCCACTAACATGAGGACGTTAGCAGCTCCATCTACAGTCAAGCAGGATGCGGGAGGGTTGTGCCTTGTCCTTAGCTCTCACAGGGAAGCATGCCTTGAAGCCAGCTGTCAACTAGCTGCATTCTTATGGCAGGGTGAAGGTAGCAGTATTCTGAGACAGGAGGTTCCCAGATTACCACTCTACTGCACCTGGAGATACCCTCCAGGTCTGCATTGTTAACTTGCGTCTCAGAAGCCTCTGGCAAACGTCTCTGCTGAAGACGTGCGAAACTCACTCTGCAGGCAGTGTGGAACTGTGAGGGACTGTGGGTGAGCTCAACTCTCAGAAGTAAGATGTTTTTGGTCAAGGCGTTCAACTACCTACTCACGTATGGAACTTAGTATGTAGCACCAGTCTACCCCAGGAATTACTAGGAAATCGCTTTATTGAGCTTGGAGGCACTCGTCTTGTGTGCCGGGAGATTCCAGTTACCTCTCCCAACACTTGCGTCAAGCAGCGAGCCTAGGCCTTTTGGAAGCGAAAGGTAGCTGCAGGCAGGAGGTTGGGTTACAGGCCATAAGCTCAACTCTCAGAAGTGGGTATGCATGGGAGGCAGATGTCTGCTACCCACTCGGACATGGGAGTTGGAACCTAGCTACACTCCTATTGAAGAAGGATGTTGGAAATCGCTGTATTCAACTCAGATACACGGGAGTTCAGGCCCAATGCTTACACATGCTTTTCCACAACCTATCCCAGCCACTAACATAAGGAGGTTAGCAGGTACGTCTACAGTCAGGCAGGATGCGGGAGGGTTCTGCCCTGTCCTCAGCTCTCACAGGGAAGCATGCCTAGAAGCCAGCTCTCAACTAGCTGCATTCTTATGACAGTGTGAAGGTAGCAGTATTCTGAGTAAGGAGGTTCCCAGATTACCACTCTACTGCACCTGGAGATACCGTCCAGGTCTGCATTGTTAACTTGCGTCTCAGAGGCCTCTGGCAAAAGTCTCTGGTGAAGACGTGCGAAACTCACTCTGCAGGCAGTGTGGAACTGTGAGGGACTGAGGGTGAGCTCACCTCTCAGCAGTAAGATGATTTTGGACAAGGCGTTCAGCTACCTTCTCACGTATGGAACTTAGTATGTAGCACCAGTCTACCCCAGGAATTACTGGGAAATCGCTGGATTGAGGTTGGAGGCACTAGTCTTGTGTGCCGGCAGATTCCACTTACCTCTCCCAACACTTCGGTGAAGCAGCGAGCCTAGGCCTTTTGGAAGCGAAAGGTAGCTGCAGGCAGGAGGTAGGGTTACAGGCCATAAGCTCAACCCTCAGAAGTGGGTATGCATGGGAGGCAGATGTCTGCTACCCACTCGGACATGCGAGTGGGAACCTAGCTACGCTCTGATGAAGAAGGACTTTGGAAATCGCTGTATTCAACTCAGATACACGTGGGTTCAGGCACAACGATTCCACATGCTTTTATCACAACCTTTCCCTGCCACTAACATGAAGACGTTAGCAGCTCCTTCTACAGTCAAGCAGGATGCGGGAGGGTTGTGCCCTGTCCTTAGCTCTCACAGGGAAGCATGCCTTGAAGCCACCTGTCAACTAGCTGCATTCTTATGGCAGGGTGAAGGTAGCAGTATTCTGAGACAGGAGGTTCCCAGATTACCACTCTACTGCACCTGGAGATACCCTCCAGGTCTGCATTGTTAACTTGCGTCTCATAGCCTCTGGCAAACGTCTCTGGTGAAGACGTGCGAAACTCACTCTGCAGGCAGTGTGGAACTGTGAGGGACTGAGGGTGAGCTCACCTCTCAGAAGTAAGATGATTTTGGACAAGGCGTTCAGCTACCTTCTCACATATGGAACTTAGTATGTAGCACCAGTCTACCCCAGGAATTACTGGGAAATCGCTGGATTGAGCTTGGAGGCACTAGTCTTGTGTGCCGGCAGATTCCACTTACCTCTCCCAACACTTCGGTGAAGCAGCGAGCCTAGGCCTTTTGGAAGCGAAAGGTAGCTGCAGGCAGGAGGTAGGGTTACAGGCCATAAGCTCAACTCTCAGAAGTGGGTATGCATGGGAGGCAGATGTCTGCTACCCACTCGGACATGCGAGTGGGAACCTAGCTACACTCTGATGAAGAAGGACTTTGGAAATCGCTGTATTCAACTCAGATACACTTAGGTTCAGGCACAACGATTCCACATGCTTTTCTCACAACCTTTCCCTGCCACTAACATGAGGACGTTAGCAGCTCCTTCTACAGTCAAGCAGGATGCGAGAGGGTTGTGCCCTGTCCTTAGCTCTCACAGGGAAGCATGCCTTGAAGCCAGCTGTCAACTAGCTGCATTCTTATGGCAGGGTGAAGGTAGCAGTATTCGGAGACAGGAGGTTCCCAGATTACCACTCTACTGCACCTGGAGATACCCTCCAGGTCTGCATTGTTAACTTGCGTCTCAGAAGCCTCTGGCAAACGTCTCTGGTGAAGACGTGCGAAACTCACTCTGCAGGCAGTGTGGAACTGTGAGGGACTGAGGGTGAGCTCAACTCTCAGAAGTAAGATGTTTTTGGACAAGGCGTTCAACTACCTACTCACGTATGGAACTTAGTATGTAGCACCAGTCTACCCCAGGAATTACTAGGAAATCGCTTGATTGAGCTTGGAGGCACTCGTCTTGTGTGCCGGGAGATTCCAGTTACCTCTCCCAACACTTGCGTCAAGCAGCGAGCCTAGGCCTTTTGGAAGCGTAAGGTAGCGGCAGGCACGATGTAGGGTTACAGGCCATGAGCTCAACTCTCAGAAGTGTGTATGCATGGGAGGCAGATGTCTGCTACCCACTCGGACATGGGAGTTGGAACCTAGCTACACTCCTATTGAAGAAGGATGTTGGAAATCGCTGTATTCAACTCAGATACACGGGAGTTCAGGCCCAATGCTTACACATGCTTTTCCACAACCTATCCCAGCCACTAACATAAGGAGGTTAGCAGGTACGTCTACAGTCAGGCAGGATGCGGGAGGGTTCTGCCCTGTCCTCAGCTCTCACAGGGAAGCATGCCTAGAAGCCAGCTCTCAACTAGCTGCATTCTTATGACAGTGTGAAGGTAGCAGTATTCTGAGTAAGGAGGTTCCCAGATTACCACTCTCCGGCACCTGGAGATACCGTCCAGGTCTGCATTGTTAACTTGCGTCTCAGAGGCCTCTGGCAAAAGTCTCTGGTGAAGACGTGCGAAACTCACTCTGCAGGCAGTGTGGAACTGTGAGGGACTGAGGGTGAGCTCACCTCTCAGCAGTAAGATGATTTTGGACAAGGCGTTCAGCTACCTTCTCACATATGGAACTTAGTATGTAGCACCAGTCTACCCCAGGAATTACTGGGAAATCGCTGGATTGAGCTTGGAGGCACTAGTCTTGTGTGCCGGGAGATTCCACTTACCTCTCCCAACACTTCGGTGAAGCAGCGAGCCTAGGCCTTTTGGAAGCGAAAGGTAGCTGCAGGCAGGAGGTAGGGTTACAGGCCATAAGCTCAACCCTCAGAAGTGGGTATGCATGGGAGGCAGATGTCTGCTACCCACTCGGACATGCGAGTGGGAACCTAGCTACGCTCTGATGAAGAAGGACTTTGGAAATCGCTGTATTCAACTCAGATACACGTGGGTTCAGGCACAACGATTCCACATGCTTTTATCACAACCTTTCCCTGCCACTAACATGAAGACGTTAGCAGCTCCTTCTACAGTCAAGCAGGATGCGGGAGGGTTGTGCCCTGTCCTTAGCTCTCACAGGGAAGCATGCCTTGAAGCCACCTGTCAACTAGCTGCATTCTTATGGCAGGGTGAAGGTAGCAGTATTCTGAGACAGGAGGTTCCCAGATTACCACTCTACTGCACCTGGAGATACCCTCCAGGTCTGCATTGTTAACTTGCGTCTCATAGCCTCTGGCAAACGTCTCTGGTGAAGACGTGCGAAACTCACTCTGCAGGCAGTGTGGAACTGTGAGGGACTGAGGGTGAGCTCACCTCTCAGAAGTAAGATGATTTTGGACAAGGCGTTCAGCTACCTTCTCACATATGGAACTTAGTATGTAGCACCAGTCTACCCCAGGAATTACTGGGAAATCGCTGGATTGAGCTTGGAGGCACTAGTCTTGTGTGCCGGCAGATTCCACTTACCTCTCCCAACACTTCGGTGAAGCAGCGAGCCTAGGCCTTTTGGAAGCGAAAGGTAGCTGCAGGCAGGAGGTAGGGTTACAGGCCATAAGCTCAACTCTCAGAAGTGGGTATGCATGGGAGGCAGATGTCTGCTACCCACTCGGACATGCGAGTGGGAACCTAGCTACACTCTGATGAAGAAGGACTTTGGAAATCGCTGTATTCAACTCAGATACACATAGGTTCAGGCACAACGATTCCACATGCTTTTCTCACAACCTTTCCCTGCCACTAACATGAGGACGTTAGCAGCTCCTTCTACAGTCAAGCAGGATGCGAGAGGGTTGTGCCCTGTCCTTAGCTCTCACAGGGAAGCATGCCTTGAAGCCAGCTGTCAACTAGCTGCATTCTTATGGCAGGGTGAAGGTAGCAGTATTCGGAGACAGGAGGTTCCCAGATTACCACTCTACTGCACCTGGAGATACCCTCCAGGTCTGCATTGTTAACTTGCGTCTCAGAAGCCTCTGGCAAACGTCTCTGGTGAAGACGTGCGAAACTCACTCTGCAGGCAGTGTGGAACTGTGAGGGACTGAGGGTGAGCTCAACTCTCAGAAGTAAGATGTTTTTGGACAAGGCGTTCAACTACCTACTCACGTATGGAACTTAGTATGTAGCACCAGTCTACCCCAGGAATTACTAGGAAATCGCTTGATTGAGCTTGGAGGCACTCGTCTTGTGTGCCGGGAGATTCCAGTTACCTCTCCCAACACTTGCGTCAAGCAGCGAGCCTAGGCCTTTTGGAAGCGTAAGGTAGCGGCAGGCACGATGTAGGGTTACAGGCCATGAGCTCAACTCTCAGAAGTGTGTATGCATGGGAGGCAGATGTCTGCTACCCACTCGGACATGGGAGTTGGAACCTAGCTACACTCCTATTGAAGAAGGATGTTGGAAATCGCTGTATTCAACTCAGATACACGGGAGTTCAGGCCCAATGCTTACACATGCTTTTCCACAACCTATCCCAGCCACTAACATAAGGAGGTTAGCAGGTACGTCTACAGTCAGGCAGGATGCGGGAGGGTTCTGCCCTGTCCTCAGCTCTCACAGGGAAGCATGCCTAGAAGCCAGCTCTCAACTAGCTGCATTCTTATGACAGTGTGAAGGTAGCAGTATTCTGAGTAAGGAGGTTCCCAGATTACCACTCTACTGCACCTGGAGATACCCTCCAGGTCTGCATTGTTAACTTGCGTCTCAGAGGCCTCTGGCAAAAGTCTCTGGTGAAGACGAGCGAAACTCACTCTGCAGGCAGTGTGGAACTGTGAGGGACTGAGGGTGAGCTCACCTCTCAGCAGTAAGATGATTTTGGACAAGGCGTTCAGCTACCTTCTCACGTATGGAACTTAGTATGTAGCACCAGTCTACCCCAGGAATTACTGGGAAATCGCTGGATTGAGCTTGGAGGCACTAGTCTTGTGTGCCGGCAGATTCCAGTTACCTCTCCCAACACTTCGGTGAAGCAGCGAGCCTAGGCCTTTTGGAAGCGAAAGGTAGCTGCAGGCAGGAGGTAGGGTTACAGGCCATAAGCTCAACCCTCAGAAGTGGGTA
This sequence comes from Canis lupus baileyi, assembly GCF_048164855.1. Taxonomy (NCBI): domain Eukaryota; kingdom Metazoa; phylum Chordata; class Mammalia; order Carnivora; family Canidae; genus Canis; species Canis lupus. The sequence continues at coordinate 611,271 of NC_132848.1, read as the reverse complement.
TGCATGGGAGGCAGATGTCTGCTACCCACTCGGACATGCGAGTGGGAACCTAGCTACACTCTGATGAAGAAGGACTTTGGAAATCGCTGTATTCAACTCAGATACACGTGGGTTCAGGCACAACGATTCCACATGCTTTTATCACAACCTTTCCCTGCCACTAACATGAGGACGTTAGCAGCTCCTTCTACAGTCAAGCAGGATGCGGGAGGGTTGTGCCCTGTCCTTAGCTCTCACAGGGAAGCATGCCTTGAAGCCACCTGTCAACTAGCTGCATTCTTATGGCAGGATGAAGGTAGCAGTATTCTGAGACAGGAGGTTCCCAGATTACCACTCTACTGCACCTGGAGATACCCTCCAGGTCTGCATTGTTAACTTGCGTCTCATAGCCTCTGGCAAACGTCTCTGGTGAAGACGTGCGAAACTCACTCTGCAGGCAGTGTGGAACTGTGAGGGACTGAGGGTGAGCTCACCTCTCAGAAGTAAGATGATTTTGGACAAGGCGTTCAGCTACCTTCTCACATATGGAACTTAGTATGTAGCACCAGTCTACCCCAGGAATTACTGGGAAATCACTGGATTGAGCTTGGAGGCACTAGTCTTGTGTGCCGGCAGATTCCAGTTACCTCTCCCAACACTTGCGTCAAGCAGCGAGCCTAGGCCTTTTGGAAGCGAAAGGTAGCTGCAGGCAGGAGGTAGGGTTACAGGCCATAAGCTCAACTCTCAGAAGTGGGTATGCATGGGAGGCAGATGTCTGCTACCCACTCGGACATGCGAGTGGGAACCTAGCTACACTCTGATGAAGAAGGACTTTGGAAATCGCTGTATTCAACTCAGATACACGTGGGTTCAGGCACAACGATTCCACATGCTTTTCTCACAACCTTTCCCTGCCACTAACATGAGGACGTTAGCAGCTCCTTCTACAGTCAAGCAGGATGCGGGAGGGTTGTGCCCTGTCCTTAGCTCTCACAGGGAAGCATGCCTTGAAGCCAGCTGTCAACTAGCTGCATTCTTATGGCAGGGTGAAGGTAGCAGTATTCTGAGACAGGAGGTTCCCAGATTACCACTCTACTGCACCTGGAGATACCCTCCATGTCTGCATTGTTAACTTGCATCTCAGAAGCCTCTGGCAAACGTCTCTGGTGAAGACGTGCGAAACTCACTCTGCAGGCAGTGTGGAACTGTGCGGGACTGAGGGTGAGCTCAACTCTCAGAAGTAAGATGTTTTTGGACAAGGCGTTCAACTACCTACTCACGTATGGAACTTAGTATGTAGCACCAGTCTACCCCAGGAATTACTAGGAAATCGCTTGATTGAGCTTGGAGGCACTCGTCTTGTGTGCCGGGAGATTCCAGTTACCTCTCCCAACACTTGCGTCAAGCAGCGAGCCTAGGCCTTTTGGAAGCGTAAGGTAGCGGCAGGCACGATGTAGGGTTACAGGCCATGAGCTCAACTCTCAGAAGTGTGTATGCATGGGAGGCAGATGTCTGCTACCCACTCGGACATGGGAGTTGGAACCTAGCTACACTCCTATTGAAGAAGGATGTTGGAAATCGCTGTATTCAACTCAGATACACGGGAGTTCAGGCCCAATGCTTACACATGCTTTTCCACAACCTATCCCAGCCACTAACATAAGGAGGTTAGCAGGTACGTCTACAGTCAGGCAGGATGCGGGAGGGTTCTGCCCTGTCCTCAGCTCTCACAGGGAAGCATGCCTAGAAGCCAGCTCTCAACTAGCTGCATTCTTATGACAGTGTGAAGGTAGCAGTATTCTGAGTAAGGAGGTTCCCAGATTACCACTCTCCGGCACCTGGAGATACCGTCCAGGTCTGCATTGTTAACTTGCGTCTCAGAGGCCTCTGGCAAAAGTCTCTGGTGAAGACGTGCGAAACTCACTCTGCAGGCAGTGTGGAACTGTGAGGGACTGAGGGTGAGCTCACCTCTCAGCAGTAAGATGATTTTGGACAAGGCGTTCAGCTACCTTCTCACATATGGAACTTAGTATGTAGCACCAGTCTACCCCAGGAATTACTGGGAAATCGCTGGATTGAGCTTGGAGGCACTAGTCTTGTGTGCCGGCAGATTCCACTTACCTCTCCCAACACTTCGGTGAAGCAGCGAGCCTAGGCCTTTTGGAAGCGAAAGGTAGCTGCAGGCAGGAGGTAGGGTTACAGGCCATAAGCTCAACCCTCAGAAGTGGGTATGCATGGGAGGCAGATGTCTGCTACCCACTCGGACATGCGAGTGGGAACCTAGCTACACTCTGATGAAGAAGGACTTTGGAAATCGCTGTATTCAACTCAGATACACGTGGGTTCAGGCACAACGATTCCACATGCTTTTATCACAACCTTTCCCTGCCACTAACATGAGGACGTTAGCAGCTCCTTCTACAGTCAAGCAGGATGCGGGAGGGTTGTGCCCTGTCCTTAGCTCTCACAGGGAAGCATGCCTTGAAGCCACCTGTCCACTAGCTGCATTCTTATGGCAGGGTGAAGGTAGCAGTATTCTGAGACAGGAGGTTCCCAGATTACCACTCTACTGCACCTGGAGATACCCTCCAGGTCTGCATTGTTAACTTGCGTCTCATAGCCTCTGGCAAACGTCTCTGGTGAAGACGTGCGAAACTCACTCTGCAGGCAGTGTGGAACTGTGAGGGACTGAGGGTGAGCTCACCTCTCAGCAGTAAGATGATTTTGGACAAGGCGTTCAGCTACCTTCTCACATATGGAACTTAGTATGTAGCACCAGTCTACCCCAGGAATTACTGGGAAATCGCTGGATTGAGCTTGGAGGCACTAGTCTTGTGTGCCGGCAGATTCCAGTTACCTCTCCCAACACTTGCGTCAAGCAGCGAGCCTAGGCCTTTTGGAAGCGAAAGGTAGCTGCAGGCAGGAGGTAGGGTTACAGGCCATAAGCTCAACTCTCAGAAGTGGGTATGCATGGGAGGCAGATGTCTGCTACCCACTCGGACATGCGAGTGGGAACCTAGCTACACTCTGATGAAGAAGGACTTTGGAAATCGCTGTATTCAACTCAGATACACGTGGGTTCAGGCACAACGATTCCACATGCTTTTCTCACAACCTTTCCCTGCCACTAACATGAGGACGTTAGCAGCTCCTTCTACAGTCAAGCAGGATGCGGGAGTGTTGTGCCCTGTCCTTAGCTCTCACAGGGAAGCATGCCTTGAAGCCAGCTGTCAACTAGCTGCATTCTTATGGCAGGGTGAAGGTAGCAGTATTCTGAGACAGGAGGTTCCCAGATTACCACTCTACTGCACCTGGAGATACCCTCCAGGTCTGCATTGTTAACTTGCGTCTCAGAAGCCTCTGGCAAACGTCTCTGGTGAAGACGTGCGAAACTCACTCTGCAGGCAGTGTGGAACTGTGCGGGACTGAGGGTGAGCTCAACTCTCAGAAGTAAGATGTTTTTGGACAAGGCGTTCAACTACCTACTCACGTATGGAACTTAGTATGTAGCACCAGTCTACCCCAGGAATTACTAGGAAATCGCTTGATTGAGCTTGGAGGCACTCGTCTTGTGTGCCGGGAGATTCCAGTTACCTCTCCCAACACTTGCGTCAAGCAGCGAGCCTAGGCCTTTTGGAAGCGTAAGGTAGCGGCAGGCACGATGTAGGGTTACAGGCCATGAGCTCAACTCTCAGAAGTGTGTATGCATGGGAGGCAGATGTCTGCTACCCACTCGGACATGGGAGTTGGAACCTAGCTACACTCCTATTGAAGAAGGATGTTGGAAATCGCTGTATTCAACTCAGATACACGGGAGTTCAGGCCCAATGCTTACACATGCTTTTCCACAACCTATCCCAGCCACTAACATAAGGAGGTTAGCAGGTACGTCTACAGTCAGGCAGGATGCGGGAGGGTTCTGCCCTGTCCTCAGCTCTCACAGGGAAGCATGCCTAGAAGCCAGCTCTCAACTAGCTGCATTCTTATGACAGTGTGAAGGTAGCAGTATTCTGAGTAAGGAGGTTCCCAGATTACCACTCTCCGGCACCTGGAGATACCGTCCAGGTCTGCATTGTTAACTTGCGTCTCAGAGGCCTCTGGCAAAAGTCTCTGGTGAAGACGTGCGAAACTCACTCTGCAGGCAGTGTGGAACTGTGAGGGACTGAGGGTGAGCTCACCTCTCAGCAGTAAGATGATTTTGGACAAGGCGTTCAGTTACCTTCTCACATATGGAACTTAGTATGTAGCACCAGTCTACCCCAGGAATTACTGGGAAATCGCTGGATTGAGCTTGGAGGCACTAGTCTTGTGTGCCGGCAGATTCCACTTACCTCTCCCAACACTTCGGTGAAGCAGCGAGCCTAGGCCTTTTGGAAGCGAAAGGTAGCTGCAGGCAGGAGGTAGGGTTACAGGCCATAAGCTCAACTCTCAGAAGTGGGTATGCATGGGAGGCAGATGTCTGCTACCCACTCGGACATGCGAGTGGGAACCTAGCTACACTCTGATGAAGAAGGACTTTGGAAATCGCTGTATTCAACTCAGATACACATAGGTTCAGGCACAACGATTCCACATGCTTTTCTCACAACCTTTCCCTGCCACTAACATGAGGACGTTAGCAGCTCCTTCTACAGTCAAGCAGGATGCGAGAGGGTTGTGCCCTGTCCTTAGCTCTCACAGGGAAGCATGCCTTGAAGCCAGCTGTCAACTAGCTGCATTCTTATGGCAGGGTGAAGGTAGCAGTATTCGGAGACAGGAGGTTCCCAGATTACCACTCTACTGCACCTGGAGATACCCTCCAGGTCTGCATTGTTAACTTGCGTCTCAGAAGCCTCTGGCAAACGTCTCTGGTGAAGACGTGCGAAACTCACTCTGCAGGCAGTGTGGAACTGTGAGGGACTGAGGGTGAGCTCAACTCTCAGAAGTAAGATGTTTTTGGACAAGGCGTTCAACTACCTTCTCACATATGGAACTTAGTATGTAGCACCAGTCTACCCCAGGAATTACTAGGAAATCGCTGGATTGAGCTTGGAGGCACTCGTCTTGTGTGCCGGGAGATTCCAGTTACCTCTCCCAACACTTGCGTCAAGCAGCGAGCCTAGGCCTTTTGGAAGCGTAAGGTAGCGGCAGGCACGATGTAGGGTTACAGGCCATGAGCTCAACTCTCAGAAGTGTGTATGCATGGGAGGCAGATGTCTGCTACCCACTCGGACATGGGAGTTGGAACCTAGC